>NC_134580.1:144740364-145042864 GCF_037038515.1 Microtus pennsylvanicus
AGCTCCCGGGTCCACCTTCCATCTTACCTACCACCCTCCCCTGGGAGAGACAAAACAAGATGGAAATGGAAATTTCCCCTCTCCGATTCTTTGCCCCAAACCTAAATTCAGACCTCAACTTATTCACACAGCAAAGCTCTGGAAATGAGTTATTAAGGATATCCTCCAGGAACTGGAGAGATGGCTCAGTGGTTAAGAGAGCTGGACTCAAGTTCTGGTCCCAGCAACCACATAGTAGCTCACAACCATCTTTAACTCCAGTCCCCAGGGATATGACGCCCTCTTCCAGACTCCAAGGGCAGGGCACACACGTGGTGCACAGACGTACATTTAGACAAAACACACATACAAAAATAAATAAAATAAAAGCCACTCCCTGAATCTCACTCATATCTGTCCCTCACAATTTGAGTGAGAGAAAGAGAAAGGATGGGACTCAGGACTGTGCAAAGTGGAGCCACAGGGCTCCAGTCTCAGCCAGCACACACTCTCCTCCATTTTTCCCCCTTGTATCACGAGCACTCAGATTTTTGCACAGGGTGGCGCCTGCCCTGGGGAATTCTGCACAAGCTGTTCCAGCCAGAAGAGAATGGCCCAGCGCCTGAGACAAGCCCCTTTCCCAAATGTCAAGCAGCTCTGAGTTCACATTCACTGTTGCCCTTAGCCTGAGCTCTAAGTTGGCCACCAGGATCTGCACTGCATGAAGGTCTCCTCTTGAAGGAGCTCGTTTTCAGAACCTGGGTCCTCACTGGGCACCACAGATGTACAGTATAGAATTTATCGTGTAGGCAGGGGTTTTCTTTGGGACCACTGGCTCCCCAGTAGCCAACATGGAGACTTATTAATGATAAATGCTCGGCCAGTAGCATAGGCTTGTTCCTAACTAGGTCTTTCAGCTTTAATTAACCCGAATCTCTCATCTACGTTCTACGGCATGAAGGTACCTTTTTTCAGCACAGCATATTCATCTCAGGCTTCCTCTGTCTCCTGGCGACTCCGCCCACCTTCTTCCCAGTGTCCTCTCTCCCTGGCTCTCCCACCAACCTCTTCCTGCCTAGCTATTGGCCAGTTGACTCTTATTAATTAGTCAATGCGAGCAACACATCTTCACGGTGTACAAAAGGATTATTCCACAGCAATATTTGATTGCAAACAACAGCCAAGAGGCTCAGGCAACGGGAACCACATGTCTCCCTTAGAAAAAGCTCTGGTGCTCAGCCATTTGAGGGTGCCTCTGACTCTTGGGCATTCACTCCACAATTGCAGCTTGGACCCTTCTCTGTAATCTTCAAGACTGTACACCAGGCAAGAGCAGGAGAACGCCAGGCTCAGCCGGTCATGTGACCAGAAGAGCAAAATGCCTCCTTCGACTACTGCGCTTCCCTCTGCAGAATCCCATAAGCGTTCTATCTGCCAAAGCTCTGTCCTGGACCATGTCTAGAAGAAAAGAAAATGAGCCATGTGCTTTTTGTTTTGACTCCTTTGGTAGACGGAGCAGGTTTCGCGGGGATGGGAATGGCAGAGGCGCGCCCAGCTCCAGACTCATCAGTCACGCCAGAGAAAGGAGGGGGGGAGGGAGGGGTTTTGCGTCTGGGTCTCTGCACTCATCGGCTACACAAACCCATGAAACTTTGGGAAGAAGAAAGAGCAGCTAAATATTTCGATGATTTGCTCACATGAAGAACTTGCCATTGGCAGCAAAGATTTGCAGAGCAGGCAATGGAACAAGACATCATTACACAGCCGGGAAGTGGACCTTCATCATTAATAAAGGAGATGCTTCCTAATTTGGGTAATGAAATTGAAGGCTTAGATGAGCACTGCTTTTATTCATATTTATTGGGTGCCTAACCCTGTGAAATAGCAAAAAATGAAGAAAAAATTGGGTCACAATAGACATAGGCCCACCCCCAAGCAGCAAGCATTGTACACGAAGACAATTACCCTCATTGCCACGTCTGAGAAGCAAAGTGTGGTACGAACAGCCGTCTCAGTTTACCCCACCTAAGGTGTTTCTTAGGACACGGGACCAAGACGGCTTAGAAGAAAAGCAGGAAAGTTCTAGAAATGAACTAATTCTAAATGAGCAAAGTGAGACTACATGATGTCCAATGACTTAACCAGGATAACCCGGTGGAAATCATCATGGCACTTCCAGTGAATGCCCTACGCTGGGTGTGTGTGACTCCCCATCTTCCCCACGGTGTGGCTCTCACCGCTACCCCTCCCTTCTCTTCTGTCTCTTAGCTCTCCTGTATCCACACACACAAGGTTGAGAAGTCCCACACAGATCAACAGGCGATTAACCAAGCCCAGCTCCCAGTGGCCGACTTGAGTAGATTTAAGGGGCTCATGCCTCCATGTAACAGCAGCTGTTTTGATGTCTCCAGACCATTGATGTTCAGTTGCTTACAAAAGGTTTCTCAGGCTCAGCTGTGTGTTACCTAGGAAGGGTTTAGAATACTCTAAAGCTGTGCCCAATGAAGGCAGACTTTCTGAGAGTGGCCTGGATGGTGGGAGAGGTTATTTTTGTTCGTTTGTTTAGTTCTTTTAGCTTTCCTTATCTGCAAAAGATAGCTTAAACATCGTGTATGAAGGCCAATGGTTTTGCATATGTTCCCACCCACCCCTCGCCCAGCTCAAACTAAAAACCTTTATAGTCCCTCCGGATATTCCATTCCGTGCCTGGGAGAGTTTTTAAGCCCCATGAGTCTAACGTGCAATTGGGTTTGAGCTGTACTGCCTTAGGGTCATACCCCATGCGGCCCTTAAAAGGGTCCTGCAAGTCTTTCTGGACAGGGCAGAAGATGCCCCTGAATGAAGAATGGAAAGAAAATAAACATAGCGAGAGCTTATACTCCCAGCACTCAGGAGGCTGAGGCTGGACCACATGCCCAGGGCAGAGAGGTGGAGAGCAGGCTCAATGGTGGAGCCTACAGTGTTCATTCCTAACATATTTCATATGCACTCAAAGTAGGAATCTTGAAAGCAGAGGAAGCATATTTCCAAGAGCTAAAGAAAGTGTCTAACCCAGAGAAAAGTCAAGTGGGAAAAGAGAATAAAGGGGTTTGTAAGCCGGTGACTACCACGTCTCCTTTAGAAGGTTACACGGATTCTCTGGGAAGATAGGCCAAAGGCAGCTTTTGGTCCTTTTTGTGCTTTCTGTCTTTTTTCCTTTGACCTATGAAGGATAAGTTCAGGAAAACATGGGTTCTGGAACTTGTTCGCCAGCAGAGATCAAACCCGGTCTATGCAGAAGTGGTTCCCATGACTGCTGGCAAATCCGGTGTGTGCAGAGCTGATGTCAGCTGCTAAACGGAATGGGGAGAGCGGGGTGTCTCAACGGTGGTGTGCCTGTCTGTGTGTGTGTGTGTGTGTGTGTGTGTGTGTGTGTGTGTGTGTGTGCATGCGTACGTGCATATCCCTGTACATGAAGCCAGAAAACCAGCTGAGGACTGGGGAAATTGATGTTGTAACCAGCAAAAGGCCAGTGACATTTCGGAATGATCCATGTCACAAGCACACTGAACTGCCCTGGGTCACCAGGGGAGGCTTTTTAAAAAATAGAGTGAGAGACCTTAGGAGTTTGAAAAATATGTGTTTTGCCTGGAAGGCAGTTAAAAAGGCTTTACTGTGTCAGCAGGCTCTGATCATTTATACATTTTTTCTGCCCACATATTTTATTCATAATGACTATTTTATTCTCCTTTATTATGTCAAGTTGGTGTTGGACATTTCTGTGTTTTTCTTAGAAAACAACCCATTATTCGAATGAGTCACATGACTCCAGTTAAACTCCAGCACGTTGGGGGGCAAGGCTAGCTTCGGAGTTGGGGGTTAATATTTATTATTGCGTTTTCCCAAGTGTCTCATGCCAGGTGGGAGGTGGGAAGGGAGTGTGGTTTGAACAATGGCAGAGAATTCAGGGGCAAAAGACTGGCACCATTCGGACTCGAAGAAAGAAAGGTGCCACGTTGTTCCCCAGCAGACAGAGCAACGCTGTGAGCTGGTGACTGCATTGGTGTTGCCTCTTTCTCCTCCGCCAAGAACCGCCATTGTTCCTAGCAGACCTGAGCTGGGCTGCCATTCCTGTTACTCACAGCCCTTTGAGGATGGGGAGACTGTGGGTCCTCCTGACCCGGATTCTTCTCATCCAGACGACAATTTGGTCGCTATTTGGAGTTTGTAGATCTACCAATTATCCTCTGAGAGACACTAGTCCTAAACTCGGTGGACTAAAGTGGGGAAGGCTCAAGGGTCCATGGAAAATGCTGGCAGCTCCTCCTCACTATTGGCCATTTCCCATGGGTGTTAGCAAATGACAGGCACTGGGAGACCGTGAGGTGAAACTACCGCCCTTCACCTCAATACCTCCTAACTGTGGTTAGGCGTGAAATGCCTTCGCATGCGACATTGGTCCCAGACACTGGGGCTGTTGAGGGAAGATGTGAAACTTTTAGGTGCAACCTCATTGGAGGAAGTGAGTGCTGAGGGCGGGGTTTGAGTGTTTCCAGCCAACCCTGTTTCTAGTCTTCTTCCTTGCTGTGAACTCTGCCACATCACCAAGATGGACTGGATCCCCTGAGACCATGAGCCAGAACTAATCCTTCCTCCCTAAATTGCTTCTTGCCAGGTCACAGCAATAAGAGAAAGTGGACTTTACACACCACAGGATTATAGATGGAAGTTTCTGTCCCACCCATTCCCACAGCCTATTAGCTCAGGTTTATTATTAAGTAACTCTTACAACTTAAATTAACCAAGAATTCTTTTCTATGTTTAGCCATGTGGCTTGGAACCTTTTCAGTGAGGCATTCTCATCTTGCTTCCTCTGTGTCTGGGTGGCAACTGCAAACTGAGCTTTTCTTCTTCCCAGAATTCTCCTAGTTTGGTCACCTTCATGACTGGCTATTGGCCAATCAGCATTTTATTAAACCAATATGAGTGACAAATCTTTACAGTGAACAAGAACATTCTCCCACTGCACAGGATTTTTCTTCTCCACCCAGAGTGTTTTAAAAACAAGTAACTTAAAGAATACTGAGACACAGGGTGGGCTCATGTAGGCCAGTCTGGCCACAAACAGGTGATCCCCCAGCCTCAGCCTCCAGAGTGCTGGTATTACAGGTGTGCATCATCATGCCTGGCTTGTAACTTGCTTGATCAAAAGGCTGTGCCAGAGTGAAGAGTCCTTCAATGACCGTGATAGACAGGGCTGCCATCTCCATCTTTTGGGGGCCTTTCTCTTGCTGGCTGTGGAAGAAAATGATCAGGTTTGGGAAACCCACATAATGGTGGTGTGGTCCTAGGTGGTCTCTGGGAGCTGAGGGCAGACAGCTGCCAATAACCAATGAGAAGCCAGAGCCTGAGTCCTAGAGTGGCAGGGAGTCAGCTAAAGCTTCCAATGAGCCCGTAGCGCTGGCCGCTAGCCGACACCTGGACCACAGCTCCATGAATCCCTGAGCTGGGAAGCCTGTCTCGAATGCTAGAACGGAGTGCTTAGCAGCTCTGAAATGCTAAATATGGTGTTCAAAGCAAACCGTTTGTGCAGGGAAACTCGCTGCCCTGTAACAGATGAACAATAATCAGAATAGGGTAGCACGTCTAAGATTACTTCAAGGCCTGACGTTAGCCAAGACTCTCTCATCCAGGCAAGCTTCCCACAGGGAAACTGAGTCCTAAGCAGTGAATGTACTTGTCCTGGGTCATTGGGTTCCAGTTCTGCTTAAATCAATAAAACCAAGTGACACATCCCATCTATGGCCGTACATGAACACAAAGTCTGGGGAGGGAAGGATACAGCCCCTCTGAGAGTCTGTATGTGAAAATATGCATTTTTAATTTTGCTGGGGTGACACATTCTGAAGCAACATTCATGTTGTGATAAGCTGGGATTGAGAGTCATAATGCAGAGAAGAACTGCATGTTATAAGTACAAGTTTCTGGGCAGAAGAAATTTGTCCAGAGTCAGAGCCGCCATTGAAAACCCTGGAAGCCAGCGGTCTCAACCTTCATAATGCTGCGACTCTTTAACACAGTACCGCATGTTGTGCTGACCCCCAACCATAAAGTTATTTTCATAGCTGCTTCATAACTGTAATTTTTGCTACTGTTATGAATCTGATATGCAGGATGGTCTTAGGCAACTCCTGTGAGAGGGTTGTTTGACCCCCAAGGGATTGCAACCCACAGGTTGAGAACTGCTGCTTTAAGCCATGTGTAAGATACAGTGTGTGTGTGCATGTTATTGTATTGTGTTCCACCTTACATTGTAATTCTTACACACACTGAAGTGTAAAAAATCACTCAGCCAGATTTGGGGATCAGCTATATTCAGAACACGAGTATTTTAGCCATTCCTCCTTAATGTGATTTGTATGATGAATGAACACAGATGGAAAATGGGAAAGCATCCTCAGGCCTTTGAATAGAGTTCCCCTTTCTGGATTTGAAAGTACGCACCCAGGATGGAGAGATAGTTCAGCAGTTAGAAGGATTTGCTCGGGCTGGAGAGATGGCTCAGAGGTTAAGAGCACTGACTGCTCTTCCGAAGGTCCTGAGTTCAATTCCCAGCAACCACATGGTGCCCACATGGAGGCTGATTACTGTGTACTTAATAATAAAATAATTGTTTAAAAAAAAAGAATTTGCTTCTCTTACAGAGGACCAGAGTTCCGTGCCCAGCACCCATGCCAGGTGCCTCACAACCATCTGGAATGCCAGTCGGTGGTGGGGGTGGTGGGCAATGCCTTCTTCTGGTCTCTGGGGATACTGCACATACATGACATACAGACAGACAGAGGTGCATGCACATTTATATGGTGTTAAAGTTCTTACACTGCTGATGAGCGTTGAGTGAGATAGCACACGTGAGACACATCAGCCTTCAGACAGGAACAGAGTTAGGTGCACGATAAACTTTTGCATATGCTGTTGTTGCGGAGACAAGGTCTCAGTGCAATTACACTGGAATGAGAAGCCCAGAGCCAAGCCTAGGGGTAAGCTGTGGAGATGGCAATAGGATATCTCCCACCTATAAGAAGAGCGTGGTGCAGTTCAAACACACCACACACTCCCAGATTCTGGGAATTGTGGCCACTATAAACTTGCTCCGTTTAGGGCCTATTGGCCACCAGTATCTCTGCCCTTTGAAAATAGGTGTTTACACCAAATGGTATGAAATGCCCCATGCCAGTGCCTAGCCACTTATCCTTCGTGTCCTAGAGATTAGAAATCTGAGCTGGAGAGATGGTTAGGTTGGCAAAGTGCTCGTCTTGCCAGCACTGGGACCCACATTTTAAAGAGCCAGGTGAGGAGGTGCACGCTTGTAATCCAGCAACGGGGAGACAAAGACAGAACTCCCGAGGCTCCCTGGCCAGCGGTCTAGTCAAATCTGTGAGCCCAGGATAAATGTGAGACCCTGCTGCAAGAAACAAGGAGGCCAGCACCTAAAATATGACCCCTAAGATTGTCCTCTGCACTCCACGTGCACACACACAGACACACACACTTGTGCATACCAGCACATAGGTGTGCGCGCACACACACACACACACCTGAAAGACTTAAGATTCTAATTCTAGTGTCAAATTTTCAGAAACTGGAGGATCAAAGCAGGGCACAGCAGTAAGAGAAGGCAACAGAGAATGTTCTGGAAGAAAGAGACATGGTGAACAGCCATCCCCTCCCTCTAGAAGAATTCAAATCTGGATACTTCTCAAATGCCATGTAGATGATATGGCAGCTGGATTCTGCCAGCGAGCACATCTTTCCAAGTTCTTACGGGCCTGCAGGTGGCAAAGCCAGTTTCCATTGTCTCCAAAATCCTAGCTTTTGAAAAAGGAACATGCTGCTAGCTTGTATGGAAACAAGACAGCAGATGTTGGCCCGTGCACATTAAATCATTAAAGATTTGAGATAATAAAGCATTCATTCTAGGGCTTGTAGCCACAAAGTTCTGTTCAGGGTTACCGGGAGGTGAGGTTTTATCTCCGCTCACTCTCCATGAAGGATCGTTTCTCTGCAGCCCTCACTACTGGTATCCCACCTGCTTAGACGTGAGATACAAACGTGGAATATCATTTTATCTGCACGTATTTAAAAGGCAATGTCCAAATATTATGCTGTTGGAAAGGAGACACCTGTCCAAAAAATTCCCAAGGTTTTAGAGAGTGCACTTAAGCTCAGATGTAGACACAAGCAAAGCTCGTTTTTCATCCGGCAGAAGCCTTCACCCTAGCCAAGGCTTGGAACACATGCAGGTCGTCCTGCGGATAGAGCAATGGCTCATTCAGCTGACACCGCCTGCTCCATGCCAGTGTGTCTCCACGTCACTAAAGCTGAGCCCTCGCTCGTCACATGTATTTATTTTAGCCATTTGGCATGGCAATATTTCTGGGTGTTCCTTGCACTCGTCCTTGCCTTTTAAAAGAGAGGCTGAAAAACATTATTTAATCTCTGCTTCCTGGCTCGGGGTCATCGTCATGAACATCAAGGGTTGAGTTGTTCCGTTCTCCGAAGCAGTGCTTGCCTTGAGGTCCCCACAGTGTGAACAGAGCTGTCTGACTTCATTTGACAGGAGCTGTGGGGCCCCATGATTTTAAGGTTGTGGGGGCCAGCTTTTGACGTCACCTTTTAGTAATCTCATTGTATCTAATCCTCCTTTGGCTCCCTGCTTCTTTTATTTATCGTTTCTGAGTTCATGTGTGTGCATGTACATGTGAGAGAGAGTATGTGAATGTGTGCACACACGTGCATGTGGAGAACACGGGTCAACACTGAGTGTCTTAGCCACTTTACCCTGTTTTTAGACTGAGACTCTTGAGGAATCTACAACTCACCAACTGGGCTAGCCAGGTTGGCCAGGAGTCTGCCTCTGCCCTCCCAGTGCTGGGGTTACAGACACAGACAAATCTAGTTTTTTTTACATAGGAGCTGGGATCTGAACTCAGATCCTCACATTTGATGTCTCCCGAGCCATCTGTCCAACTCTAAACTTGTTGTTTAACCTAACAGGACGTACAACGCATACCTTAAATAGCCGGAGTTGTTTTCCATATTCTTTAAAAATATTTTTAATTATTATTGTGTTGTGTGTGTGTGTGTGTGTGTGTGTGTGTGTGAGAGAGAGAGAGAGAGAGAGAGAGAGAGAGAGAGAGAGAGAGAGAGAGAGAACATACATCACTGAAGGTGCTTATGAGGGCTACAAGAATCAGATCCCCATAGAACTGGGTTTCCAGGCAGCTGTGAGCTGCTGGGGTGCTAGAAACCAAACTCGGGTCCTCTATAAGAGTGTGCTCTTGACCACTGAGCATTCCCCAGCCCCCACATAGTCTTTCTTTGTTAGCATAAATGAGCTGTGTCTTGCTAAGAAGGGAAGCAAAGCAGTATTCTCTAGTACCCGCTAAGGATATTTCAACAGGTAGGACTTTATCCTGTCCTGAGCCAGGAGACATGTGTTAAAACTGGACAAACACGGATCCTCTGGTCCAGAGTAGGCTTTCTCCTGTCACCTCTCATGCGAGCAGAGTGGGCTGGGTCTGATTTCGTCACTTAGTCATTTTCAACTTTAGTCTCCACAGTGAGGCTGCCCCACAGTGACCGTGCGGTAACGGAAAACCAGCCCCTCTCAGTAATCTATTGCCGAGCCACAACTCAGCTGATGACTTAGCAGTTTAGAGCAACAATCAGTTGTTATTTCCCAGGATTCTGCAGGCTGAGAATTTCAGGTTCTAGTTAGTCATGTTTGATAAAGGACAGCCTGAAGATGTTCCCTCGGCTACACTTAGCTGCAAATGGGCTGGGAGGCTGAAGAAGATGTTGCCCCGTGTAACAGATGGCTTGATGCTCCTCCATCAGTTTCTCTCCTTCCTCTTGGACACAGTGTATAATCTCATCCTTGTTTTAATACAGTGTGGTGTTTGCCTCCTTGTGGAGAAGTCCACGCCGAAAAGCCTTGTAAAGAGCATGCCAGAACTGGCACTGGATCACTTTTGCCACCGTGTGTGTGTGTGTGTGTGTGTGTGTGTGTGTGTGTGTCCTGTTGTGTGTGTAGGGTGGGTGTGGAACTGGCGTGTGTGCATATTCATGTAGATTTGTGTATGTGACGGCCACCTGTTGATGACAGGGGTCTTCCTCAACAGCTCTCCGTACTCCTTTTGAGGTAGGGTCTCTCACTCAGTCTGGAAGTAGCTGGCAAGTAAGCTCCAGGGATTTTCTTGCCTCCACCTCACCCGCAGGGCTAGGGTGACAGGTGCACGCTGCCACACCTGGCTTTTACGTATGGACTGAGGATCTGAATTCCGGTCTTCAGGCTTTGCCTGACAGGCACTTTACCAACTGTGCCACCTCCCCAGCGCCATGGTTGCCACGCTGTATTGATCAAATCTGAGAGATTCTCAGGGGAAGGAGAGGCATCCACTCTGGATGGGAAGGGCTGCCAGACACTCACAGGAGAAGGGCACGCCCCTACGGCCTTCACTCCCTCTTCAAGGTCTTGAAGGATCCGTGGTTCTTCCTCCTACATGAAAGTGTTAATTAGTTGTGCTATACCTGACTATCCTCTCAAAAGGCACAGTGAGAGGAAGGATGGAGGGATGGCTCAGAGGTTAAGAGCCCCGGCTGCTCACCCAGAGGACCTGAGTTCAATTCCCAGAACCTACATGGCAGCTCCCAACTGTCTGTAACTCAGATCTGATGCCCTCTTCTGGCCTCTTTGGGCAGGAAGTAAGTGGTTCACACACTCACACAGAAGGAAATAGTAACACACATAGAATAAATAAATCTACTAAAAAAAATTAAAGCTGACTCGATTTGGTAATTGGCATTTTTATTCTAGGAAAGAATTAAGAATAAGTTTACAGTTTAATTAGATCTTTCCCTTGGAGCAGATCCAAATGTGTATTTTCTGGACATACAGCCAAGAGTCCAGGTCACTTTAAAACCTGATGAGTCACACAATCTCCAGAAGCAGACATCATCTCCTCCTGAGCTTCCTGTGCAGCTGGGTCTGCCTCTGGTTGCGGTTATAACAGCATGAAAGCTTTCGCCCACCCAGCCAATAAACGGCCTCACTATCCTTGTTGTCTACCACAGAGGGGTGGTGTGGCTTTCTCTTGTTCAAACATTTCTATTCGAGCTTCAAGAATTTCATAGGATACATTTTGATTATATTCATCCTCCAACGTCTCCCCCTAAATCTACACCTTCCTCTGTACCTCCCGTCCTATATCCTCCTTTTTAAAAAATAACTTATCAACTCCAATTGGTGCTGAAAATACTCCTGCATGCGGGGCATCCAGCAGGGTGGGGCCTGTCTCCTAGGAACCACACCTTCCTAGCTTGGGGAGGTCAAATTGTCCATGCACTAGGAACGTGCAAGCTGTGTCTTGCGGGTGCCTTGGCAGCAACTTCAGCATAGCATTCCACAGGGAAGCAGGCTCATTCTGTTGGGATGTGGGGGAAGGACAGGAGACTGTCACAACAAAGGGGATATTAATTAACTTTGTCTTTAGAGGTAACATATTCGTGGGCTGTCAAGATGGCTTACCAGGTAAAAGCATCTTCGGTCAAGATATTCCTTCAATCAGGGATGTTCCCTCAATTCTCAAGACCCACATAGTAAAAGGTGATGTTTTCTGTTGACTCCAGGGCTGCACATAAAACTCCTGATATTTTAATTATTATCTGCAGCCCATGGACTTGCAGTCAGCGCCCCAATGGTCACTCGGGGCTGCAGCCTGGAGGGCCTTCTGGTATGTAGGTTTAAACTAAGTCTCTGTCGTTCTATTTACTAACAAGGACTGGGGAGTCAGATGTGGGGGCAAAACCCTGCTAGATCAGAGAAGCAGATAAGCAACCAGCTGACCTTCCTTTTTGACCAAAAACCTAGCAAAAAACATGTCTCTTTACTCATCCTAAAACCAAAACTCAAGGCCCCACCCTTTCTTTCCTGTGCACCTTCTCTATTCAAATTGCTGGCTTCTCTATGGCCAGCTCTGGTCAGCTAGTCATTAGCTCCACCCTGCTGAGTCAAGCTAAACTTTATTTAACAGTAGTGGAGTGTCACAGTGTGATCAAAATCCCCACAATGAAAAGGATGGAACCAACTTCCTCAAGCTGTCTCTTGACCTCCACGTGTGTGCTGTGGTAACACACACACACACACACACACACACACACGTCTTTAGTAATAACACAACGCACTATCTAATAATTTACAGTGTCTGCTTTGCTTTCACAAATCCCAGACATTATGGGTAATAATAACAGCAACATCCCTCATCAGCTCTACTCGATTTTAAGCTGTGCTAGACAGGAATCATGAGACGCCTGGGGCCTTGTATATCACCTACCCCAAGACTGCTCTATAAATATTTGTCAAAAACTTTAATCGACTGAGTTCTTGCCATGTGGCAGGCATCTCTCTGTGCACATTAAGTCCAACCTTTCAATCGTTGACAGAATACGCATGATGAAGACGCTGTAGTAGGCCTGATTTACAGGGGACAACCGAACAGTGCCCATCTTGCTAAAGACCCACTTACTAACAAGTGGCCAAATCAGGATATGACTTTAGGTCTCTTTGACCCCCAAACCAGCTCTGAATTGGTCTCTGTCACAGGAGTCAATAGCACACAGACCAGAGGCTCTGTGCCCACCACTTATGTAGGACTCGCTGCTCAAGGATGGATTCATATTCTAAAGTGCTTAAAGAAAAAATAATCCAGATTAGATGCTCCACAAGTCATGGAAATTAACCTCTACCTTGCATGTTCCTCTATGACTCTGGGCTGGAACAAAACCATGCCCATTCCTATGCTGACATCCTATTTCTGTGTTGACACCAGGGTAGCAAGCCATTTGGTCCCAAAGGGGAGAAAAACAGTTTACTCTCTAGATCCTTATAGAAAAAGCTTGATAATCCCCATTCTTACACTTTATATTATCTTTTTAATAGGTGGGGGCGCTGGAGAAAAGTCTCTCATTGGTCCGGAGTTCACCAACTTGACTAGACTAGCTGACCAGAGAGGCCCCAGGGATCCTGAGGTCTCCATTCACCCAGGGCTGGGACCACGAGCAAACCACCATGCTTGGCATTTTGACATGGGCTCTGGGGATCTGACTCTGGTCCATGCGCTTGCAAGCAAGCTGCCTCACCAACTGTGCCATCTCCCCAGCCCTGCATTATCTTTCTCATAATGTGAGCTTCAAGGATACAAGCGTCGCAATTAAGTTGCTCTTGCTATTTTTTCAAATAACACCTCATTTCAATAAGCTGCCTGCAACACCCCCATTAAAGCCTCGGTGTATGGGCTCAGTGCCGGTTTCAAGTTGGTGCCTCTCAGGAAGCAAATCCCCCTGAGAACGGAAGCTCATTATTTGCTTAATAACAGTGGCAGAAAGCAGTGCGCTGTTTAGCGAAAGGCAATGGTCCAGGAAAAGGCCACTGATATTCCCAAATGCAGCGATGTCTCGTTTTCCAGGCTAATTTCCCAGTGTGAAAAGAGCCCAAGGCCCAGTCTTGAAAAGGTTCCAGTCACACGGAATCCCCGGTTTTGGACAAAAGATGTTGGGGGGGAGGGGTCTTATTCCTCTCATTCCCTGGAGCCCAAAGAATCAAAGATAAGGATGAGAATTGTCAAGTTCACCTGGGAAAGTGGTGAGGGTGTTGAGTCCTTTTAAATGTGTTTAAGCCATAAAGAGCTCACAATCAAACGTAAGGACCACTTTGGACTCCACCGACCACAGACAAGAGGCTGTGTGGGCTGCAGCAGAAGGGTCATGACACACTCAGGATCAGGGCACTTAACCCGTGGGTCGTGACTCCTTTGGGGTGGTATATCCTGCACATGAGCTATTTACATTATGATTCACAACAGTAACAACACTTTATCTATGAAGTAGCAGTGCAGTAATTTCATGGTTGGGGGTCACCACAACCTGAGGAGCTGTGTTAAGGGGCTGCAGCGTGAGGGAGGTCGAGAGCCACTACTCTAAATGACGGTGTTAACAGCCCATAGAAGAAGCAACGAGCTTTTCTTTCCTCCCCACCCCAGAAATAGGTTCACACCGAAGATGTTCGAATGTCAGTCAGCAAGAAGGAAGATCACTTTTCGAAACACACTTTGTGTCAGCATGCAGGCCTTGTGTCTAGCAGCCACGTAACCGACAATGAGACGACTAAGCTCCCCTGCAACGTGCATGGGTTTTTCCAAGGAGGGTGCTGGCGTGAACCATATCCCAGGCCTCAGGAGCAACGTAGGTTTTCTTACACATAACAAGCCCTTCATCAAACAAGGGGGAAGACTCAGATCAAGAGTACTGTATTTGTGGAGGTCCCTTTGTGCTGAAGTGAAATCTTTTTGTAGCCAGTTATCCTACCTTCTGTTCCACCAAGTAGAGAGCTTGTTCTAGAACCTTTTGATACATGTTGTAGGCAGTGTTTCCAACCTGAAGAAGCCTGCCAGGGCTGAGGGACATCATTTTGAAGGCTGCCTGGTGACAAATTTTCGTCTTGTTTCTGGATGGTTTTGTTCTTGTCTATAAAGCAATGATCAAATGAAGAAGCCAAGTAGAACACAGGTCGGGAAAGTGAGCAGGGCTCCAAGAAGAATAAACAATTAACTTGGGCAGAGAGGTTACAATACCAGCAGAGAGAGGCTGAGGTGTGATCAGGGCCTTGAAGGGTGTGGAGAGTCCATAAGTTGGAGAAAGGAGAACATATCCTAGAACGATCACTCTGGAAGCTGGGAGACATCTCAGTCAGGAAGGGGCTTCCCATGCAAGCGTGAGAACCTGAGTTCAAATCCCCAAAGCCCACATCAAAAAAAATAAGAAAGAATCAAAAAAAAGTCAGACATGGAAGTGTGTGCCTATAGCCATGGCACTGAGGAAGAGGTGAGTGGGTAATCCCCAAGGCTCACTGGCCAGCCAGTCTAGCCACATTGGTGACCTTCAGGTTCAATGAGAGACCCTGCCTCAAAAAATAAAATGAAGAACAACTGAGACAGATGTGTGTTTGTGCACACACACACAGGCACACACACGGGCAGGGGGAATGAGTCTAGAGACAAGGAAGGGTGGTTCTCCATCCTCCCTCTGGGATAAGGTTTATGAATCAGCACCACTGAGGCTTTCCACAAAGCTCCTGCTCGCCTAGAACCCACAGTGCTGACAGCATCCAAATGCCCCAAAGCTCCACTCAGCCACATTTGTGTCTCTGCTCAGGACTTTCACTGTGGCATCTGTTTCTTCTCCCGGGTAGGATCTTCCGGGGATCCAGTGGGTGGCAGCAGATGAATCCCGAACTCCCTTGAGACTGAGCAGTTAGCAGCCTGGACGGGAATGATGGCTGGCCTCTTGAGGACAGAACGGAAGAGCTGCTGGGCTCCAATCTGCCAGGGCTGGAGCTCTGATCAGACTCGGGGTTGAGAAAGGACGATTCAGCACAGAGTTGGAGAACAGAGACTTTGAGGCTGAACCATCATTTATTCATTCATGGACTGACTTTACTGAACTTTTTTAATATTCTAGGCATGACAGAATGGCCAAATAAAAAGTTTTACGTGTGCAATTTATAACAAAAAAGAATGCAAATAAATGAGCATTGTTTAGTGCTTACTATGGGCACAAAATCACTATGGGTACCAGGAATTTTCAATATTTTGCAAATGCATTGATGGCAGCATTTCAAAAACATGTGGCCAACCCAGTTTTTTCACATAGCTGGCCAGCATTGTCATCCACAAGTCCAATCTCACCAACCGTGCAAGTCACAAAGCAAAACTCTCCCCGAAACTCACCTTGTGTTTTAAGTAAGTTTACAATATTGTGTTGGGCACGTCTATACCTCTCTGGGGGCACATGTGGCCCATGGGCTGTACAAGAAAACTCTATGCTACCACTGTACCCAAGACATAGACCAGAAAACAGCCACTGAGACTTGAGTTCAACTGGGGTAAGAGCACTGGCATTTGACCCCAGTGATAGGACTCTCTACCACCAGGGGCATCAGAGGGTGACCAGGGCTTGGGAAAGGGTCAGCCATGAAGTCCACTTGAGTGGGGATATTTGAGTAGTACACAAACGAGGAAAAGCCAGGCATGTCAGGACCTGGGAAAGGCGTTCTGAGGAGATCACAGAGCTGAGGCTCCATGGAGGACATGGGCTTGCCCAATCAGAGGCAGCAGCTGGAGTGTCCCATAGGGATGGATAGAGAGACCTGGAATGGGGGCTGCTGGGATAGATTTGGACTGATCCTTACTCTTACATTCTCTCCACCCACTCTTCTGCAATGTATTTTTTATTTGCCTTGATTCACACTTGAAAAAATTGTTTTGCTTGTTTTTGTTATTGTTGCTGTTTGTTTACACACTTTGCCTGCATGAAAGTGCATGCACCGTGAGCATGTGGCGCCTGCAGAGGCCAGAAGGGGGCCTCAGATTCCCTGGCACTATAACTGCTCTATACCATCACTCTAGTGAGCGGTGAGTTTTACACTAGTAAGATTTCTTCCTTTCTGCTTAGGTATTAGTTCTTCTCCCTTTGTCCTGACAAATACCTGACAAGAAGCAACAGAAGGAAAAGAAGGAGGAAGAGGAGGAGAGGGGGAGGGAGGGAGGGAGGGAGGGAAGGAAGGAGGAAGGGAGGAAAGAAGGAAGGAAAAAAGGAAGGAAGGGGAGGAAGAGGAGGGAAGGAAGGAGAGGGGGGAGGCAGAAGGAGGAAGGAAGGAGTGTGCCACCTGTGCCACCTCTACCACCTGGATTCGCTACTGGGGAAGGGTCAGGGGATTAAAGAACACACAGAGATATGGGTCACTCTTGAAGCAAGAATGCCAATTTTATTATGTTCCCAGACAGCTTATATAGTGCTCTCCTTAACTAATGGCCATGCCCTAGCTCTTGGGATTTTCCACTGCAAGCCCACCAGAAACCACGTCCTTGCTTTCAGGAATCCTTGAGGGTCCTATGCTCAGAGTAGTTGCGAGCATAGAAAAACAAGCTGTTTAGTCCAGCAGACAAGGGGTCATAGAAAGTTCAGGATCTAAGGGCCTGCAACAAAGGAGGGAGAAGGGAAGGGAGGAAGGAAGAAGAGGAGGAGGAGGGAAGAAAAAAGGAGGGAGATGGGGAGGGAGGGAGGAAGAAGAAGAGGAGAGGGAGAGGGAGGGAGAAAAATGGAAGGAGAGGGGGAGGGAGGGAAGGAAGGAGGGGGAGGAGATGGGAAGGAAGAAGGGAGAGGGAGAGAGGAAGGAAAGGAGAAGAGGGAGGGAGGGAAAAAGGAGGGAGAGGGGAGGGAGGGAAGGAGAGGAGGAAATGAGGAGGGATGAGGGAAAGAAGGAGAGGGTGAGGGAGTAAGGGAGGAGGGAGTGGAGGGAGGGAAGGAAGTAGAAGAGGAGAAGGAGGGAGAAAGGAAGAGGGGGAGGGAGGGGAGGGGAGGAGTTAGGGAGGGGAACTGAGAGGGGATGAGTGAGGAGGAGGAAAGAAAGGGAGAGGAGGGGAGGGGAAGGAGGAAGGGGAGGAAGTAATGATGGAAGGATCGTGGATTTATTTTAGCTTGTGGTCTCAGGTAGGGAGGGTCATAGCGGCTGCTTTTTTTTTTCTGAGTGATCTGCATGATGGAGAAGGAATGAGCAGTCTTTTTACCATGTTGTAACTGTGGCTTGTGTTGCAACGCTAATGACAAATACCGTTAACTGCTCTCTAAGTGTCTAGTCTACCCCCAAGCACCTACTGTCCAGAGAGAATTTGCTCCCTCCATGCCATAAGTCACAGTCATGGTTAATCATGAAGAGGCACAGAGCCCTCAAATCAGAGAAGTTGTGATTAATAATATTTGTACTATCTTGAATGGTGGTATTTATGACTTATGGAAAATAAGAAGGGGAAAAAATCAGGAATTTACACTAGCAAGCTGCTGGTGACAGTTCTGGCGGTCAGGGGCACTGTCTGGCTGCATGGCTTGCAAGTTGACAGAGGTGAACAGGCCTACAATTATGAGGGTCAGGTTTTCTAGGATGAACATTAGAGCTTTGAGGACTAATGAGTGGGTTGGGTGCCCTTGGAGAAAGCAGAGGAGAGGATATTTGAAGCAGAGTATGTCATAGGGGGTATTGGATATTGAGAAAGTCATGGAAACCCAAATCTGGGTACATTGTCCATGCAGAAGTTGGGCCAAAAAAGAGGATGCCCTTGAGCCATGATTCCACACCACACCAACTACACCATGATAGATTCCTAATCACACACTGAGGCTGTCTCCACTTTGTAGAACTCATGAGTCAACGGTCAATCCTTCCCTCGAGGAAAGGTGTCACCATCCTGGTACACACTGTGAGATGTCAGAAGACTTACTAGAAAACACCAAATGGATGGTCCAGAACCCAAACAGGAAGACCCACCAAGGATATTGAGGGACTGTCTTCTAGAGATATGATTCTAGTTCTGTGATTGGCTGTTTCTTCGGTCATTGCTATGGTAATGACTGACTGAGGGGGGCCTGCAGAGATGGAGGGTAGATAAACACTTACCACACAAGCACGATACCAGATGACTCACGTGAAACAGGACATGGTAGCTCACATCTGTGATGAGATGGGAGGTGGAGACGGGAGAATCTCTGGAAGCCCGAAGACCTGGTGGACACAGAGGCCAACATCAGGAAACCCTGCCTCATACAAGGTGGAGGGTGACAACCAGCATGCAGTGTTGTTCACTGGTCTCCACATGCATGCTGTGGGACACATGCACCTCCCCCCACACACACACACACATTTTTTTATCGTTTTTCTGTGTGCAGTACCAGCATTAAATAATCACCAGAGAAACCCCTTGCTTAGGACCTTAGAAACTAGTTCAAGAAAGAAAACAGACAGCAAGATCAGGAGCTTTGAATGGAAACCAATGTGAACAGGATGGCCAGGAACCCCTGGCAGTGAAGAGCGGTCAGTTTGCCAAGTACATCCATGACCAGCACACCTAGGCCATAGAGAACCTACCACTCAAGGGACAGAGAAACACTGAGGCCATAACCCAAGGAAGCTGAAAACAAGTGGAAGGAGTTTATTCCAAAATCTGAACTCCACATGGAACAGGAAGCAACATGGAGCAACCGGAAGGTTCTCCAGAAGGGGCCAGGGTGTGATGGAGGCAGAGCCAAGACGATGTGCTTGTATCTCAGCGTCCAGGACCATCGTGGCCAGTATGGCAGCATGCTCACACCATTGAGCTTCCAGGAATTAAATGCACCCTAACATGTTCTATCTATGCTGTGTCTTATGAGACATTTATATAAACACTCAAGGGCTCGTAACTCGCTGGCAGCGTTTCCTTCTCAGACTTCTCTGGGATGGAGCGCCTGCAACTTGTTTTGTTTAAGTGAGTGCTCCCCTACATCTGTGCCGTGGCTAAGTGACTGGTCATTCATAAGTCATTCATGGTTGATCCTTCTCATATGGTGTCTGTGATGAGGGATTCTCATCTCTCATTTAACATTGTTTTTATTCTGATCATTAAAAAGGTTGGGGGTGGCACGGGTCCTTTTGCTTTTGGCCGCCAGGAAGCTCCCGTCTAAGGCTAATGCGGAACCACAGTAACCATCTCATGTACAATGTTGGGATGTGTGTTTCCTTTCTGCCTACCTTTCTTATTGTTCCCTTCTGAGGTCACTTGCCATCACTTTGTAGCTGGATGTATGCTGTCAATTAGGCAAACACTGTGCTTTCAAAAGAACCAGCAATACACTTTAGAACTGCACTCACCAGTGATGGGGTGGGGCTAGTCAGTGAGTCAGCAGATCAATACACTATGGTTAATGGTGTCTATAAAACGCGACATCTCAGAACTTCAGCCAGGGACATATCACCCTGGTAAGCGCTGTTTCTGTGAGGAAGGCAGCTTGTACCATAAATCCGAGGCCTGACTCTTCTCATCCAAGGAATTTTAAGCTTCACGTAAAACAGGGATGCTTCCTGTTAAATGAAGAAACTTGCCAAGGAGCTGCAGCTTCTGTCTGCTTCCCTGTTGAACTTTAAAACTGGAGAGGCAACTGTCTGCTGAGGCTGCTTTGTCTAGCTCTGGGCGCAGGGCAAGAATCCAGCAGTGTAAGCCTCGGTTCTCCGGCTTAGGAAGCTCGAGGAAGCAAGCGCCTTCACTGTGTGGAAGCTGTGAATGGCAAAAATTAACTTAAAATATGAATTTGTCCTCTTTCTGCTTCTTCGAAGTATGATGGAGGAATGGGGGGTGGGTAAATGAGGCATGCCTGGGGCCTAGGTCTCTGAGAGCAAACACTGAAAACCATTTTTGGCCAAAGAGATCTCCACTCAAAGGTTCTCTATTTCTAGGTTCTCTTTCTCTCCCCCCCCCTCATTGATCACCCCCATCAATTTCAGTCTCAGGATTATGGCATTCCCTGGCACTGCTCACCATAACCACATGGCTGTTAGTAACCAGAAAGTCATCTCCACATGAGAGCCTCATAAACACTGTCCAGAGTCTAGACTGTTATGGGGAGAATGGGCTCAGGGAGGGAGGGAGGAGGGAGACAGTCCAGAGGGGGCTCCTGGACACTTCTGTGATAGTGAAAACAAATGAACAGCAAACCCCCAAAGCACAAGAATTTTATTTTTAATAGAATCAGTAATAAATGCCCACTGTGGGGAAAATAAATACACAGAGAAAGGAAGAGGCAGAGCAGGCAGGCACAGGAGAGGGAGAGGAAGAGAAAGGGGGCAGGCACAGGACAGGGAGAGGTAGAAAAGGGGGAACACGGGAAATGGAGAGGGAAGAAGCAGATGGCCCAACATCAATTCACACCAATAGCATTTTAGTACACATTATGTTTTGCTTTGTTTTGTTTGAGGCAGAATCTCACATAGCCCAGGCTGGTACTGAACTTACGATGAAGAAGAGAATAACCTTGAACCTCTGATAGTTCGGTCCCTAGCTCCCAAATGCTGCATTTACAGGCTCGAATCACTACTTTCATTTTATGTGCTGGGGATTGAACCCGGGGCTTCAGGAATGCCCGCCAAGCACTCTACCAACCGAGCTATATCCCCAGCCCAAGTACATGCTAATGTTTACTGCACAAATTCCAGATAAAGGCTGACAAACTGGAGCCCTCTGGAAAAACCTAGACATCTGCCTGTTTTTTAAATAAAGCTTTATTAGACTAGAGCTAGATCTGGCCTGTTTCCATATTACTACATAACACGGTAGTAGAGTTGAGTGGCCTGAAATATTGCTATTTGTTATCCAGCCTCTTCCGGTCTCTCTATTCTTCCTCTGGAACATCAAGATCTTCACGTCTAAAGCACCTTGGGATGCTGCGGAGTAGGATGATGGCTTACTGCTAAGTTCTGGAACGTCTCAGCCCCAAAGCAGGATAAGAGATGTGCTGTCTGTTTATTCAAATGTCTGACCACTGTCTGGTTTCATGTGACGCACAAAGGGCTCCTTCGCCAACCTCCCCACTGCCACAGGAGACAGGGCTCGGTAGGAAGCATCTGCCATAAGACAAAACTTCCCCACCACTGCCACAGGAGACAGGGCTCAGTGTGAAGCAGCTGGTGTAAGACAAGGCTCTCAGACCTCAGCTTCAGAGCTGAGAGGATGTCAGAGCGTCTCCCTCCAGACAGGGCTACCAAGGGCACTGGAATTCAAGCTGTAGTGTTTGTGTTGGGTGAGGCTGGCTGAGGCGATAGGTGTTTGGGTTTATAAATACAGCTGGTAGGTAATATCAATGATGCTTTAGACTCATGCTGCTATGAAATGAAGTCTCTCTGTGTAGCCCAGCTGGCCTGAAACACATGATGTTGTCTAAACTGGACTCAAACTCCCAGGGACCCTCCCACTGTGTCATGTGACACTGAGGCGGGTTTGTTCAGTGTACCTCAAAATAATGGCTCTTGCCTTCACCAGCACTGACCTGTCTGTACACTTTCGCTGTCTGGCCTCTCGTGAGTTAGCTACACACGCCTGGGTGAGCTGGAGTCTGTGCAAAAGCGTCTGACGTTTTCTCCCCATTGTAAGCGTCAGGAAGTTGAGCACGTCATTTACCTACCCAACAGTGACAAGTTCTAGAACAAAGCCTCGTGCCTCTGTGTTTACTGTACAAATACTCTGCTTGGCAAATCCAATAAACCTTCCTGGAGAGAACCGAGACTCTTGCTCTTGGGGAGACGCAAAAGAGACCAGTTGGTGGAAGAGAGTATTTCCAGGAAAGAGCCCAACTGGCCCACCTCAAACCCTTTTGAAACCCCTTGAAGGACCATGATGCAGAGAGCATGTTTGGAAATGGAGAAAGAAACCCCTGGCGGAAGGAGCTTAGGTGGCCCCGCCCACCCCTCACCTCCACAATGGGGCTTCCCTCACTCTATCTCCAACACTGCATCTGCTATCTGTAACGGAGGGACTGACTGGGGCCTTGTCGATGCTTCTACCATGGGTCGGCTGCTCATCCATCCCGTAGCTGTGGTGAAAACACCTGGCTAAGACAACCCCGGGGAAGAGCAGGTTGGTTTTTGTTCCCGGTCCAGTGTGCGGTCCTTCACAGCCAGGGAGGGACTCCGTGATGGCTGGAGCCCGAGGCATCCGCAGTCAGGAAGTAGGGAGAGGTGAAAGCTGATTCTCCCTTCTAATTCAGCCCAGGACCCCAGCCTGCGGGACGCTGCCACCCACGATCACGATCACAGTCACGTGGGTCTTCCAACCTCTGTTGATTAGTCTGGAAGATCCCTCCCAGGCACAGCCAGAGGTTTGTCTCCTACATGATTCTAGGACCTGCTCGGTTGGCAGTGTTAACCATGACAGATATTCTAAAACATCTGTTGGGGAAATCACATCCCGCCATTGCCTTTCCATGGGGCAGAAGTCTCTGCCCTTCTCTTCGGGGAGGACAGTAGGGGCAGGACAAAGGTCTGCGCTGACACGGGAGCAGAGGTCCACGAAGGAAAGGGACAGAGAAGTCCCTGGTTCCCCTTTCAGATCCACCTCCTCTTCCCTGGGAGCAGTATGGAGGAAACCTTGGTTACTTCTCTCCATTAGGGCAAAGGAAAATCACTTCCCAGCCTTGCTTACCTGTCGGCTGAAATCTTAGCTGGGAAGTGAAGTGCTGAAACCTGGCTCTTGTCAAACACAACCCTTGCCTTACGCCCAGATGGAGGCCCACTCTGTCGCCTAAAAGAACCCACAGTTAGCATGGGAGTCTAAACAGGACACTCGTGGGTTGGGATCTTAATGACTGAATTCCTATAATATTTTCAGCAACTGAAAAAAAAAACCTCATTTAAGCGTGCATTCAGTTTGGAAAGTGAGTTCTGTGGAGGAAGTGACGAGACCAGGACGGCTTCTATTTTGTCATCAGGCGACAAACATGTGGAAGAGTCCCTTTGTTTCCAGAGAAGTCTCCGTTAGGGAATGAAAGGTTGTGCCTGGGACAACTCTGTCACAGGAGGGGAGACTATCCTTGCCTTGCCCATCAGGGAAGGACCCATTCCTCAAGTTTTGCTGGAGGAAACAGGGTCACATGACCGCCCTAGCAGCAAAGGAGGAAGGAAGGGAAGTGTTCCGTTTTCTGGCGTCTATAGGAGGGCAGGTATAGGAAGCCCCTTGTGATTGGCATGCAGCAGGCAACCCTTCGCTCCTCTCAGCTGTTTATTTACTGGACATTTAATGAGTGCGAGAGGCTGGATAACGCGGCTGCTCAGGTTAGAGTCCTGTTATTCATTACTGGGGATAATTAAGTGACATCGGCTCCCGGTGTGGAAAGCTCACCCTTCCGTGCTCAGCAGCTCAAGTAGCCTTGTGATTATTGCAGTTCTGCGGGACTTGTTCCTTTAACACCTAAGCTAAGCAGTAAATTCCGGGGCTGGAGAGGTGGTTCCACAGCTAAGAGCATTTCCTGAACGGTTCTGAAGGCTAGAGTTCTGGTAGCAGAAGCCACGTGACAAGACAAGCATCCCCTTCACACTTGCAACCCCAACTCCAAGGTGGGCAGAGACAGGAGGATCCCTGGGGACCTTATCTAGTCAAGAAAACACCCAGGTTCCAGGGGAAACCCTGCCTCAAACTAACATACAACAAATTCTAGGAGACACCTGAGGCCCTCTTCTGGCCTCCATACACATGTGCAAGTACACACACAACACACACATACACACACACACACACACATACACACATGCTATCTTTTTTTAAAAAAAAGGAAATCCATGGTATGTAAAATAAATTAAAAATTTTAAATTAAAAAATAAGAGAGAGAGAAAAACGGTCAGCAACTGGTAGAACACGGAGCCAGCCACGAGTCAGGAAAGCCTGAGTCCCTGGCTTAAAAAGAAACCCCTGCACATTCCCACCAGCTAGCTAGCTCACAAGTTCAAAGTCATGTTGTCCATGTTCCTGCGGGTGTGGTTTATGGTGTATTTATGAGTCTGCTTGTTGGTTGTTTGGTTGCTTGGTTGGTTGGTTTTTCCATGTCTATCATGAAATACTTGAGACTGAAGAATCTATAAAGAAAAGGGGTCAACATGGCTCCTGCTTGAGATGTTGAACAGTCACATGACTCTGTGTATATCCATCACCCCAGCACATGGGAGACAGAGCCAGGAGGACTAAGATGAGACCCTTCTGGTCTTTGTTTGAGTTCCAGACCAGCGAGGACTGCACAGTAAGACCCCCAACTCAAAACCAGACCCCAAACATCTCGGTCCATGTACCTGCATTATCACTTACTAACAAGTTTAGGTCTGGAGGAAACTTGAGAGGCTTCCGTAGAGTTTGAATGTGTCCCACACCATCTCCATTCTTCCCATCCTGTGACGAATGTGCGGATTAGTAAAAGCTCATCTTCCAGGCCGAGCTGCTTAGTGCTTGCCCTTGCGTCTGCGTTCCCCCAAAGCCAGCATGTTAAAGCCTTGGTCCCAACTTAACTTTGTTGGGGGCTAGAGATGGTGACTCCTCCAAGAGGTGTGACCTAGTACAGCATCTTTCAGTCTTTGGGGACCCTGACCCCTTCCTTTCTCTCTCTTTTCCTTCCTGGCCATGCAGTCATTCCATTGAGTGCCTCCTGTATACTGTCGACCCTCACCACAGCTCTATAAGCAGCAAGGTCAGCCAAGCCCAGATGGAAACTATCAGACCTAAGACCAAAGTCAGCCTTCCCATTGATGAATGGTCTCTTTGTATCAGCTTAAAGAGACTGCCGCGTGACACTCAGATGTCCCCTGAAGTCCTCTTGTTGCTCCAGGACCCCACTCAGGGTAATAGCATACTCAGCCGTCACTTCTTGGCTGACACCTTCTGAGACCTCCCCCACTCCTTGGTGGCATTATGTCATGTGACTAAATACTTGACAGGATGACTTATGGGAGTATCCCCATCACTCCCTGCTGCTGTCCTGAAAGACTCTGACCAGAAGCAACTTAGGAGAGTCTATTTTGACTTAAAGTCTCAAGGTCTAGATGTCAGTAATTTGGGGATCCCGGAGCTGAGAGATGAGGTCTCAACCTGATATAAAAAGCAGAAAGACAAGAGAACAAACAGGAAGTGGAGTGAGACTATAAATCCTCTAAGCCTACCCTCTCTGATGTACTTTCTCCGCTAAGGTACCATGTCCTAAAAGTTCCATACCCTCCCCAAATGGCACTATTGACTGCAGACCAACTGTTCACATACCTGAGCCCACTAGGGACGTTGCGCGTTCAAACCACCACACCTGGGGGCCTGTTTTCCTCCCAAACTGACAGACACACCCATACGTGGGGCAGGGAGGACAGAGACCACGTCTAACTTCACAGGTTTCATTTCCCTTGGGTTCAAATAGAACAACCTGCCCTGTGGCCACATGAGGAAGTAGTCCCAAGTCCTCTGTTCTTCCACTCCAACTACCCTCTGGTAGAGGGAAATCTCCGCACTGAGTGTTCCCAGGCGCCATCAGCAATCTTTCTGTTTGACCAGTTGGCAACCCTAACCTGCCAGGCAGGGTTTGGGAGGGGAAAAAAAGTAATTAGCCCAGGTGAGGCTCATTAGCGCCAGTCTGGAATTCTGCCAGCCATACCAGTCGCTGTGTGCCAACCCTTGATTTTAATATCAATGGTGTTGCTGACAAGGACCAGGCAGGCTGGGGGGGAGTGTCACCAGCCAGCCCTCTCCCCCTCCCCTTCCGCATGCTCTCACTGCTAGGTGAAGCAGTCTGCTCCAGCAAATCAGAGCTGGCTCCTGAGTCAGTTTTTTGGGCCTCCCTTGTCTAACAGGCTGGGCCCCAGGTGATCTTAAAAATTAAATGAAGCTCAGAAAATGAGACACATAGGAGAGCCAGGAATTAATAGCCCATCCCCAGCGCCAGCAGAACTCTTGACTATACGTCCCTTGTCAATTTCCTTGGAATTCCTTTGGGCTTTTGGTACTAGCAAAGATTCAGTCTGAGATCTCACAGCTCTGGAGTATTTCCGCCTTAAGGTCCCAGTGTCCCAACGATGGCCTTGTTCTCACGCAAAGTTTAAAATGAGCTGCTATGCTAACTTTTCTTCCCATGAACCGAGGTATTTATGATGCAGTGCTTTTCACGTGGGTCTATAGACTGCTCTCTCGATAGTGCAAAGGCACTAGCTAAAACTTCCCACTACTACTGGGGTGCAGAGGCGCATGCCTTTAATCCCAACACTGGCAGGTGGGTCTCTGTGAATTCAAGAACAACCTGGTCTACATAGAAAGTTTTAGGCAAGCCAGGGCTACACAATAAGACTGAGGGGGAGTGAGGAGTGGGCATGGGTATGTGTGTGTACATGTGGGTGTGTGTGGGTGTGATCACCATCATTATCACCACCATTCAACCTTGTCATCACTACCACCATCTTTATCTCCATCGTCAAGGCAGGTACCAGGCTTTGCATTCTATTGTATTCTCCCAATGATTACAAGTGCTGATGAATGCCATTCCCACAGTACTGCAGAGAAACCAGGCTTAGTGAGCCAGCACCTACCTGGTTGAGACCAAGTTCATTCTTGATTGAATGTATCTCTTGAGAGTCTGAGGACTGAGTTACTGCTTTGAAGGTCTAACTAAACACCAAGAGTTGGTCCTTGATTATTATTTTATAGCAGAGTGAGGAACAACGTAGAGAAAAGAAAGGATGAGGGGCGGAATCAGGTAAGGGCACTAGATAATACTCCTGTGGGGTAGGAGAAACAAGCAGTGACCATGAAACTGTATTGATCTTAAGCACAAAAAAAGATGGATTCCAACTGGCTACATTGCAATAGGTGCATTTGTGCTCTTCAGAGGAAAGAGGGGCTCTGTTTCAGAAATGTCAAAGATAAAATTTGTAACTTCTGATTTCTTACTTGTTCCTTTAAGGAAAAAAAAGTGAAAGGGGCACCATAGTAAAATCTCAATACCTGTTCTCCATTTGTTTAAGATGAACTTACAAATACACACACACACACACACACACATTCACACGTTCGCACCCATATAGATATATAAATAAATAGATATAGTGATATATATCAGTTGCAATGGGTTGTCATCAGTGTGACAATTGTGTATGAGAGAACCAGCATGTCACTTAGGTGTGAGCCACACACACTAACCCTGGGGAGCTTTGACAAGTCCAGCACCATATAGAGCGCAGCTCCTGCAGACGGAGGGAAATGGGCAGTAAGGAGCATATTCTGCAGGAAGCCAGGTCTCATATTGGCTTGAGCTAAAAGAATCCCACATGAGTGTGTGCTCTGTTGATGTTAAGACATCCAGAAAGAGCCGACAGAGAGACTGGGGCTTTCCCCACAGAGAGACAGACAACATGTACAAGAGAAAAGAACACGACAGAGATTCCCTTCGTGAGGCACCACCAAAACCTCCCTGAAGAACCACGTTGCTCTGGAATGCTGGTTGCTTGGCAGTGGCTCGTGGTGGGAGGGAAGGAAGGAATTACCTGAGGAAGCAAGGTCAGGAAAAACCCACCCAGAGCCCTTTCCATGAGTCTCCCGGTGTAGGAAGCCCTGAGAAGGAACTGGTACCCAAACCGTAGTCTCAGAGGATCAGGCTGCTGAGGTTCACTGCCTTCTACGCTGAGCGCCTAAGAAGTGATGAAACCACCTCACTAGAAGTCAGAGCCTCTGGGTAACCATGACTCAGAGAGGCTGCAAAAGAATCCGCCAAATGAGAGTTTGCTGGGTATGCATTTAGAAATTGGATCTCCCCCTCCCACTCCCATTATGTTGATTATATCTTTCATCCCCAAGACTGGGGCCAAGAGCCCCTTCCCTACCCCTCCTCCCCTCCCTCTGTAATCCTCACCCCTCATTTCTCTCCTCTCCGGATCCTCAGCATCCTGCCACCCCTAAGGCAGTGGCAGGATTCCAAGGAGTTCATTAAATGCCTGCCACCTCCCCATTGCCCATCGGGCATTCCCAGCAGCAATCCCCCCCGGAGGGGGCATGGCGGTCCAGAAGCAAGATAGGCACTTGGAAGGGAGTGGTCTGCTCGGAGGATAGGGACCCCCCTCTTTTCACAAGAGAGAGGAGCCAGCAAATAGTTAATGGTTTAATCCTTCACAGAAAAAGTCAAGGCAGACTCGTGATCCTCGATGGTAATGAAGGTGTCACACATTGTCTAGAGAAAGTTGTGCCTGGCAAGCTTCCCTTTTTCGGATGCCTACCCCAGTGACATTTCATCTCACATCCACCTTAATGAAATGCATAATTAACATATTCTAATTGTGCTGAGCGCTGCGATGATTTTGACAGAACTCACTTTCCATGTCTAATTTGATGCTAATTTAATCTGTTCCTCTCCCGCTGACATGACCTTTCTTGATTGAGTTTCACTGAGGAAATTTTTTGATGGATTGATTTATCAGCAGTGCGGAGACAACAAAGGCTCAGGGTGCATGACAGAAAATAGGAAGGGACCGGCCCTCAAAGCCAGTGCGCTCTGAACTTGCTGGCTGGAATGTCCTCTTCCAGAGACAGCTTGTCTGATCTACTGATGGAATTTGAGCAATGTGACATCCGTGGGTGGGTTTGATCTTCCGATAAAGACAGTAAATATCTTATTGTGGCCAGAGAGCTTTGCACGGAAAACCTCTGCGCCAATTCCAAGGAAGCCCAGGAGGCGCCGACGAGGATTCGTCTGTGAATTCATGTCTCGCTGCCTTGATTCCTGGATAGAATGCTGCGTGGGGTGCCCCCAGCCCAGGGGGGAGGCGGGAAGACAGCGTCCATCTTAAACTATGATGAAGATAAGGTACTTCCACGTAGGGCCTGGGTTCTCTGCTTTCGCTAAAACTTGATCTTGGACAGGTATTGTGGGTTTTCCTGCAGAGTTTCCCACACCTCATCACAATGTCTCCAGAAAGATCTCTGTCCATTTCCAGGTCCGAGTCAGGACACAGAGTGACAGTTGTGGATGCTCTCAGTTCTCACAGTCAGCTGACTGAGAAGAACATTAGTCTTCCTCAGGCTGCAGACTCGGAGGTCAGAGCAGAACCCCAGTTCCAGAGGACTCACACAGAACGCCCCCTCCACCTGTATACTGTATAAACACTGGCTGGGCTGCATTTCAAGGCTGGGATCTGCACGGCTAGGGCAGGGTATCGCACCTGTCCCATTGAGGTCTTTGTAGGGGAATAGAAGAGTTTCCCATTCTACCCAGCTCCTACCCACTAGAAGTTGGTGGCAAGCTCCCTTCCAGAGTCAGGTCAGTTAAAACCCATCTACAGAGCTTGCTCTATATCTCCCAAGGGGCAAAAGAACCTCCCCCCAAATGGGTGCCACTGACACATAAGAGGACATCATAATGTCCCAGCCCCATCTGTACCCCAAGTCCCCTCACCGCCAGTCTTTGCCTGCCTAGTAGCAACCTGAGTCCTATCCATCCGATCCCCCAGCTCCTCTTCTGTCAGAGCACAGATGAATCCACTGTATAAACTATTGATTTATCTATGGTCTGTCTCTTCTCATTAACCTATGTGCCCCATAAGACTGGGGCCTAGCCAGTCTGCTCACTCTTGCTTTGTTTTGTTTAATTATAGTAAAACATGTATGATATAAGATTCGTTTGCGGGGTTGTATTTTAAGTGTGTGTGTGAGTGAGTGTGTGTGTGTGTGTGTGTGTGTGTGTGTCTAAGTGTGAGCATTTGCATGTATGCAGGTACCCTCAGAGACCAGAAGAAGGCGGTGGGTCTCCTGGAACTGTAGTTACCGGCTGTTGCGAGTTGCCAATTACGAGTGCTGAGAACCTGACTCTGGTCCTCTGCTAGATCAGTGTGTGCTCTTAACCACTGAGACCCAAATTTGGTTTTAGCCATTGTAGGATGTGCATTCACAGCACTGTCTCATCCCAGCACATTCCCTTCATCCCTAAAGGAAACCGCACACGTGCTATTTCTCCCGTGTCATCTACCCTCTGGGACTCTGACTCTGCCTGCTGGGCGTTTCACACAGGCGGAATCATTCTTAAGTGGAATGGCTTTAAGGGAGGGCCTGTCCAGTGACTCCCCGATATGTGTAATATGAATTTACCACACAAGTCAGCAGCTCCACCCCAAGGTATGTACCAAAAAGAACTGAAAAGAGAAACTCTCAAGAAAATATATTTTTAAAGAATTTAAAATTTAAAACTCTTTGTACAGGAATATTCATAGATGCACTCGTCACTGTGGCCAAATGGTACCCACCTGCTGGTGAAGCTAAACAAATGGGCTGTGTTGCTATGTCCATAAAAGGAAATGGAGCACGATGCGTGTGGTGCCACGGGGAAACCTTGCCTATCTTTTCTCCCTTGTGTCTTCATCTGCAAAAACAACACCAGGCACATAGTAGGTGCCCCATAAATATAGGCTGAATTCTTGAAAGGTATAAAAAAAAGTGCTACAAGAAAATGAGGCTAGTCAAAATTGTGGCGAAGTGAAACCAGCCAGGAATGCTGGCTTTGATTGTGTTTCTTTCAGTTTATAAAACGGGAACAAAGGAAGGGAGGGAGGGTAGGAGGAAGGGTGAGAGGGAGGAAAAAAAGATAGAGAGGGAGGAAGGAAAAAAGAAGGGAGGGAGAAAGGGAAGGAGGAAGAAAGGAAGGAAGGAGCCAGGGAGGGAGGGAGGGAGGGAGGGAGGGAGGGAAGAGGGAGGAAGGAAGGAAGGAAGGAAGGAAGGAAGGAAGGAAGGAAGGAAGGAAGGAAGGGAGGGAAGAGGGAGGAAGGAAGGAAGGAGGGAGGGAGGGAGAAAGGGAAAGAGGGAGAGAGGAGGGAGGGAGGGAGGGGAAAGGGAGGGAGGGAATGATTGAGAGAAGGGGGAAGGAAGAAAGGAAGGAAGGGGGAGGAGGAAAGGAAGAAGACTTTTGAAAACAAGGAGGCCAAACTGATACTGACTTGCACTTTTCTTTCTTTTAGTGAACTAGTTGGGTGAGAGAGGGGGACTAGTTACAGAAAGGCACTAACTTGTGTGCGTGAGTATCCCTGTGATGATCCCCCTCATCATGCCCAGTTCTTGCTTTGTTTCTAAGCAGTTGTGCTCAAGGTGCCCACAGTAATAGATGCTTTTCTTCAAAGCCGTCTCCCCCGGGAAGATGAAATATTCATTCCAATGGTTGCTGCTACTGCAAAGATTTTTTTGTAAAATGTCTTCGGGAGTTGCCGTATGAGCCCCACAAGGCTAGCAAGCTAACGAGATTATAATCATTGTAATCACACTTGATCATACATCAAAAGCAGTTTAACTCAACGAAATGCCCTGGCCCACTTCGATAGCCTTTATGTTAACCGGCATCCAGCTTTGCTCTCGGGCTAAGTTGCTCTGTGATTCCAAACTGGGCTAAGTACCTGAGTGTACAACACAGCAGTCAGCAAAAGGGCACGGCTCAGGGGCCAACCTCCTTAGGTTTGAGTTCCGACTCTGCCACTAACTGTGAAACTGTGCCTCAGTTTCCCTGACTGTAAGAATAGGTAATGATCAGCCTACCTCAAGAGTTCTCTTGGGGATTAAGTTAGTTAATTCCTGCATATACCAAGCAATGTGCAATGCCCAGACCAGGCTAGGTCCTTAGGCATGAGTTCTTATAAAAGATATGAATGAGCCAGTTTAGTATTGTGTGGCTTCCGAAGGTCGAAAAAGGCGACTTAGAAAGTAATTTCTGTTACGAAATCAAGTACGGGATGGAAGAGATGGTTGACTTTGTGGTTAACAACACTGTTCTTCCAGAGGACCAGAGTTCAGTTCCTAGTGCCCCCATCAGGCGCCACATACCCTGTAGATTCAAGGGCTCTGATGTTCTCTTCTACTCTCCAGAGATTCCTGAATTCACATGTGTGCACGTGCACACACACACATACATACACAGACACACACATACTTACACACATACAGACACCCAGACACATAAACACACAGACACATACACACATAGACACATACACACATAGACACATGGACACATACACACACAGACACACAGACACATACATACACACACACACACAATTGACCAGCATTTCTTGACTCATCACCTCTTCCTTGAATTCCCCAACCACTTCTGTTATCTGCTAATGACAGACCTTTTTGCCTTCCTGTGACACAGGACCCTTGGGATGACACTGGGCCACCTGGACAACCCAGAATCATCCTGCTTTCTCATGATCCTTAATGACTGGGGTAAAGTGCTTCTACCATTCACAGGTTGGGGGACTAGGAAGTGGAATCTCGGGATCCTTATTCAGGCGGTCACAAACGACTTCTTTAGACACGGTGTGTTTCCTGGTGATGGAGTTCCATCCATATCTCTGTGACACCGACCGTGTCAGTCGGAGACACACCCAGAATTCTAATTTAGGCAGACCCCAGGATGGCACCCTCCCTTGGAGTTGTCTCCCTCAGTGGATTTGGAAGGAACATCTACATTTGGCCAACCATCTCAGGCTAGCTCCAAATGAACGCCATATTGGAGACTCTCATTTTAGCCGTGTGGTCAAGGCATTGCATGCTACATATAAACCCCATGCCTACCAAGCCTAGCCAAGGCCCACCCAAACAGTAACTGCCAAGGCAAGAATTTTGCTGTTGCTCCGCTCTATTTCCGCAGCGCTGAAACTGCCCGGCACCCCTTCCAGATGCTGCATGAATAATACATGTTATATAAGTTAACAAAGAGGTTCGTATTGAGGGGCTCTACAGTACTGAAAAGTGAGTGCCTTTCACAAAGATGAAGCACATCTTGTTTGCTTAACCAACATGCCACCAGGAAAATCCTATGTTTCCTTGAACGTTGTACAACCTGTGGCTACTTCGACACTTCCGGGTCTCACTGTAATAAGTCACTTCCTGGACACTGTTAGATGCTAAAAACTCAGTCTGATTCGAAGAGATGCTCCCTGAGCAAATCTCTTTCATTCGAATTATTGCTTTCTTAAGATTTTTATTTCTCTTTATTTATTGTGTATGTGTGCTCACATGTGTGTATATGGTGTGTGTATGTGTGCCATGGCAGGCATGCAGACATTTATAGCATGTGTGCACGCACATGTGTGTATGTGTGTTAGGGCATACATGTAGACAACCTGTTAAGAGTCAGTTCTCGCCTTCTCTCATGTGTGTCCCAGGGATTGAACTCAGGTCATCAGGCTTGGCAGCTAGCCTGTTTACGCGCTGAGCTCTGTCTCTCTGGCCCTGGAATAGTTCCGTGTTGATAAGCCAGTACCCAAGGAGCACAGCTGTTGTAGAATGGCTTATTCAGAGGCTCCAGCCTTCATTTTTGGCCTCTGAATGTTTCTGGGTGTGATTGTGTTTTCATTTGTCAGTTTAAAATGAAAATGTAACATTTCAATTACAACCCATGAGAGAGAAGCGAAGGAGGGGCGATTTGCATGTGATCTGCAAATTGGACAAGGATAATTTTGTCAACTTCTAATCTGCCAATACTCAAAATTTTGAAATAAAAGCAAACTACTCATTAATTCATTGCTTTTTTCTTTATTGAGTGAAGGTATTTTTTCCTGCTAATGGTGTTTTATTTTAAATTTAAACCTTTTTTGAGAATTTCACTCCTAAGTACTATATTTGCATCATTTCTACCCCTCCTTTCAACTATCCCCGTGTTCCCCCAACCCCCTCTCAAATTTATAAATTCAAGGCTTTTTATTATTATTGTTACATATAGAAAATATATGCGCATATGTGTGTATAAGTGTGTGTGTGTGTGTGTGTGTGTGTGTGTGTGTGTGTGTGTGTGTATGTGCGCGCGCGCACACGCACGGCTCTCCACTGAGTTCATTTAGTGCTGCTCCTCTGTGTGTGTGTTCAGGGCTGAAAACTTGGGATTGTATCGCCTTTGAGGAGTCTCATCCCTGGAGAAGGCTGACCCCCTCTCTCAGCAGCGGGTGATTGCCTGTAGCTCTTCATCTAGAGGCAGGGCTCTGTGAGATTCCCCCCTTCAGGTGGCAAGCAGACGGGTGATGTCATCATGCAGGTAAATTGCGTTTTTAATCCAGAATCGCTTATGAAAAGGTGGAATGTGGCATTTCTTAGGGAAGCCAAACAAAATGCACGCTTCAACAAGCCCTGCAAAGGTGGGCATGGCAACACACACCTCCATCTCGGCATTGCTGAGGCTGAGGTAGGAGGGTCTCAAGTGTGGGGCCAGCCTGAATTAACTACCCAGTGAGCTGTTGTCTCGGAATGACAACAACAAGTTTAAGAAAATAACATAGTACTGTAACCTAAGGACTTCATGAAAGAGAGGGAAACAAAGGAAATGAAGGTTTGTCAGGAGGTTTTCGGTGTTTTGCAAATAGAATTTTAATGACACCTTCAGTATGCCAGTTTAATGTTTACAAGTATGAATGGGTTCTGTTTCAATAGACTTATCAGCCTGGGTCACATATAAAATCAACTCAATTATCATTCCAAAATTTTGAAGACTATCAGTGATTGGCAGGATTCTAATGCCTGCCTCCCAAGCTTCCTGTTCCATGTTTCTTCAATCAAAGCCTAATCTGGGACCAGCTGTAAAGGGATCGTGCCGGAGCCACTAACAGAAATGCCCGCATCAGGCAGTCCCCTTAGAATCGGGCTTATTGGCCAACCGGGAGCAAAGGAAGGTAGAGAGGTGATGGAGAGATGACTCAGGGGTTGAGAGTACCTACTGCCCCTCCAGAGGACGTGAGTTTGATTCCCAGCACCCACTGGATAACTCACAACCATCGGGTGCTTCCCTGAGCATCGCACTCATGTGTACACACTCACACAGGTGCATATATACATGATTCAAAATAAATCCTTTTTGGTTAACAATAAATTCTTAAAATATGTTTAAAAGAGTTGGAAATAATGTCCCACATGGAGCCAAGAGGAGAAGAAAACTATAGCCAGAGAGATGGGAATCCAATTCCCTATACTTGGTACTTCTGAGACTTTTTTCAGTGTTCCCCAGTACCCTGTGCCTCTGCTCCTACTTTGCACCAATCATCCGTCCCTAAATTCATTGGGAGGAATTAAGAGAGGAGAGTGTGTACAAAGTGCTGGGTAAGAACACATCCAACGAGCAGGATGAAAAACAACTATTATGTCCACTTATGGTTTAGCTTTATTTTTTACGTGGAATTGTGCACACATATGTGCATTGTAAGTGTGCACGTGTCCAGAGAGGCCAGAAGACATCATCGTCTGAAGCCTGAGCTACAGGCAGTTGTGAGCTGCCCAGTGTGGGTGCTGGGAACCAAACTCAGTTCCTCTTGGGGAACAGCAAGTGTTATAAACACCCAAGAGTCTGACTCTCGATCCCTGAACTATTACACTCTTTAAATTATTCCACTCAAAATGTCATTCACTGACTCCTCTTTCAAAGCCGTGTGGATTTTCATCTAGAGAGAGGGGTGGTGGTTCTGCAAGTCAAGAGCCTTGGGTCATACTCAGTGTTTGCTTACAGCCAACTCAATGCCCTTCTGTGTGTCTTTTGGGCCCCTCCCCTAAACTCGTATTTTTCCCAGTCTAGTTCATAGCTGGCCAATTCTCTGAGTTTCCAGAAACCAAAACCTTTAATACCACACCACTCTGAAAAACGTCAAAATATGTGTCCTACTTTCGCTGGGCCCCACTGCGGAATTGGACATGGCCCTAAGAACTCATCTAGGCCAAACTGATGCTGGCCAACCAGGACTTAGCTTCACAAACACGCACTTCACTAGAAGCTTCTGGTGCCCAACCATAAAGATAAGAGTGAGCATCTTGGGCATCAACTTTAGGGCTGGTAATAGGATAATTTGAGGGCAAAAACTTTCTGGTGCTAACGAAAATTACTGCAGGGGCCGCAACCTCCACCGTTGTCTGCTGAATAACATCCGTCAGCCCTCTCTCTCTGCTTCTGCAGCCTACTGACCTCTCTCTCCTCCCTTGGCAACCCTGGGAGGCTTTCTTAGCTGCCTCGGCTTTCTTATGGGTAACTTGTATAACTCCAAAGAATGAGACTAATACATGTCCATACACAAAGGAATAGACAACAAAAGAAGTCAAAATAGGACCAGATAAAGTCATCTCAGTATTCTACAGCCAGTAGAAAATGTCAGTCCAGGCCGAAGAAGGACAGGCCTAGAGCTGGAAAATTAGGGTGGAAGGGAGCCTTGTCTCCAAGGCTGTGCTGTTCTTCATAGCAAGTATCCTACGATACCTGAAAAGACAGTGGGCTTAGTGGCCAAGGCTAAGGCACAGCCGTCCAGTGCTGTCTTGGTATATAGTTACCACTGTCAGTAATTTGACTGATAGACATTTACCATGCATGTCTATGTAAATTACATCATAGAAAAAAATTCTGAGCTGGGAGTGGTGGCACACGCTCTTTAACCCCAGCCCAGCACTCAGATGGACCTATGAGTTCAAGGCCAGTCTTATCTACGTGGGAATTCCAGGGCAGCCAGGGCTGGATAAAAAATTTTTGAGACCCTGTCTCAAAAAAAAAAGCCAACAACCAACAATTAGTCACACCTATTATCTTAGCTTCCGTTCCTATGGAGATAAAATAGTCTGACAAAATCCACTTAAAGAAGAAAGGTTCTTTGGCCCACAGTTTGAGGGTACCGACCATCACCGACGATCACCATGAGGAAGTGAAGCAGCTGGTCACATGACATCCATAACCAGGAAGTAGAGATATACAAATGGCTACTTGGCTCTCTTTCTCCACTTTGTAGAGTCTAGAATTCCGGCCAGGAGATAGTGCTGTCCACAGTGTGTAGGTCTTCCCACCTCAATTAACAAAGTCAAAACAATCCACACAGGCATGTGCAGATCCCTTCTCCCAGATGATTCTAGTCCCTGTTAAGCCGAAAGTTAACACTAACCATCACGCTTGCATATTGCATGGTAAGTTTCTTTTTTCACCTCATTGTAAATACCTTTCCATTAAATATCCTATACCGATTCTTAGAAAGCAACACAGAACCATTCCGTGGGATGCCTGACTGTTGCTGCATGCTGCCATTGGCCTATGGCTGCATTATTGCAGTGGTTTCCACCTTTGGTTCTAGTTAGCAGCACAGAACTGGAGTCTTTTCATGCATCTACATCTGATTCCCTGGGTTCTATTTCACATATAAAGCTTCTGAGTCCATGGGCTATGTACGTATCTGAAGACTGTTGAAACCAGTGTGTTAAGCCTCATTGCAGAATCATCAGCCAAAGCAAAGGTATAAGCAATTAGTTTAGAACAAAATGAAACACTAAGCTGCTGAAGAAGCACCAGTAATTCTTTTTTTAAAAAAAAAAAAAAAAGATTGATTTATTTATTGTGTATATAGTATTCTGCCTACGTGCATGCTTGCAGGCCAGAGGAGGGCATCAGATCTCATTACAGATGGTTGTGAGCCACCATGTGGTTGCTGGAAATTGAACTCAGGACCTTTAGATGAGCCGGTGGTGCTCTTAATCACTGAACCGTCTCTCCAGCCCTGCACCAGTAATTCTTGATAGATTTTTTTAATATAGAAAGATAGAAGGAAGGCAAGAAGATGACCACATTGGCCCAGGCCTGTGGGTATTTCCATGTTAAAGTAAGGACAGTCCCAGGTAAACTACAATATCTGGTTTCCCTCTCAAAGATGACTATGGTTAGCTGCCATGCCGGCAGGACTTTCACATGCTCAGAAACCCAGGGAAGCAGCAAGACATCCTGAGCATCACTGCTAGACCCAACAACTTGTAAATAAACTTGTTGGAACTGAAATGGTAAAAAGGCAAGTATCTTCATTAGGGTTTCTATGTGACGAAACACAATGACCAACAGCAAGCTGGGGAGGAAAGGCTTTATTTGACTTACCCCTTCCACAATGGAGTCCATCACTGAAGAACAGCAGGGCCAGAGCCTGGAGGCAGGAGCTGATACAGAGGCCATGGAGGATGCTGCTTCCTGACTCGCACCCCAAGGCTTGCTCAGGCTGATTTCTTGTAGAACCCAGGACCATCAATCCAGGGATGGCACCACCTACGATGAACCGGGCCCTTCTCCATCAATTACTAATTAAGAAAATACCCTACAGGCCTGCCTATAGTCCAGTCTTTTTAAGGCATTTACTCAACTGAGGTTCCTTCCTCTCCAGTGATTCTAGGTTATGTAGAGTTGACATAAAACTAGTCAATACAGTAAGAAAGTGATTAGGTCCATAGCTATGCTTGAGAACTTGGAAATGTTAGGACAAAATAAAAGTTAAAGAAAGTCCAAATAAGGACATCAAGGCCTGAGGAGATGGCTCAAGGGGTAAAGCGCTTGCTTGCAAGCACAAAGACCTGGGTTTGGGTCCCTAGAGTGCACATAAAAGCCAGGTGTTCTAGGTGTTGTAGTGCATACCTTTAATCAAAGCACTCAGAAGGCAGAGGCAACAGAATCTCTGTGCGTCCAAGACCAGCCTGGTTTACATGGGGAGTTTCAGGGCAGCCAGGGCTACACAGAGAAACCCTGCCTTGGTGGAGCGGGGAGCCAGGCTTGACAATGCACACCTGTTACCCAATGCTGGCAGAGCAGAGACAGGCAGACCCTAGGGCCTTAGTGATGAGCCAGTCTAACCCAGGCAGCAAGTTTCAGCCTCAGCAAGAGACGCTGTCTCTGAATAAATATATAAACAAGGTGAAAAGTGGTCAACGGAGAATATCCCACATCAACCACTGAACCTCTGACCTTCACATGTGCCTTCATGGGCTAGCACCCATGTACACCACACACACACACACACACACACACACACACACACACACACTAATGACATAGAATGAGAGCAGAAAACAAAGACTGGATAAAACTAAGCTTGTAGGAGAACTGTGACAGGCTCCAGGACATCCTAAGTGCCATGCTTTTTTGTTGTTTTCTGTTGGATCTGTCTACCTGATTTCAACTATTTCCTCTTAGGATGTTTTCTTTAAAACTTCAGGAATTCTGAGTGAGAGAAGTGAATGAGTCACCATTGCAGCTTCTAGAATATCAAGATGATATTCCACACATTCTTAATTCGAGAAAAGGTACTTTAGTAGTGAAGTGCACATGCGCACACGCGCACACACACACACACACTAAATCCATGAGATAAGGCTGTCCCATTGTACAAATCAGACTCAAAACACCATAGTTACAAATTTAAGCACAGGTTTTATTCTTTTGACTAAAGGGCCACCCTGAAAATAAGAAACAAACACTCCAGAGGGATGTCATTAACTTGATGGAGATCAGGGCAAAGGAAAGAATCCAGTCATGGGCATTCCCTTTGACACATAGTTGGGTTTGGGCTATCTTTGCTTTGCATGTGGTTCTCACATTCTCCTGACAGTTTCCCCCAGGATCACACTCCCCTTTGTGACCTTGCAGTTAAGTTAAGCTCCTGCCATACATAGGAGCTCCCCAAATGTTGCTTGGAAGACAGAATGAAGACTAGGTGGGAATCAGAAGCATAATTTACTCGTCTAGATTCTGTCCCTAGTTTCCCCCTGGAAGATGGGTTCATTGATTCACTCACTTGGTAGTTATTTTCCACATTCAGAATCAGGATGGATCAGCGAGGAGAGTTGTCTTTGTTTCTGCGTTCAGAATCAGGATGGATCAGGGAGAAGAACGGTCCTTGTTTTATCCTCTAGGGCTCAAGCTGTTATTGGAGGGACTAGAGAACTGGGGAAGTTGATTCTTTAGAGACTTATTTTTATATTTGTGTGTCTGTGCGTGGGATGAGGAGATGGGTATGCACATGTGAGAGTAGTTGCCTTCAGAGGTCAAAAAAGAACATCCAGTCCCCTAGAGATGCAGTTAAAGATGACTGTGAGCCTTTCCCCTCCCAGAGTTGGGTACCAGGGATCAACCTCAAGTCTTCTGCAAGATCAGCACATGCTGTTAACCACTCAGCCATCTCTCCATCCCCAGATTTTTTAAAAAGAAAGAAATTTTTTAAAGAAGAAAAATTAATTACATGTGATAATTGTTCTAAGGGAAACTGACAAGATTTTGAAGAGACAGTTGGGAGAAAAGGGAATTCTTTTGGGCAAAATGGCCAAGAAATGCTTCTCTACTGACCTGCAAATGTTTTTGTGACATTGCTCATAATAATCAAAAACTAAGAACATCCAAATGTCCTTCAACTAATACGTGGGTAAATAAAATATGGTTTATCCTCATAATAAAATGATAATGAGCAATTAATAAAAGATGAAGTACTGACAAATGCTATAATAATGACAAACTTGAAAAGCATTACTGAGTCTCAAACCACAGCAGCCTGAACACACTCAGGCTCCTCCGAAAAACATTGGTCAAAGTGAAAGACTCCAGACACGGAAGACTTCATGGTGTGTAGCTCCCTTTACATGAAATAGCCCGGAATGGCAGAATTAAAGAAGTACAGTACAGAAAAGAGGTTCCTCGTGGCTGAGGGTGGGAATGGGTAGACACTGCGGAGGAAAACCAGATGTCTTTATAAGGCAATGAAAATATTCTAAGATTAAACTAGGGTGAAAATTGAATAACTAAAATCAAGCTAAGAACCCCTGGATCATCCTTCTTAAATAAATGCATCTTATGTCTGCAAATTTTGCCAGTGAAGCTGCTAGAGAGTGTTCTGGGCAGAGTGATACTTGGAATGAGATGCGTGATGAACTAGAGGAAGGCAAGGATGGTTTGAGCTTGCTGTGCTAATGTGGAGGTGGCTGGGGACGCAAGCAGAAGGAAGCTAGAGCCGGACCTCATGCAATGCTGGGCAGGGCCATCATGGGGTTTTATTGAGGAAATGGCATGCATTTGTTTTGCATACACCGTGTTCTACTTTAATAGAATAACGCAACCCATATTGTCCATTTACTATTTTAGGGATGGGCTGATACGGAAGGAAATCTAACCAGCTAGAGCACGACAAGCACGGCTCTGGCAAGTCCCATCCTTCTCCTGCTTTCCCTCTGCCTTGCTAAAAACCATTAGATTCCATTCCTGAAGCTTGCCCCCCCTCCCCCGTCTGTTTCCTAGGAAACTGATAGTTCCAACTACTCTGGAGGATGTGGCAGGAGGAGCTCTTTGACCCAGGAGTTAGAGACCAGCCTGGCCATTACAGCAAAACCATATCTGTGGGAGGAAACAGCCTACACTTGTAGCTAAGCAGAAGAGCCTTCACCTCAATCCTCAACGCCCCCCCACACCCACTCAAAAAAAATGAAAGGAAGGCATGATGTTAGTGATGGAAGTCATGGGAAGACCTTGCTAAGGAAGCGATGCTTAGTCTCCAAAGGCTACCAGAGACTCACCCAAAGCAAGGGGAAGAATGCTAGGGACGTCCTCCTCCTCAGGCTGACCACCAAGGTCAAGATATTAAAGAATTGAAGTCCAGTAATCAAAATCCTCCTTTGGTTCACCTAATCAACCTGCCCATTTAAAATTAAGCACCTCATCCTAGCATGGAACTTCCCATTATACCTTTATAAACCACCATTTGCCTATGAGCCATGTCTGTCTCCTCTCTATCCAGACAGTCCTCCTTTGTCCCTCAGAGACAAATGTCCCTTCCTCCCTCCCTCATTTCCTTCCCCTTCTCCCTCATCCTCTATCTCCTGTCTTTGTCTCTTATTCCATGCCCTCTGACCCTCTGGGACAAATAAATCTCCTTTGTGCTGAGAACTTGGTCTTGGAGGTCTTGAGCCAATGCCAGTCCTTTGAGATGTTAACTTATAAGCCCATGAAATGGGTATCATTGTCACAAGGCAGAAAACGACAAGGGTGCCCCATGCAGAAAACTTTTTAGAGAGTTGATCTGCAAGCTCGAAATCATAATCCCATAGTTTCCATGGTACACAGTCTACAGACTCACACTGGGCTCTGTGGCCAGAGGAGTCCCACACCTGGCTTCATACTCTGATGTCACCTTCTTGGGGCACTTATTAATTTGACAAAAGGCCTCACACATTTTTGAGTGTTGTTACTGTTGTTGTTGTTGTTGTTGTTGTTTTAAGAGACAGAGTTTCTCTGTGTAACTGTCCTGGCTGTCCTGGAACTCACTTTGTAGACCAGGCTGGCCTCAAGCACACCGAGATCCACCTGCCTCTGCCCCCAAGTACTGAGATTACTGAGATCACCACCACTGCCCAGCACCTCACACTGTTTTTAAGACTCCACAAATGATGTACGCAGTACTGTTGAACGGTAAGCTAGAATCTTCACTATGAGCAGAATTTTAACCCACGGGAGATGTTCATAAGGTGGCAAGGAAAGAAAGGCAAACCCTTAACATGAACACAAAATGTCTTCTGTGAATCCAGGTGGGAAGAGATTTCCCAGCTGTCCCTGAGTACTCAAAGGGGTTGATGGGACAAAGGCTTGGGAACTCTTGCTTTACCAGAGGCAATGGATGCTGGGACATGGGGTTGGCTACACAGGAGAGCCAAAGTCCTGGTCACTTTGGCAACAGTCTATCAAAAGAAAAAAACACAGTAATAAAGATAAATAAAAAATAAGTAGAAGAGAAAACTTCTAAGGAAAAGATTTTCATTGGTTGGTATTGTTTTTCTCTCAAGGATGCCTAAGTTTGTAATTTTCTTATTTGAAAATAAATATTTGTAAGTAAGCACCATTCTTCTACATAAATTGACTTTATCAATATACCACCTAGTTTCCTCCAGTGACCTTAAATCCAATTTCTCTCTGTTTCTCTCTCTGAGGCAGGAGAACATTCAATAGCCATTATTACATAAAACCATATCTGAATATAAGAGTTCCATAAAAATGTATGCTGTTTTTAGTGTTATAATAACATATAGCATTAATTATGATATGCAACATAACTATGTTATTATATAATTGTGCTATTGTAAAAATTTGTATTAGAAGAAAACTCAAATTTGACATCAAATTTTATGCTCCATTTTAAAAAAAACCTCCTAACTTATTTTAACTTCTAAGGTAGTAAAGGCAAGTGAATTTTAAAAAATGGCTTCTGATACAGAATTTTCCAACTGTCTGTGATCAAAATCAGACTACAGGGGCTGGAGAGGCAGCTCAGCAGAGGGAGTGCTTAGCACACAGTGCGAAGACCCTGAGATCGAGTCACCATAGCCACATAAAGCCAGCCACAGCATTGCCTGTCTGTCGCCCTGCCCACCCCCCACCCCACCCCACCCCCGTGAGATGGGAGGCAGGAATGAGACAGTCTCCAGAAACTTATAAGCCAGGAAGGGACCCTGTCTGAAACAATGTGGATGCTAGAGACCAACACCCAAAAGCATCCCCTGTCCCTTACACTTGGGCCACAGCATGTGCTTGCACACACATGCACAAACACACACATGATTACAAACCCATGAGAATGTTATTGTCCCATTTCGGGGATAATGCAGATTAAATAGGCCTCTTCATAGACTGAAATGAGCGCTTTCTCGTCCCTGGTGGGGATACTGGTACACTGATGATGCTTAATCATGAACCCACAGAGCTCCCTGATCTTTGAGCTCTCAGACAAGAGTTGTTTGTGTCTCTTGTGGCTCCCCTAAGTCGGCTTATTCCAGCGTGAGTGATGGCAGACACGATGACAATGTCATGGCACGGACCACCAGCACAAAGAGAGGAGAGGCTTCTGCAAAAGCAAAATACTAGCTCTGCTCCTCGCCTCAGCAAGGTTCTCCCACATGGAGACGTACTCATGGGATGTTGCACAGAGTCGGGTTAGTCTCAGTTCTACTTGGAAACCCCTGAGGAGGACCATGGCACACCCGGATGTAGGACCGGTCCTGTGAGCCACAGTGAAGCAACCGAGGGTTAATATAACTTGAATATAGTTAAGATACGCCAGGCCGTTTTGGGCTCTGTGTCTAGGGCTTGGGGTGAGCAACAGCAGCTGCGGATTGTCCCCAACAGTCACAGAATCCCCAGAAGTGTTTGTCTAGGACATTGTCTGTTGTCAGGCTGTTAGCAACACTAGCATTTAGCACAACCTACCATGATCGATGTAGCCCCTGTTCAGAGCCCGGAAAACTCTATTTAATCCTCTCAAAATCCAAAGATCTTGAATCATCCCCATTTTTCAGAAAGGGAAAATGAAGTTCTAGGAATTAAAGATTCTAAATCAAGGCCCAGCGTTTGCCAATGGCCGCCACTGAGTGTGAAACCCAGGCAATCTGTCTCCAAGGCCAAGCCTCTTACTAGGGTGCTGGGATCAAGTTCGTCCTTGTTGCTGCTATTTTCTTTTGTTTTGTTAGTTTGGGGAACAGTTTCCTTGGAGCCCAGGCTGGCGAACGCCCTGAGTACCCTAGGATGACCTTGAACTCCTGATTCTCTTGCTTCCACCTCCCAAGTGCTGTCACACACAGCTTATATCTTTATATAAAGTCTTGAGTGTCCCTCCCAAAGCCAGCGGCCAAGCTTCTTTCTGCTGAAGCTGAAGTGACTTCTTTGTCCCACAAGGCTACTTCCAGCCTCTTCCCACCTCAGGAGGCAAGTTCAGTCTCTGCCTGGGAACCCTTCGCGGAGTGTAGGAGAGTCTACACACATGGAATTCTGCACAAGGATCTACAGATGCTTCACCCCACCCCCGGCCTCCAAGACCTGCCCCACCCCCACCCCCATCATGGCTATGTCCGCTGTCCCTTTCCTGGGCATCAGTCACCAAGGCGCTGCAGATAGGATACACCCCCAATCCTGTCAGAGCCCTCATCTCGGCTACACGCCCACAGCGTGAACACACTCCTCTATCATCTACCCAGGATCTTTGAATTTAGATGCTGGGTCAAGAAAAAAATGACAGTTTCACATGAAGCTGTTCTTTAGGAGAAATGATATTTTTAGCATCTTTCCCAGGCCTGCAACCTAATAAGTAGATATTGTCCTGGTGACAAATGACAGTTCTGAGGAGAATTTCAACTGTGGATCCTGAACTGAGACTTCTCTCACTGTTTCTCTCTCACACTCTCCCTCTCTCTCTCCCCTCCCTTGTTCACTCTCTCCTTCTCTTCCGTTTCTTCCATCCCTCCCTTCCCCCTCTAGAGAGCTATGTAGCCCTGACTAGCCTGGAACTTACTGTGTTGCTGCAGCTTGCCTCAGGCTTGCAGCAATCCTGCTGCCTCAGCATCAAAGGTACTCAGATTACAGGCATGTACCAACAGGGCCTGGGCCTTCTGGCGTTTCTGCTTGTGTAATGACTGTGGATTCAGCCACAGAATTAGAGGTGCCCACAAAACAAACTCTTTTTCACAATTCATCTTGAATTTTGTTTTGTTTCGTTTTGGTTTTTCGAGACAAGGTTTCTCTGTATATTCCTGGCTGTCCTGGAACTCACTCTGAAGACCAGGCTGGCCTTGAACTCATAGAAATCTGCCTGCCTCTGCCTCCCAAGTACTAGGATTAAAGGCATGTGCCACCACTGCCTGGCTTCACCTGGAATTTTTGTTTGAACTCCCACTGATCTCAGCTAGTGGGAGGGTCCTGTCTGTTGTTGTAGGGGATCCTTACCCACCTTTTCTTTTCCCCAGTACTTTATAAATAGAAAAAACTAGTTGGCTTTCCAGAAATTCCCTTTTTGTTGTTGAGTATTTTGAGACAGGGTCTTACTCTGGAGCCCAGACTGGCCTCTAATTCACAAACACCTCTGTCTCTTCCCCTGAACTTCACGGTATTTTTTAATGTTTTAACTTTTATTTCCTTTTTAAATTTTTTTTGTTTGTTTTGGTTTTTGAGACAGGGCTTTTCTATGTAGCTTGGAGCCTGTCCTGGAACTTGCTCTTGTAGACCAAGCTGGCCTCAAACTCACAGAGATCCGCCTGCCTCTGCCTCCCAGGTGCTGGGATTAAAGGTGTGCACCACCAAAATATAATTATATCATTTCCTCCTTCCTTTCCTTCTTCCTGCTCTTCCCAAGCCCCCATGCCTACTCCCTCTCAAATCCATGCCCTCTTTTAATCTAATTGTTATTACTGTGTATGTGTGTATAAATACATAAGCACATAAATACAACCTGTTGAGTCTGACTAGCATTGTTTGTATATATGCATGATTTTAGGACTGATCATGGTACTGGATAGTCAGTTAAGGGGCTCATCCCTGGGCAAGTCAAATTCTCCCGTTCTCAGCATTTGTAGATACCTGTAGTTTTTGTCTAGGGATTGGACCCTGAGAGGTGGGTCTCCCTTTCATGTTAGAGTGTCTGTTGATCCTGTGATTATTCAGGTCTAGTTTAGGCAGCCATGTTGTTGAGGTATTGTGGTGTAGCTTCCCTGTCACTTCTAGGAGACAGAAGCCAACAACAGACTTCCTGGTTCTCTGATGCTCACAGTATTTCCGCCCCCTCTCCTGTGATGCTGCTCCCTGAGCCTTAGGTACAGGAATCGTGTTGCAGATGTATCCGCTGAGGTTCTGCACCCCCAAGACCAGTTGTTCTCTGCATGTTTATCTATTACGGCTTTCTGTAACTGTCAATTTCTATCGCAAAGAGAAACCGTTTCGATGAGGGCTAAGAGAAACACTTATCCGTGGGTATGAGGATAAGTATTTTATATGCCATTTAGCATTACATTTTTAACATTTATTTAGTGGTAGCACACATAGAAATTTGAGAGCTCACATTCTCAAGCAAAACCACAAAGCAGGAATGGTGTGAGGCTTCTAATGAAAGCCCGCCCACCATGACGCGTTTCCTCCAGCAAGGCCACACCTCCTAAACCTCCACAGACAGCACCACCCACTGGTGACTGAGTGTGCAAATGTCTGAGCCTCTGGGGGACATTCTCATCAAACTACTGCAAGAGGCATGGCCCAAAGACCTCACCTCCTTCCACGATGCCATACCATTTGAGAGCTCCACAGGTTCTTTGTACCAGGGATTCAAGGCCACAGTTTCACCACAGGGGGTTTTGGAGGTCACTGATCCAGACCATGGTGGTACTTTCAATACAACATGGAACATGGTGCATGTCCAGTGGTGTTGACCCCACAGACAGAAAAGGAGAACTTCAGTGGGAGGGTGTTGGTTTTAAAAGGCAAAGCAGGGAAGGCCACTGTGCTCAACTATGATAACAGAACCCCTAACAAAACACTAGGTGTGCTGGAGACTGACAGGTCCCACTCACCAGAAAGTGTCTTCTCTGAAAATGTCCGAAGATGGCAGACTTTCCCATCATGCCTCGGGACTCGTCACCTCCCTGGAGAACTAAGAGTAAATCAGAAAATGCTCCTTTATCTCTGGAATGCTCTAATTTTCCTTTCTTCTGGTATTTTTCCAACCAAAGCTAGGAAGTTATTCTGGGGTTTCTTCTCCCCAGCTCCTCTCAGACCCTCCTCTTTCTTCCCACACTGTAAGGATGGAAAGGTGAGAAAAGGCGGCCTAAATCAGTGTCGTATCCTCCTCTTCCTCCCCGGGTGCCCAGAATCTGAGAGTGTTGCCTTGCTGCATCAGGGGTTCACAGGGAAGGCCGTGGTTTGTTGCCGTGTTTCTCTTCAAAGTCTTGAAAATAGCGTGTTACTGGAGATTCCAGAGGGAAAACCCCAAATAGGAAAGCCATATTGGCTCCTAGAGCGTAGGGTCTTGGCGCAGGGCACCACATTGGCAGAACTGTGCCTACATTGTTAGGACACACTGCCAACTCCAACAGAGCTTCCACTGGGAGTTTTACGGCCCTCTTTCATCCAAGCTGCTATTTGGGCAGAGGCATGATCGCTTCTAATCACTCTGCTTCTGCCATTGTAGCCAAGTCCTCTGTCAACCTGCCTGGTCCTGGAACAGCTCGGGGGTTTTAGGAAAGAGATGCCTCTTGTAAAGTGTGGAGGTGCTAATGGCCACCCTCCAGGATGCTGGCTCCATGCGCCAGGAAGCAGAACAGCCAAAGGTAACAATGCGAGTGTGCAGAAGCCATCCTAAAAAACGGGATAATTGGTCTGCCCGGCACTAGAGATGCATGAATCCTCACTAGTCAAGAGATTCTTTGTCCTTGATGTTGATGTGTTTCTCTGGCTCCTGGGGACATGCCCGGGAATGAAAGGAGCTTTTGTCATGAAGAATCCTGACTACGTGAAAACAACTGGCGCATTATCTGTTTCTAAAACATTCTCTTAAGTGGCCAGTTGGCTTTTAACCTAAGCACTCGGTGTGAGGCATATGCTTGTAGCTGGGGTATCCTCCACAAGGGTCTGCTAACTGAATCATTCAGTGTTCATACAATACCCGTGCCAAGGTTTCCAAACTGCTACTTCACCAGAATCCAATTCTACTATCATTCAGGAGCCTTGTCATGGCTAGGATTTTGCAGTCAAGGATTTCTACATAGAATAAGCCACATGATACCAAGTGTAACTGCTCCTATCTTTTATTATCAACTTGACACAACCTAGACCCACCTGGAAAGAGTGTCTCTATAAAGGATTATTTACACTGGATATGGCCTGTAGGGGACTGTCTTAATCAATAAATTAATAAATAAACCCAGCCCCACTGTAGGTGCACCATCCCCTAGGCAGGGAGCTCTGAAATATATAAGAGTTGGGTTATTGCGCTAAGTCCCAGGAAGAAATCAGGGCAACACACATGCATTCGTTTCCTTCATTCTTGACTAGGATATGGCATATCCTAGTTCCAAGTTCCTGCCTGGGCTTTCCCACAGTGATGGGCTGAAACCTGGAACTGTGAGCTGGAATAACTCCCTTCCTCCCCTACGTTGTTTTTTGTCATGGTATTTTAACACAGCAAGAGGAACGGATGGAGCCACTGCTAAGAGATGAGATGCTGGAGCCTTGACAAAAGGAAGGAGTGTTCTCCCACCCCCAAACAATGGGAGGACTGAACCTGCCGCTGGCAGTGCTGCCCCCAACATGTCATCTCAGACTCCGCCCACACTCTTTGTTAGTTCTCAGACCCACACAACTGCTTCCATGTATTGGCTTCTCCTTTCAACAAAGAAAATCTCGCAATTCCCAGACCTCAGAGACTTCCTGAAAGTCTACCTCCTTCATAGTCTATTCTAGTCTCTTCCCAGAAATTAGAACCCTTCCCTTTTCCCACGAACAGAGCCTGTACTCTCTGGATTCCCTGTTCATTCACAATCCCAAATCATATTGATATTGATTCTTCTGGCCCAAGGCCAGAATCAGCAGCCATATTGTTCCCTTTCCTCAAAGGCATTGGGGCCTAAGTGTACAGCTCTTGATACAGAAAGAAGGGGAACTGCTAAATGTCTGCCTTAAAGCAGTCTGGAGCCCATATCCCACCTCACCTGCAGAAAAGGATGGTTCATTCGTCTCTAGAAGATCTATTTGGGGAAGTCACCAAGGGTGCAGGTTTATGTCCACTGTGGAGGCTGCGTTCCTCAAATTCCCTCAGCTGTACTAGAAGTTGGATTGTTCCGTTCCAACAACATCCATGGTTTGAGCATGCTTTGGTAAATCTGATGGTTTTGTCTGCCTATCTATTGTCATGAAGATTAAGTAGTGAGGACATTTCCAAGTTTTGTTTGCTTAGTTGATTGGTTGTTTGTTTTTGTTTTGCTATGGGATCCCCCTGTGTTACCCAGATTGGTTTCAAAGCCCTGAGCTCACATGGTCTTGCTGCCTCAGCCTCTCTAGTAGCTGCCACTAAAGCCATGTACCAGGATTCTTGACTCATTACAGTGTCATCATTGATAAGGGGGTGGGGGAGATACTAGGGCACAGACCCAAGGTCTCTAGTACCAACTGCATCCCTTCTCCCCCATCCATCGTTATCAAAAATAAAGTTTCCCTTTTGTGTGTGCAAATCCACAAGCTGGTTTCACTCATGGTGAGAAGCATGTCATTTCTAAGGTCTGGCTGGCTGGAATCTAATGCCAGATCCACCTCTCATCTTTGTTGACAATGGTCAACCTCCACCAGTCCATCTTCTTCTCCCAGAAGAGATCACAATAGGCTCCTTTCTAAGGCTGTCACAGAAGTAAAACGAGAGACAAGATGCCAAGGATGTGGCAAATCCAAAGGGCCCCTTACAAATCAGATGTGCCTCCTATTGCCATTGGTGTGGGATAGACAGACAGACACACACACTCTGTTCTATGTCCCCTTGGCCAGTGGCTTTGTTATTTTGTATTCTTGAAAGGACATAATCAACAGTCTTTTCAAACACCACCAGTAACAGATAGCAATGCTCAGTTCCTGTTAGACAGGCACTCTGCGTGAGTTATCTCATTCCCCCTTGGCCACGATTCCATGAGGTGCTGAGACCGTCAGCTCAGCTTTGCAGAGGGATGACCTGGACCACACAGCATAACCAAGGGCAGACACCTTCAGTCTGCATGGACAACAGGATCCAGTCTTGTCTATGACTTCTTAGCTAATATCCTTCACTGTGCTGTCTGGTGCCTGACTTTTTGAAAAAGCCAAATGACTTAGAAAATTGTCAATTCTCCAAGCACTTTCTTCTTCCCATTCAGAGCGAGTTATCTCTACTATGCACTTCCTGTGACAAACCATGACAGTGGGCAATGCTGACAACACAGTTACACCACAGAGGCTGGGGAAACGGCTTGCTGGGCGAAGCGCTAGCCACAGCAGCCTGACAAACTTAGTTCAGTCCCCAGAACTGTGCAAAACAGGTGTCAGCAGCACACCCACCTGCAATCCCAGTATTCCCCTGGAGAGATGGGTAACAGACAGGAGACTCTCCAGAAGCCAGCCAACTCAGCCTGTGTGACATCATTCTAATAATAATTATAACTAAAGTTATAATGGTCAAGACAGTCTGGACCAATACAGCAAGTGAAGACTGACACCAGAAGGTTGACCTCTGACCTCCACACATGCCATGGCCTGGGACAAAAGGTCCCTATGCAGCCTGAAGAAAGCCCTGAAGAGTAGCAGTCCACCAGTCATTTCTTTTGTGTGTACGAGTGCATGCATGAGCGTGTGAATGAGTGTGTGTATGGTGTGTGTGTGCATGCATGAGTATATATATATATATGTGTGTGTGTGTGATATGTATGTGTGGTGTGTATGTGTATGTGGGGTGTGGGGGAGGTATGTATGATGTGTGTGTGCATGCATGAGTATATGTAGGTGTGTGTGAAATATATCTGTAGTGTATACATGTGCGTGTATATATGTGTATGAGTGTGTGTAAGAGAGTGTCTGTGTGTGTGTGGTATGTGAGCATGTGCCGCGCTCACAGAAGCCAAAAGAGGGCATCAGATTCCCTAAATTGGAGTTACATGAGTTGTGAACTGTCTAACATGGGTGTTAGACACTGAACTAGAGTCCTATGCAAACCCTCCTGAACTGCTGAACGTTCTCTCCAGCACTAATCGGCAGCTGCTTTCCTTCTGTAGCGTTGATCCTCTTGTCTAGCCAGGAGCAACCTTCTAAGAGAGACTAAGTTGTAAGTCATAAGACCATCACATGTTGACTGTCCTGCACCCAGCCTTTGTGTGAGCAGGATTTTGGACTCCGTGGTGATGTTTATTTTTGTGATGCTATCCAGGAAATGGCCATGTCTAGATAAAATTTTCATTTCTCGTGAGCAAAACAAGGAGAAATAAGCATAATGGTGGACAGTTTCGGCAAGGGAAACATATTTAACAAGTCTATACCTATAATATATTCACATATATTCATATATGGCATATGAATATATTATACAATATACAACTGATAATTTATTTAATATTATATATATAAACTCAATATATTTAATCTGTTCAATTCAATTTGATGAACTTTTTGGAGCCTAGTCCATGTGGCAGGCGCTACATGGGCACTGAGAAGACAGAATCATCGCTCTTCTGTAGCTCCTGGTACAGTGTGAGAGACACACGATGAACAAGTAACTATAGACTGTGCCTGGCACCAATAAAGATCACAAAAGAAGCAAGCAAAGGGACCCAGAAAGGGCAGTGGTTAGAAAAGTGCCTGCTAGGGGAGTGTGGTACCAAAGTTTAAAGCTGTCGGGGAGAAATGTGAGAAGGGACAGAGAAGTCAAAAGTGCCGGAGGCCAGAAATGACCTTGTGTGGAAGAAAGGCCAGAAGGGACTGTGCAGGGCAGCTTGGCGAAGCAGTGCCTGGCAGGAGATGAGGTTTGCGGAGACAGAAACTTTAGAGCCAACTGCGTTTGAATTAGCAACAGCGCGCCTGTGTCTCCTGCTACCTTGTTCTAATGGAAAGATGGTAACGCAGTGTTCTGTGAAAGAAAAATCATCCTTGGCAAAGTAAAAAGTTGGAAAGCCTTTGCCGAGTTCTTGAAACTGTTTTTAACCTGGTCTGTGCATCCTAGAAGTCTGGGGACGTCTGCCGGAGGAGACATCTTGTGGCATTCTGTAGGTGGAAGTGGCGAGGTGCAGAAGGAAGTAGGGGAGCCAAAAGCCCGCGTCCCTGCAGACATGCTGGGTGACATTAGGCACCGAGTTTCTATTTCAGACTCTGTTTCAGAGATCTTATTGAGACTCCCAAGTGGGTGAAGGTACGTGAGACCCTGTAGAAAGAACGGAGGGAGGAAGACAGAGAGTATGAAACTCATGCGAACCCCCAAATACATTTGTGAACTTGGCATGCTAAAAGCAGAAAGGAGCCTGGTATCAGTGTCAAACTCTCATGGCATTTTAACCCCAGCTACTATGGGGGGGGGGGGTGGAATTTCCCCCCTCTGGCATTTGTAAACAAGAGTCAGATTAGCTAATGAAGCAATTAGGGCTCTACCTATAGTCTTCTATAATTCCCAACACGTGCTGACTTTCCTGGCTGATTTGGTATTTACTCATATGGCATATCAATTTAAAAATCACGCCTGTCAGCTCTGAGAAGGAGGTAGCTAGCAGCAGCCCTGGGCTTATCCATGGTCCTCTCAAGAGCTAGAATGGAGAGAAGTCTTTTTTGTTTTCTCAGAGTTTTGTAAAGACCCTGAAATTCAGATACGTGTCCAACTGAGTCACCCAAAGCCATCAGAATGGTGACATGGATTTGACACTGATTGGTCAGTCATAGGTCCCTAGTCTACTTCGAAAGGTAGAGTCGGGGGCTGGTGAGGTGGCCCAGTGAGTAAAGGTGCTTGCCCCCAAGTCTGAAGACTTGACACTGCAATCTCTGGAACCTCCATGGTGGAAGGAAAGAACCGACTACTGCAAGCTATCCACACACACACATACACACACACACTAGAAAGACAGATGGATAGATAGATAGATAGATAGATAGATAGATAGATAGATAGATAGATAGATAGATAGATGGATAGATAGATGATAGATAGATAGATAGATAGATAGATAGATAGATAGATAGATAGATAGATAGATAGATAGATACATCCTCACTCGAATCACATGGAGAGGGAGGGGACGGTGTAAACCGTACACAGAAACAAAGACTCCAGAGGGATTCTGTGGTGGTTTAAATGAGAATGATCGCTGTAGTCTTGTATGCTTGAATACTTGGTACCCAGATGGCCGAACTGTTTGCAGGAAGGTTAGGAGGTGTGACTGTGTCGTGGGAGGCCTGTCACTGGGCTTTGACGTTTCAGAAGCTCATGTCAGGCCCAGTTTCTCTCTCTCTCTCTCTCTCTCTCTCTCTCTCTCTCTCTCTCTCTCTCTCTCTCTCTCTCTCTGTCCCCCTCTCTCTCCCTCTCTCTCTCTCTCTCTTTCTCTCTCTCTCTCTCTTTCTCTCTCTCTCTCTCCTCAACCCTTTCCCCTCTTCTTCTAGCCTCTCCTCTCCTTGTATCTCTTCTTCTCCTCCCCTGCTCTGCTTTCTGCTTTTGGATGAGATCAAGGATCAAGCTCCTAGCACTGCTCCAGCACCATGCCTGCCTGCCTGCTGCCGTGCTCACTGCCATGATGTGCATGCGCTCACCCTCTGAAACTGTAAGAAAACCCCCAATTCAATGTTTCATTTAATTAAATGCTTTATTTTATAAGTGAAAAAACTATTCCTGTATGCCGTGTCCAAGACAGATGATAAATTATGAAAAAAATACATTCGGCAGAGTTTTAAAGGGTACAATCTGATTTTGACCCAAGATATTATTCTGAGGCCACCCCCATCTCTCTGACCTTTTTATCCCATCATTTGTGTTCCGGATATTTTAGGTATTTAAATTGCCTAGCCTCTAATTTCCCTAATGAGAGTTTACCTGTATCTTGGACATAATAACCGACTACAAATGGCCTTTCTTCTGGCTGTGATTTCAGTCCAACAGCCATGGGGAAACCACAGAGGCAAGAGTATCAATCCAGAGAGAGAGAAGCAGAGATGACTTAATGCTTAGGAGGTGCAGGTGATGAGGACTGACAGAATTGGGGTGAATTGTGGAATTTAAGCCAGCAAGGCTTTCTGATTGGTGGCTTGTTTTTCAGATGGTAGAGGAAGTACAAAGTAGAAAATGGCTCTAAGATTTTTGAGTGAAATTCCCCAAAACTCAGAGCTGCAGGTCCACATTCTCAAATTCTGACCCGTGTAAAAACTCCATCCTGGGTCCCAGGTCATATCAGAATAGCAATGCCCCTTGACTCCTGTTGAGGAGACCAGCTTGTCTTGGGTTATGGGCCTGCTCTCCCAAGCACGACATGCATGGTACATATCTTGAAAGAATGGCTTTTCATTAAAAGTGTTCTTAAAGTAGCCTTCTTCTGAGGGGGGAATGGCGGCACGTGCCTACAGTCATAAAACTCAGGAGACTGGGGCAGTAAGGAAGTCACAAGTTCAAGGGCAGTCTGAGATACAGAGTAAACTTTAAACCATCCTGGACAAAGGAGTTTGTGTCAATAACGAAAACTGAAAACAGCTAGGAAGGAAGGAGCGGGCGGTCAAGAAGACGCTCAGTCAGGGAAGTGTTTGCTGGATGGATATGAGGACCCGAGTCTGAGGCCCAGAAATCACTTGGAAACCAGGCATGTTGGCGCAAACTGAAAATCTCAGCAAGGGGAGGCAGTCACATATCCAGGTCTCATTGATAAGCCAGCACATCCCAGTTGGCAAGCTCCAGGTCTCAGTGAGAAACCATTTCAAATAACAAAGTAGATGACATGCGCTCCAGACCAACACACACAGAAACAAAGGGAGACGGAAAAATGGGATTCAATTAAAAAAAAAATAAGGACCCTTCCCTTATCCCGTGAAATTATGGTTTCATGTGGGCAGAATTTCTAAATTGTGCGTATGTATAATCACATACACACATCCCAGCTCCAAGCCCCTGATTATCATTTTATTATGGCTAATATAAACAAACAAGCAAAACCCTGGCCAATATTTTAAATTACTAACGGAATAGTGATGAAGTGGGTTCTAGAATACACAACTGTGGAAATGCAGAAGTCTGGCAAGGTCTATCTGTCTACACATGAAAATGGCGAAAGTGTGCGGCTCACAGTCGTTTATTTGGAGATGCTTGCAGCCAGAGGCTACAGTAGTCTACAGGTCAAGGAGAAAACATAGCGTAAGTGAAGATATGGGGATGGACTGATGGACTCTGTGAGGTAACTCAAGGACTCCTCATCCCCCAGATGAAGTAATGACTGACCAAAGAGAAGCCAAGTGAGGGAAAACACTGATAATTGCCCAGTAAATCTCCCCATCCCCTCCCATCTGTCATCGCAGCCTTTCCCTGTCTCCTTTTTGTCCCGGAAGATAAGTGAGATGCAGACACAGTGATCATTGGCTGAGACGCACAAGGGAACCATGAGGCTGCTGGTTTTCCCAACAAGGGAGCCTCTGAGCTTTCCACTTCCTGAGGGTGACATCAATACCATTCACGGAATACACAGCGATTGAAGTTGTCATTTTCCCCTTTCTAAAGCTATTGGGGAACTCTATCATACCCGAATCACGTTTTCTGCCATGGATCAAGGTAGTTTATGCCATTATCAAAAGGGCTTAAAGCAGGGCAAGGATGTATCTCAGCTGGTAGTGCTGGCCTAGCGTGCCCAAAGCCCTAGATTCTAACCCAGCACCACATTGGCCAGAAATGGTAGCACATACCTATAACCCCAGCAGTGGGGACATGGAGGCAGGGGAATCAGAAGTCCATGGTCATCCTCTGCTATATAGTGAGTTCAAGGCCAGCCTGGGATATAGGACACCCTATCTTAAAAAAGAAAGAAGAAAAGAAGGGAGAGAGGGAGTGAGGAGGGAGAGAAGGAGAGAGGGAGAGAGGAGAAAGAGAGGGAAGGAGGGAGAGAGAGAAAGAAGAAAAAGGAAGGAAGGAAGGAAGGAAGGAAGGAAGGAAGGAAGGAAGGAAGGAAGGAAGGAAGGAAGGAAGGGAAAATGAAAGAGGACAAAGGCAAAGGTACGCTGATCTAAGGTTTATGCAGTGGTTCTGAGTGGGAGTTGGCTCTGCCACTTTGTCTTCATTGGTCATTGATGCCTGTATTTGTCTGTTTTCTATTTTAAAAAATTAGTGTACAGAATAATGGATTTCATAAAAAATGTTCCATATATATGCCATTGAATTCTTATGCTCGTGTTTATTGAGTCCCTACTGTGTCAAACACATTATCTCAGGAGCAAAAGCAGACACAGGCAACCAGGCACAGCTGTATGCACCTGCCATCCCAGTGTTAGGGAGGCTGAGGCAGGAGGATCTTGAGTTAAGAGCTGAATAAAAAGACCTTGCCTTGGGGCTGGAGAAATGGCTCAGTGGTTAAGAGCACTGACTGCTCTTTGAGAGGACCTGAGTTCCCAGACAAGTTCCCGCAACTATCAAACAACTCTTAACTCCAGGGAATCCAGTGCCCTCTTCTGGTCTCAAGGGCACATTGTACACACACAGAGAGAGAGAGAGAGAGAGAGAGAGAGAGAGAGAGAGAGAGAGAGAGAGAGAGAGAGAGAGAGAGAGAGAGAGAGAGAGAGAGAGAGAGAGAGAGAGAGAGAGAGAGAGAGAGAGAGAGAGAGAGAGAGAGAGAGAGAGAGAGAGAGAGAGAGAGAGAGAGAGAGAGAGAGAGAGAGAGAGAGGAAGTTCAAAATAATAAAACTGATTAACTGGGCATGGTGGAACACACTTCTAATCACAGGTGGAGCACTCCTCTGATCATGGGCGGAGCACTCCTCTAATCACAGGCGGAGCACTCCTCTAATCACAGGTGGAGCACTCCTCTAATCGTGGGTGGAGCACTCCTCTAATCACAGGTGGAGCACTCCTCTAATCGTGGGTGGAGCACTCCTCTGATCACGGGTGGAGCACTCCTCTAATCACAGGTGGAGCACTCCTCTGATCATGGGTGGAGCACTCCTCTGATCACGGGTGGAGCACTCCTCTAATCACAGGTGGAGCACTCCTCTGATCATGGGTGGAGCACTCCTCTAATCGTGGGTGGAGCACTCCTCTAATCACAGGTGGAGCACTCCTCTAATCACAGGTGGAGCACTCCTCTAATCGTGGGTGGAGCACTCCTCTAATCACGGGTGGAGCACTCCTCTAATCACAGGTGGAGCACTCCTCTGATCACGGGTGGAGCACTCCTCTAATCACAGGTGGAGCACTCCTCTGATCATGGGTGGAGCACTCCTCTGATCACGGGTGGAGCACTCCTCTGATCACGGGTGGAGCACTCCTCTAATCACAGGTGGAGCACTCCTCTGATCATGGGTGGAGCACTCCTCTAATCGTGGGTGGAGCACTCCTCTAATCACAGGTGGAGCACTCCTCTGATCATGGGTGGAGCACTCCTCTAATCACAGGTGGAGCACTCCTCTGATCACGGGTGGAGCACTCCTCTAATCGTGAGCACTCCTCTAATCACAGGTGGAGCACTCCTCTAATCACGGGTGGAACGCTCCTCTAATCGTGGGTGGAGCATTATTCTAGTCACAGGTGAAGGACCAAAGGGCTTTCCAGGACCACAGACTGGACCTCTCCCTTAAGTCTACAGTTACTTCAAGAAAACCCCTGCCCCCTACCTAACCGTAACCACCTAGGATGGGCTGGGAGGTGAATCAGAGTCTGTTCTTCTGACCCACACTCCGGTTCTCCTGAGACACTTCTCCATTACCAAATCTGATGCTCTTACATCAGGCTGGGGCCTGGGGTTTGACCAAAGACAGAGATTTGCTCGGATACATGATGCGTCTTGGATTTGTGGCCTTTGGCTTTGAAAAGCCCCGGGTTTCTATCCTTCATCCTTCAGTTCCTGACTACATCTGTCCAGAGAAAGCACAGCTATCGCAGGGGCACGCGGGACAAGCAGCACAGCTAAAAGGCACCCCGGCACAGGGGCCAGAGCCACACAGGGCCTGAGGAGCCGTGAGCGGTGGGAAGAGAAGGCTCGGGAGAGTGGGTGCAAGCTACTCCTCTTGGGCCCAGGCAGCAGTTCCCAGGCATCCCCTGGCTCCCTTGGGCATCGATTTCCTGTCTGGATTCCACACTTCAGTTCTGCAGGGACACGAGCTGTCGCGTCACAAAGATTAATAGTCACTCTCAGTGACCCCAGACGCAGAGAGGGATGCTGGTATGAAGCAGAGTGGGGTCCCTGGCTCCTGCGGGGGGCAGGACTGTGGCCTGGCATGGGTCTCCTTCCCTACGGTGACTGTGGGCCCTTCCTTACAGTCTGAGAGAAACACTAGGAGGTACCAGGCACCGTTTTGATTAGCAGTCGGCAGTCAGGACAAACACAGCCCAATTCTCAAACACACTGCAGAAGTTCTATGGGAATGAGTAGATGTGTGCCTTTTGTTTTTATGACGGGTTGACTATTACTTTAAAAAAAATTTTTTTTCAGCGTCCAACTGCTCCTCAATCTCCAATTTATTTAGCCCTGCTAATCACTCGGATTCTGGAAATGGGCCATTATAAACAAGGGGCTTAGTACAAGTTCAGGATGTAACCGGATCTGATATCTGCCATTTGAAGCCTTCCCATAACAGTCCCCTGTGTAACATGTGACCTCCACCCTGGGCTCTGCCTCTGCGTGGTGCGATTTCACTGTTTGAAAGCCTGGCAATATCAGAACTGTGGCCCAGTAGACCTCCTGAAGGCGAAAAAAAATGGATGACCTTAGCCAAGGGGAGGTGAGAGAGCTAGCCAGATCCCCCGAGGATCTATGAGAGGTGAGGGTTTCTTCCAGAAACACAGGAAAATTTATGTGATGGATACACAGTTGGAAGAGCCAGGGGCTGGCTCCTGCTTCCAGACAAATAGCAGGAAGGACAAGGGGGAGAGAGAGGAAGACATTCATTACCGAAGGCGAGAGACCTGGGCGGGTGGCGGGGTAGGGGTGGACCTTGGAAAGGGGGAGGAAATCAAACGTGAAGTCTCCAAGTGGCTTTAGAAATAGGGACTTGCCCGCACCTCTATTTAAATCAGACTGGGATTTTAAATCGACACCTTCAGTAATTTTGCTGAGGGGAGAGACGCCATGCAGTGTGCGTCTTCTCTCACTCTGGCACTTTTCCTGTGACTGGTATTTCTGAATGGTGCCCCAGAGGACATGTCAGCTGCAGTCCTGACATACTAGATCCAGTTTTTTGCTGGTTTCCTGCTGTGTGACTTCAGCCAGAAGACTTGACTTCTCTGAGCCCTGCTCAATTGTATAAAATGATCACGATGATGGCTTCAGTCAGTTTCATCTGAAAATGCTCCCGGGCCCAATTCAAGACGCAGCACCGTGAGCCCTGCGGTACCTGCACTAATTAGCATCCTCCAATCATTTGTCTTTTTCCAGACATAAGCAGAGGCTACAGCCAAACCTGCATTAAAGGACGGGCCATTTTCTCATTCTTGAAAATAAAAGACTCAGCCAGATCTAGACACGCAAGAGAAGTATTCCCTGAATAAGAAGAAAATGCAAACCGGAAACAGCGAGCAGATAAGATTTCCCTGAAAAGGATTTTTATCACTTTGGAATGTCACATCATTAGCGTTTGATAGTTCATAGCTTCTCAGAAATGGGAAATGAAGGAAAAGCACAAGTCAGCACGCACAGATACTAAGCTGGCGTTGCCACTCCGTGGGGAGAAAAGGGCTGCTGTGCGGTGGTGGTGGGTCCCCCAGACCCAGGTGGGTCCTCAGTACAGCAGGGACAGAGGGGAGGGTGGTGGCCCACTCTCCTTTTATGGGTGGGATGCCCTCCTCACAACTCCTGGAGAGAACACAGAGATGCTGGTTTTAAGGTTTGTATTTTTTATTTGTTAAGATTTGTGTGCGCAAGTGCACACATTTCAGTGTGAGTGTGAAGGTCAGAGGACAACCTTGTGGGACTGCTTCCCTCTTTCCAACTTTGTGGGCATTCCAGGCTCGAAACTTAAACCTCCAGGCTTGCATGAAGCCGCGCCTTCACCGGCTGAGCCACCTTGACGACCGCGTGTTTATATTTTACCTGATACATAAAACCTGTGTATACTTGTGGGTACAGTGTGATATTATGAAGTATGTGTACAACATGCGAAGGTCAAATCAAGGTGTAGTCAACATTTTCAACAGAAACACTTTTCAGTCCCAGTGAGACCTCCAGTTTAAATTTAAGGTTCTGGAACAATGTTCTACCCAGTCGGGCAATGCTGGACCATTCCTTGATTCTATGTCACCCCACAGGCACAGGGCTGGTAGGGAGAAGCAGGAAGAATGAGGAGCTGTCCCTTCTTAAGCCAAATGAGCACGTGGAATCCCCACCCCCCAGAATCAGAAAGGAAGCCCCTGGGGAGAGTGAGAACTGATCCTGCAAACAGGACTCAGGGCCAAGGAGGAAAGGAAAAGAGAGGCCAGAAAACACCAAGAGAAACCACACTTCCTTCCCAGGCTAGGACCCTGCTCCAGCCTTCAGGAAGCATTGTGACCACAGGGCCAAGCGGTGTCACAATGAGCCTGACTTCCACACTGACTAACATGTGGACCCCAATCCCCTCTACAAAGGAAACTCACTAGGAGCGTTTTAATGTGGGCTGGCCATTGCCACCACCATGGTAAGACTGTATTTATGTAACAAGCCCCACTCAAGAATTTTTAGGGGGCAAGTAAGAGGGTAAATATGGAAATCAAGTGTAGAAAGAAAGAAAGAAAGAAAGAAAGAAAGAAAGAAAGAAAGAAAGAAAGAAAGAACCCTCCTGGTTCTTGCAAGCCGCTTCCTGGGGGAATTTTCCTGTATGTTCTCCTTCCACTCACGGACTGACTGCTCGTCATTAAGGAAATCTGTGAGGATCTGGCAGAACAGGAACTGTACACCGGGGCTCCCATCCTCATTTGCATATCCCAGTTTTTGATTGGCAGCTGTACATGAAATGCCATATCAGTTGAAAGTATGTTGTGAGCTAGCACTAATGATCCCATGGCTCCAGGGAAGCCTGCCATATTGTAATTTGGCTATCAGGCATGAAAGAAATAATTCTAAGTGCCAGGAATGCAAGCCTGAATAAATGTTTCACCGCTGCAGGTTGCCAAGGGTGACACTTCTGATTTAGTATAAACGAATGCCCCGTTGCCTTTGGGGTACCCGGAGTTTGCATTGTATCTGAGCTGTGTATATAAAACGTTAGTCTAAGAAAATGGCTTCGGTGTGAGATGGGAAACAGAGACCCGCTCCCAGAAGGCAATGGAATATTTACAGGAAATCGCTGGATGGAAGGACTTTGCTACCGTCTGTAATGACAGGCAAGCAGGGTTGCCTTTTCCTGTGATGGAGAATAATGGTTATGTTAACTCTGCCTCGCCTTTTTTTTTTTAATGAAATGCTCTTCTGTAAAGAAAATCACATCTGTTTCCTTTTATATATGAAAGGGACATAAATTCTTTTCTTTCCCCTTCCCTACGTGTGAATAGCCAGTTGATGTACTTTGGAATTTAATAGCTCTTTCTGAGGTCACCCTGATGTCAAAGGCTGGAACGTGGCAGCCACTTCCTCTTCGATGGCTTTTGAATCCACAGGCCTGTCTGGATAGAGGGGGTCTTTTAACATGGGGAGGGGTGCTTTCGCGTGGATTTTCATTTGGCTCTGACTACACATATCTATATTCCCCCTCCCCGTGCCTCATTTCCATTATAAGCCCCCAGTGCTTTCTCTGTCTGAAATGTCAGAAACAGTGGCCCAACGAGCTGAGGGAGCCATGCTTCCTCCAGCCTCTGTCACCATCTGGCTCCTCATTTGAGGATCACATTCACCCTGGGTTGACTGTCTCTCGCTTCTGTGCTGGAAAGTTCTCGAAGTCTACCTTTGGACTTTCTTACTTCACTGTCTGAGGTGTCCAGCTGCTGGTCCCTGTCTGGACAAGACAGGGAGGCAGTCGAAAGAAAACACCACTTAGCAGTTTAAACAGTGAGTGAAAACTGGCAGGGGTAAACAAAGGCAAGGTAGACGGATCCTGGACTCCTTTTGTTCTCAGTTCTCCAGCTTGGGAGACCACAGCTCAATGGTCAGGCTCTGTCTCGGGGAGACAGCGTCCTTACCCCTGTGCTGACTAGATTCATGTCAACTTGACACAGACGATAGTTATCTGAGGGGAGGAAACCTCAATTGAGAAGACGCCTTCATAAGATCAGGCTGTGGGCCAGCCTGTAGAGCATTTTCTTAATTGGTAATTAATTAATTAGTAATTGACGGGGGAGGCCTCAGCCTATTGTGGGTAGTGCTATCCCTGGGCTGGTAGTCCTGGGTTCTATAAGAAAGCAGGCTGATCAAGCCAGTAACGGAATCAGCTCCTGCCTCCAGGTGCCTGCCCTGTTTGAGTTCCTGCCCTGACTTCCTTCAGTGGTGAACAGTGATATGGAAGTGTAAGCCAAAGAAATCCTTTCCTCCCCAATTTGCTTTTTGGTCATGGTGTCTCATCACAGCAATAGAAACCTAAGACACCCACACACACACACACACACACACGGTGAAGCCCTGAGGGAGTGAAAAGCCAAGGCACGACAGTTAAGAATATGATTGGAATCACTGGGCACGGTGGTACATACCTATAATCCAGTACTGACTGGGCATGGTGGTACATGCATATAATCCCGGTACTCACTGGGCACGGTGGTACACGCATATAATCCCGGTACTCACTGGGAACGGTGGTACACACATATAATCCCAGTACTCACTGGGCACGGTGGTACATGCATATAATCCCGGTACTCACTGGGAACGGTGGTACACACATATAATCCCGGTACTCACTGGGCACGGTGGTACACACATATAATCCAGTACTCACTGGGAACGGTGGTACACAAATATAATCCCGGTACTCACTGGGCATGGTGGTACACACATATAATCCCGGTACTCACTGGGCACGGTGGTACACACATAATCCCAGTATTAGGGAAGCTTAGACTAGAGGTTTCTGAGTTTGAGGCCAGCCTGGGCTCCATATTGAAACCTGTCTAAAATCAGGCGTATGAGGGAGTTTACTGACAAAGAGGCCTTGTGACCTCTGGCAAACCCATCGCCCCTGCTTTAAGGACACCAGAAAGATTGAGCAGAAATGAGGCAGGGTTTCCTGAGCACTCACTGCGCGTCTTAAGATCGTGTTCTACACCGATGCCCCAAACCCAGAAGAAACATTTCTATTAGCTCGGAAACAATCCCGAAAGTGCAAGCAAAACCCACTGAAGGTGGGGCTGATTCCACCTCGTGGTCCTGTGCTTGCGTGAAATACTGTGCACTGCTAGGTATTGGGATGTAAAAGTAAACGAGGTGACACATAGCATTTGCGAGTAGAAACAGGAGAACTGGGAATTCCAGGCCAGGCTGGACCCTGTATCAAAATAAATCAGTAAAAGGAATAGTAGTAACTGAGGCTAGAGCTGCAGTAACAGCTCAATGGGAAACAGACATTAAAACATGCAGATCAACCTCCACCAGCCACAGAAACCTAGCCCACAGGAGTGACACGAGCGTTAGGGGACAGATGACACTCACAGGAGAAAAGCCCAGTTACTAAAAACATGGAAGCACAGGTGTGGTTGCTATGTCTTTAATCCCAGCACTTAGGAGGCAGAGGCAGACGAATGTCTGTGAGTTGGAGGACAGCCTGGTTTCCAAAGTGAGTTCTAGGACAATCAGGGCTACACAGAGAAGCCCTGTCTCAAAACAAACAAAGAAAAGATACAGAGATGCAAAAGCTGGACTTCTCTGGGTATTTCCAAGAATAATATAGATTTAGGTTTAAATTCAGAAAGCCACCTCAGGACATGCCTTTCAGCCCAGCACGCTGCAGGCGGAGGCAAACAGAAATCTAATTAAGACAGACGAAGTGAACTTTGCAAAGAAGCCGGTGTGTGTAGAGTGCACACCACGGCTTCCTCTGACACTGGACATTTTCTAAAAACAAGGGCAAGCATTCCAAGGTCCAGGGTTGGTAGGTAAGGATGCCCTGCCAGCTTGCCTCTAATGTACCTCAGTACTTCTCAGACATTAGCACAAAATGATTGGGCAGTCATCTGTAAGTCATTCATGATGAGGGGAAGGAACAGGTTTGAGGAATTTTCAAGAGAGCTTTTGTTGTACGCTTTCATTCTGGTCATGACTCTGTGGCTGCGCCAGCATCGCTTGCTGGGAATGTGGTGAGAGCCCAAGGGGAACTGAGGCTGACTACATGTCACCTTGGAGAGCCTCCCAGCTTCAACACCTCTATTATGTATGTTTGCCTGTTATTTAGTGTGTGAACCCATGTGCACATATTCATGTTTGCATGCATGTGTGGGTACCCACAGGTACATGTGCTTATGGAAGCCAGAGGTCAACATAGGCTGTCTTTCTCTTTCTCTTCCGTTTTTTTTTTTTGTTTTTTGTTTTTTTTTTTTGTTTCTGTTTGTTTATTTTATTTTATTTTATTTTATTGAGACAGAATGCTACTACTTATCCCTGGCTAGCCTGAAACTCTAAAGACCAGGCTGACTTTGAATTCAAAGAGATCAATCAGCTTTTGTTTCCTGGGTGCTGGGATTAAAGGAATGTGCCACCGCATCCTGACCACTTTCAGTTTTGGAAACAGGATCTCTCAGCAAATCTGGAGGTCACTGATTTCACTAGACTGTCTGGCCAGAGAGTCTTGGGCATCCTCCTGTCTCAGCTTCCCCAAGCTTGGATTACAGGCATTCACAGTCTGTAGAAGCATTTCACATGGGTGCCGGAGAGCTGAACTCGGGCCTCAAGCACTTTACCGATTGTACTTGACCCGCCTGTCACGGTTAAGGAAGAGGGCTGGAGATGGTCCCTGCTGAGAGCCAGCCCCCGGGACAGAGTGTCCTAGCCTGAGACGTGAGCAGTGCTGGCTGCAAACGCTTGGCTTCTCACTGCTGCGGTGTCGCGCGAGTCAAGCTACTGAGTATGTGAAAAGGTGGCTTGAACTTCATGTGTCAGTATGCAGCTGTCTCCGGACAAATGTTTACTTCGAGCTCTGTCCCTTTGGAGCGGGTGGGGGCGGGGAGAGAACGCAGCTTTAGAGAGAAATATTAACCTCGCAAATGTACACATTTTCAATTCCCGTCACAGTGACAGGCTACAACTTCTAATCAGTATAAAATGATTTTCCGCGAGAGTAAATGCTTATTGTCGCTGTCTTGATGCTGGAACTGGATTACTCGGTATTAATCCCAGGGTGACACAGTCACATCTGGAAGCCGTGAGATTTGTTTGGATGTCTTATGGGGCCGGGGGCAGCCTTCATTTCGCATCCTTGATCTTGGAGAATTTGAATAATAGAACAGCTTTTCTGTGTACACAAGGAGAGTGAGGGGGAAGGTAGCCACCCGGGATGAATTTAAGAGCCTAGAAAGCCAGGCAAAGGGAGAAAGGAGAGTGGGTGGGTATCTCCATGGCCACGCCCACCATGAACACCCTAAACAAGGACCTATTAGGCATCAACGGTACATTTGTTCCCCAATACAAGAGAAAACTCAATCAAAAGTCTGCACCCTCTCACTCCAATGTACCTTACAACACCGCCTCTCCCTTGGGTATTCCCTCCTTACACCTCTGCCTGGGATAGCTGCCCTGATGAAATTCTGCCAGGATCATCCCTTGCCCGTAGGTTTTAGCTACAACAAAAGCCAGTGACCTCTTTCCATAAAGGGCCACATAGTAAATATCTTCAGCTTTGCCGGCCATGTGGTTACCATGGTAACTACTATGCTCCCACATAGCACGAAAACAGCCATAGACAGTAAGTAAATGAATGAGCAGTGCCGTGCTGCAATAAAACTTTATTTATCAAAAGCAGGCAGTGAAGTACAATGTCCTAGGGCCTGAAATTTACCAGCTCCTGATCCACAGTAATTGTCAGCATTGTGGCTCAGATGGGAAGGGACCCCGGCAGTGGGGAGCCAAGGAAGGCCACAAAGTCACAGTAAGTATAGCAGCTTAGAGTCCTGCTCCAGGAAAAGGTTTCCCCAGTGCAAATGTAACTGCTCTGCTCTGCTAGGGGAAAGTTTCCCCAGTGAAAGTGTTAAAGCTTTGCTCCCTCGGGCTCTGGGGAAAACTGTTACAGCTGGGCTCCTCTCAGGGGAAAGTGTCACACCCACAAGAGATTCATCGGGAAGAAAGACTTCAGGAGGATGGCTGCCTTTAGGGTAAGAAGCAGCAGCAAGCTGAACCGGGTATAGAACTTATATAGGGTTTCTTGGAGGGAGGGGCTTTTCAGGGTGGCTTGGGATTGATGAATTTTTGTGGTCTGATTCTGGGGCAAACTCAGGGATTGCTGGGATTTCGTGCTCAGGGATTAATGGCATTTCAAGCTCAGGGACCTCGGGGATTGGTGGGATTCTGCAGCCTGGCTCTGGGACACCTGGTTTTGGAGTCAAGTCAGTATCAGGGTGTTTTTCCTTAGCCCTTTTCACCCTACTATAATGGGCACCAATTTTTAGAAATACTGCCTTCTAAATATTTAAGCAACCCTATTAATAAGGTAAGGATTAAGCTTTGTGGGTTTTTTTGATCTTATGTGTATGGATGTTTTGCTTCCGTGAATGTCTGTTGAACCATGTGCAGGTAGTGACCGAGGAGGCCAAGAAGGGACTGACTGACTCCTCTGGAACTGGAGTTACAGGTGATTGTGGGCCACCACTGTAGGTGCTGGGAATTGAACCTGGATCTTCTGGTAGAGTCGCCAGTGTTCTTAACTGCTGAGCCATTTCTCCAGCCCTCTGGGTAATTATTCTATTTTATCCAATAGTTTCCTATTTCAGAATCTTGTCTTAATGCATTTGGATTCACATATACATATTTTGGAACAAAGATGTTCATCGTAGTAATGATGGTAGTTGAACAGAGATCCTGGAGAGAACTAAGAGGTTATTGTATTAAGTTCAGCACTGTTTCTGGCTCTCAGTGAGTCTGTTCAGTCCTTTAGAGGGGTTTTTCCAGTGTGGTAAATCTATCCCAGTAGTCCACTACTTCTGTGGGGTTGTCTCTCGTCCGTTCAGGAGCGGTGGGAAAGGTGGGTGAGCTGGTCTGACTTATATGAAGGAAGGTGTGGATGGTATGTGAATGACAACCCCCCTCTCTTGTCCTCTAAGTGGGTGCACTTCTGAGGTTCTGGAGTTGAAACCACGGCCTTGCACATACGAGGAAGGTGCTCCTTCACTAAAGGACAGCTATAGCAAGGTGGATGTGTCTTGGAACTGGGTTTGGTTTTAATTTCATTTTTTTTTTGAGAATTTTATATGACAGGGACAGTGTTAACATCATTTCCACACCTCCCTCTTACCCTGTAACTCCTCCCATGCCCTCCTGCTTCCTCTCATGGCTTCTTCTCCCCTAATTATTGTTATAATGGATATATTTACTAAGGCCATTTTGTGTTCAGGGCTGACCGCTTAGGATTAGAGAACCTTGCAGAGGCTCATCCCTGGGGAGGACTGGCTCCTCTCCCAGCAGCCAGTGATTGTCTGTAGCTCTTCATCTAGAGATGGGCTCTTGTGAGATTTCCCCCTTCCATGCTGGTGTGTCAACTGATATTGTCACTGTGCTGGGCTCGTTCAAACGACCGTGTTGTTGAGAGTTCCTGGGTGCAGCTTCCCTGTCATGTCTCCGAGACACTGTGTCGCAGTGGATGTCCTGGTCTCCTGACTCTCGCAGCCTTCCCGTCTGTCTTCTGCGACACCCAAGCCTTGGGTCTTGGTCACGCGGCAGGTGCCTCAGCTGTACCTGTTTGGCACGCCACAGCCGTTCGTCCTCTAGTTTGAGCGGCTGCCGCTTTCAGAACAGTTTGGGATTCCTGGGGCAGACGTCTCCAGAGGACTCATGGAGGAGAGGGAAGAGGAGCAAGCGCCATTCTCAGGGAAAATGGCAATATCCTGGTGTTTTCACATTCTCATCGGCTGGTGCTTTTACATTGTGTTATTGAAGCTTAAAATAAGTTGAACACACACACACACAAAAAAAAAAACCTAAGTGCTTGGTGCTAAAAGAGCTTCTACTGCGGTTCCTGCCACAGCTCCATTCACTAACTCTCCAGACATGCTGAGCGTCTGTCCCGTGCTGATGCTTTTCTAGACTCTGGGGATGTGGCAACAGATCCTCACTTTTCTAGACTCTGGGGCTATGGCAACAGATCCTCACAGTCGCTGCCCTTGAAGCTTGCAGTTTAAGAAAGAAACAAAACCCTTAATCCCAGTCTGAGTGTGTCTGCATGCTTTTCCTGTGCCTTCAAAACTATCTGGGGCTCCATTTCCCTCTCTTGGCCTTTATGCAGATATCACTAATCAATCATGGCAGGGTTTGGTGCTGTTTGTTTGTTTGTTTGTTTGTTATTGAGCATCAAGGAAGACCTGGGTTTATAATCCTGTGAAAACTCAAACATTGCTGGCATTGAGGCAGGGTAATTCTTTGTTGAAGAAAGCTATCTTGAGCTCTGGAGAGTGTGTGGCAGGGGCACCCTGGGATGGCACCAACACTCTAAGATGTCACTCATCATAACAACCAAAACCATCCCCAGAGATTCCCAGGTAGCGCCTGGGATCGGGGGAGGGACGGCCAACCTAAAAGTAACTGACCACATGGCCGCTACCAATGGCCAGAGTTGACTCACACAGGAACTATTTGCCACTGTGGGGACAGGGGCTTGTTCCGGTCTCTCCCTAAACTCGTACTCTCCAGTTCCATCAGCCAGGAAGAGAGAGCCCAGCACTCTTTGTATCTCCAAATGGAACCAGGGATTGAAGATAAAGAAGCTGAGGTTCTGATAGATGTTAATCTTACCAGATTTTCATCTTTCCAGTTGGCACCAGACCTGGCCTCCAGGCTGGATCTCCAGCTCATGGCACGAGAGGACAATGTAATCTTTCACCCTGTGCTCTGTGTACCATTCAGGTAACTCTTCCTGTAAAATTTGTGGCTTTATGGCAATCAATCGGCCAGGCATCTGGGGAAGTGGGCTTCTCGTGAGGCATCCAGCTCCCAGTGACTGCCCTGGGTTGCAAATGAACATTCTTCTTTCGATCTCCTCTGAGTGATGCAACAACAGTATTTAAATAAGAAATAGGTAGGTTGCCACTATTTGTCCAGATGGAAGCAAAGGGTAACCTGCCATCAGGAGGCTCCTGGAGACTAGTCTCCAGTGTGTGTGGGTTGGAGGCTGTGGAAGGTGCATTTGTAAATGCTAAAGCAGGCAGAGACCCGACAGGATGGGCCAGTTAGGGCCAGGGTGTGGTGCTCAGGAGGAATGCACAGCCAAAGCAAAAAGATGCTTAAAAACCATTCTGTCATCATTGCAGCCTCCTTCGAAATGCCAAAGGGATGGACAGTTACTCATTAAAACCACTCCTCGGCCTTCTTTGTTCATCCACAGCCCCACGCCACAAGAGGCACCAGCTGTCCCTGACAGTTCGCCCCCAAAATGTTCCAAAGTCCCTTCCAAGCCCAGCCTCCCCTGGCTCAGCTCCTCTTTCCTTCCTCCCACCCATCTCCCTCTGCGCCCTCCTTGGCCGTAGGTGAAGGAATCATCAGCCCCTCTCTGTAATCCTCTTGCTCAGTTCCTCCCAAGGCCTGGGAGTCTCCCTGGGGTGTGGTGGAGTTGTTGGGAGCGCACTGGAATGATGGGGAAGGTGCAAACGCAGGGTCGTTCCGATAGAGAGCTCAGTAACGTGAAACAGAAGCTGGAAAGATGAAAAGAGTGAGGACGGCTCACAGGTAACCAGATGGGTGCCAACCATGGGGAAAGGCACTTTTGAAAGCTCGTGGCATGATAATGGAAAAGGTGACTCTGAGGTGGAGTTTGGAGAACCTGTGGAGTTACAAGGGATGGGTGGGAGCAGCAGAAGGCTCTGGTGTCGGTACAAGGAGAGAGTAGTACTGTGCTGGACAGGGCTGTGTGTGCTCACAGAGCCCAGATTCATCCCTACACAGAGGCCTCTTGAGTTCATTTCCTGTCAAGGGCATTCTATGACACATTTCCAAATGAGAAAGTCATTCCCCATTGAGCTAGCCAAGTATCTTGAATAAATAATGTAGAGATTATTAAGACGTTTTCCAGAGGACCCCAGCATTTCCTGTCTTGACAATGAAGCTGGATTTGACATCAGCTGAATCAAGAGGTTACAAATAAAAGCTGTGACCCGAGCCAAACTTCCCCTCCAAGTGTTTCTCAATAATCTGAGATTGCATGCAAGACAGTACTTGCAATCAATTTTTATAAAACATCGCAACACGTCTTCCATTAAGTCGTGAGCGTGGCCATGCAGACTCTCCGTTGGCTACTGCCCTGGGTGACAGACCAGGCAGGAAGACTGAAATGAACTCTGACCCCATTGGTCCAGCAGTCAAATGTTAAAAGAAGAGGTGGTGAAGAAAAATAAAAAAACAAAAAATCTGACATGCGAGATGATTTGGGGCTGAAGAGATGTGCATGTTGGGAGATATTAATGATTGTAGAAGGAGTCATACAAGAAATATTAATGCAAGGTACTATTGCTCACATCTGCTACCTAATTTACTGCTGCTGATGGGCTGAAAGAAGTGAGGTGTGGAAATATGCAAATGGCATAAGTGAAGAGGAGGAAGTGACTCCCCCAAGGTCCCATCATCAGCAAGAGAGAGTCAGCGTGTGCATTAGTTACTCTTCCGCTGCTGTGACCAAAGCAGCTGGAGGAGAACTGATTCCTTTTGGTTCACAGTTTCAAAGGGATAGAGTCCATCATGATGGGAAAGACAAGCCAACAGGCAGGGAAGGCACAGTAACAGGAGCAGACACTGAGGCTCAGCTATAAACCTCAAAGGCCACCCCAGTGACATACTTTCTCCTGCAAGCTTCCACCTCCCCAAATAGTGCCACCAGCTGGGGACAGAGTGTTCAAACACAGGAGCCTGTGGAGGACTTTTCACATTCAAGCCATGACAGCATGTCTGTCTCTCTAAGAAATGCCCAGTGGCAGAGCTGAGGTCAGAACACTAGGTTCTTCTCCAAACACCCGACCATCAGAGACCCAGAAATGTGGTTGCCTTAGCCTACACAGGAAGACAGGTGGGCTTAGCCTGAATGCAAGGAACTAAATCCAGAGTCTGAACAAAGAACTTCCTCTTCCAGGCAAGTGAGCATCCATTTGCTCGTGGCACAATGGACTGAAAACACCTGCTTGTTAAATGACAGATGATCCCCCAAAACTCCCCAGACACTAGTAGGATGGTGTGGGGACAGGGGAAGACCAGCCACAAGAGCGTGTCCCTTTCCTTTCTCATCACCGTGACAGAATACTACTGTGCCCTTTGGTCTGTGATGGATGGAAGTTATGACAGAGCTGCTCCACCATGGTGGTGGTGGTGGGAGTGGTGGTGATGGTGGTGGCGATAATGGTGGTAGTGTTGATAATAATGGTAGTCGTGGTAATGATATTGGTGGTGGTGGTGGTGGCGGCGGTGGGGGCGGTGGCGGCGGTGGTGGCAGTGATGGTGTTGGTGATGGTGGTGGTGATAATGGTAATGGTGGTGGTCATGGTAGCATTCAGTAGAGTTCTTTGTATAGCAACTAGACAAGATAGCAGCAGCTAGACCAAAACCAGGGCTTGGATCTCACCTTCAACTCCACCAGCCCTTCACAATTTCCCCAAGAGCCGGGACCAGGTGCTCACACACAGGCCCCTATAGAGGATGTCTCAGACCCAAATTATGACGAGAAGTATCTATAGTCCCAAAAGTCGATACCACTTATGCATTTCATTCATAGGCAACTTGGAATCCTCCCTAATTATCGATTGTTTCATATGTAAAGTGTTGCAATATAGTGTGGTTCTGGTGAAAATTAAATTGCATGATGTACTCAAGGTGAAACCTACTCAAGATGGGCACCAGGCTTGGTCCCTTGCTCACAGCGAAAGCGCAATAAATGTTAAATAATAATAATAAAGAAACTGTAGCTTCAGCCTGCATTCTGATTGCTTAATTACAAGTTTGCAATACCTGTTTGATGCTGCAGAGCACTCCAGCTAGTAAGAAATAAAATTAATGATTAATGACGGAACTTTAACCTAATAAGGTGGCCACTCCCAAGGTTTAGCGTACTCCAGCAGAAGGCTAATGGCATGCTCGCCATTGTTCATGCGCGGAGCGGTGAGGCACCATGCATAATGGATCAGAGTCCCTGCTAACAGCAGAATCACGCACAATAATTTAAACTTGTTTGTATGGAAATAAAGGGCGAGTCTTTGAAGTGTGTTCTAATGAGATGCCGCTTGATCTTCCGTGTGTCCTGGGAGACAGAGTTCAATTTCTCCCCCAGCGCCAGGCACATGTTGGTGCATGTAAGAAAGAAAGGGCCGACTTAAATTATGAATGGCCCTTCTTGTCTTTGTGGTGGCAGGTGAGGAAGGCGGGTGGGTGCTCATCCAGGGGTGGGGGGTGGGGAGCTGCTGGGAGACAACTGTGGTTCTCCAAGGTGGCTTCTGCTTGAGAAACTTGAAGGAAAAAACAGAGCGTGACCATCGAGGGCAGGTAAAGTGAGGCGGCAAAGAGCACCTGATGGTCCTCCCTTAAAGATAGGTGGGATGGGGTGGCGGAGTGTTGTGGTCCTTGGCATTTCAGTTCTGCTCACACACACACACACATACATACACACATGCACATGCGCACACACATGCACACACATACATAACACATGTGCACGCACGCACATACACACATGCACACACATGTGCACACACATGCACACACATACACACATGTGCACGCACACGCACACATGCACACACATACATACACACACGCATACACACACACACACACCACTCCTGATCCTCTGAGACCTGGAAGCAGTCCATTGCCAGTGAGTTCTAGCTGACCAACACTACCTGCTTAGGTGTCCCAGAAAACTGGCCCGCCCACTCACAAGGTCCAGGGAAATGAGAGTGCTTTGACAGAAGAAAAAGTCAATTATTGGCCAGAGTGGTAGCACGGGTCTACAGACCCAGTACTTAGAGGACTGAGGCAGGAGGATCACAAGTTGAAGACCATGCTGGGTTAGAGCGAGGGTCAGGCCAGCCAGGCCTGTAGTATGAGACTATGCCTCCAACAAAAGAAGCATATACAATCAATGCTTGTGCAGAAGGCTGTGAGAGAGGTGTCCCTTCTCAGGAAGCACAAACATCACGGGAGATAACTGTGGAGTGCTGAGCACAAGCTGAGTAAACACTAGAATGCTGGCTGCGTGGCCCATGTTGCCTTGCTTTTCTCATTACCTCTAGCTCCAAGGGCGCTTTTAGGATCAAGTAACTGTGGCTGGCCTCTGAGAGCCGGTGTGCACTGAAGTCCTGTGATGTCTGGCGACACAAGCCTAAAGTGAGGCTTGTGTGTTGACCCCTGTACCAACCACTAGTCTCAGACACTCCGGGTATTACCAGTCTAGGAAAATCTCACAGACACGCCCAGAGGTGTGCCTCCTAGGTGAGGCTAGAGTCTGTCCGCCTTCCAACAGTATCAACCAGTACGTCATTCAGCATTACAGCATCTGGGTCCGTGCCAGAGCCCACATGCAGAACCACAGCCGTTGGAGTGGTCTCCCTTGCCTGTGCCGTCCACCCTGGCTGTCACAGAGGCTCACAAAGTCTGTCCTCATCCCGTCATACACGCTCTTCTGACAGAGCTTTTGGTTGTTAAGATTCTGTCACTGGGACTTGCCTCGAGACAGTTTCACAGGCTGGTGATATGGCTCAGTGGATTAAGGAGATTGCAACCAAGCCTGGTAACTTAAGTTCAATTCCCGAGATGCACGTGATAAAAGTAGAGAAGTTTTCCTCCAACTTCTATATACACACATAAAGGTATGCTGTGTTTATACACACACACAATAGATAGATAGATTTTAGATAGATAGATAGATAGATAGATAGATAGATAGATAGATGATAGATAGATAGATGATAGATAGATAGATGATAGATAGATAGATAGATAGATAGATAGATAGATAGATAGATAGATAGATGATAGATAGATAGATAGATGATAGATAGATAGATAGATAGATAGATAGATAGATAGATAGATAGATAGATAGATAGATAGAACTATATAATTTAAATCTGGAGGGCAAAACAAAAGCGCTTCAGGCAGCCAGCGTTTCCCTCCTCTATCAGCAGATCCATTCTAGTGTGGCTAATTCTTCCTGCTGAATAAAGAGACAGCGTTTCCTGTTTTGATGACTAACCCAACCACGAGCCAAAAACATCACAATTAAATAAAATAAACAGATTCCCCCATAGGTCTTCAAGGGAACAGCAAGTTTTTTTAATAATCAAAATCTGTGTGTATCTCACTTCATTGTTATGTGAAGATGTGGGAAAGGACTCGATCTTTATAGCCATGACCTGGTCTCCGAGCGGAGGAAAATCCGTTCCCACCCTTAATCTCACCCTGACTTTACAGCTAGCCCATGGTCCAAACTAGCCACACCAACATTTTAGGAACAGGCTTTTTCTTAATTTCTTTAAGGGCAGGACTGGAATCTCTTTGTATTGAACACAAGTGAGGGAAAAAAACTACATTACAGAATCAAGCTTCAAACGCTTTTGTGGAATTTTCATTCTAATCCCGCCTGTAATGGAGTTGACCTCGCCTTCACCTATGATTCCTCTGGCTGTGAGTTCAGATTTCATGCCAATTAACATGTTAATGACATATATCATTTAAAGAAGCCATCATAACTTTTACCACATCGCGTTACATCTATTTCCTTGTAATTAAATCTGAATTACAGGGTGTAATTACTTTTCTTTCTCTGAAGACCCCGTTCCTTTCAGACATTTAAATTCAAGTGCAAGCACGAAAAGACAGTTGAAACCAACAACCTAACAAAAATATTATCAATTAGTGAACGTGTAGGGTTTCTCCAATGCTCTGCTTTCTTTGGAGCACGTTCCTTTCTGTCCGCGTCCTTTGTATGAGAGGGAATGACTGGCCATCTCTAGTCAGATGTAAACCCTCTCCAATCCTCAGGGCCCTACTCCCTATTAGTATGCAATGTTCTCACGTGTAAATATAATTACATATAATTATTAGCGGAAAAGGATCAGATAAGGTTTATTAAGGAAATATCTTGTAATTAGGAAAGCCTAAGACTTCCCTTTCCATGTCAGCTCAGCTGAGGATTGGCATCCTCAAGACCCACCCACAAAGTAGCTACACACTTTGATTTCACCTTGGAAAATCAATAGTAGGAGACAAAATCATTGCAGGAATACTTTCTTGTGCAAAAGTTGTAAAACAAACAAATAAATAAATGATCAACCTAGCCAAACCAACTCCATAAAACCTATTATCCAAGATAATGCTTTGGCTACCCATGGCCTGTAGCTGGAGGTTTCTCTCCTGCCCACCAGTTTCCAAACAAGCACTCTGAGGCTTAATATTAGTTATAATTGTTTGACTGATGGCTCAGGCTTATTACTGGCTTGGTCTTACATTTAAATTAAGCCATTCTATTATTCTATATTTTACCACAAGGCTCATGGCTTGTTAGCTCGCGTATTGCTTCCCCAGTGATTGCTGGCGTCTCTCCCTACCCCTTCTTCTTTTTCCCTTTATCTTTGCTTGGATTTCCTGCCTGATTCTGTTCTGCCAGGCTATTGGCCAAATCAGCTTCTTTATTACCCAACAGTAATAAAACATATTCACAGCACACAGAAAGTCAATGGTCTTCTATATACTTTCTCTGATTTTTCTTTTAAATTTATTTTATTTTTAATGACATGTAAGCATGTGTAGGTATGTGCAAGAGAATGCCTTGCCACTGAGGGCAGAAGAGGACAGCAGATTCCCTGGCCACCTGATGTGGGTGTTGGCAATGGAACTCTAGCCCTCTGTGAGAACAGTGAGTGTTCTTAGCTCCGCTCACTTTTTCAGCTCTTTTAACATTAAATTTTAAAGCTTAAAGTTCTGTGATGATTGATTGATTAATATTGACTGGTTGATTGATTGACTGATTGATTGATTGGTTTTGAGATAGGGTCTTACTATGTCATCCCAGCTGTCCTGGAACAGGCTACACAGGCCAGATTTACCTCAAATTCAGAGATCCAAGTGCCACTAACTGCCTCCTGAGTGCTAGGATTAAAGGTGGGCGCTACTATGTTCCTCAATTTTTTTTTTCACTATATCCCTCTATGCTTAATTTTTTTTTTAAATTTGTGTGGGCGTGAGTGCATAGGTGTACACGAGCGCATCTGCCTTTGTCTGTGTTTGGAGAGAAGGAAGTGGCCCATTCTGTCACACTCTGCCCATCCCCTCAGCTATGACCTTTCATTGAACCTGTAGCTTACCACTTAGCAACTAGACTGGCTCATCAAATAAGTCCCAGCAATCCTCCTGTCTCTGTGACTCCCTCCGGGCTGGGGATACAAGCACTCTTGGACATGTCTTACTTCTACAAGGGCTGGGGGCAAGAGTCCAAACTCGGGTCCTCACGCTAGTACAACAAGAACTCTACTCACTGAGCCAATTTCCCAGCTCAAAATGTCTTAGTTTTGAGCCTCATTAGAACACTCTAATGCCTAAGAGACACGAGAGGAAGTTGTAGGTATGGCCATCGCCTCTGGCCATCTTGTCGGAATGTGGACAACAACATCACGGTGCTGTTTGAGGGACACAGCATGGGGAGATGGGTAGAAGGAAAGGTTTACATACTTAGTTAGGTCAGCTCACTCATTCATCTGTAAATCCCCATTGGGTTCCTGGAATGGTGAAGTGTGATTTAGTCCTCGGCTATAAATAGCATGGACAAGGTCATCATCACCAAAATGCTAACATCCTAAGGATGCAGAGCAGACCTCAAATGTGAAAACAACAGCGTTAATAAAACCATGACCATGAGTAATGAGTGAGGGAGGAAAAGACAGTGAGTGACCGTGAGGAGGTGGAATGTTCTCGGCATGGCAGTCAATAAGGAAGGCTACTCAGAGGTGCCCAAGCAGGGAACTGAGACCCAACTGATGAGAAAGGATAACAGGAGTCTCAGGGAGACTCGAAGACCCAAGTACCAAGACACCCAGAGGAACAAGAAGGATGCTTTGAGAGAAGGAAGAGGAGGGGCCGTGGTCGGAATGAAGACAGCTGTAGAGAAAGGGACCACTGGAGTGATGCTGAGAGTGGCGACAGTACCACAGCTTTGTTTCCTGAGCAACGGGAAGCAAATCTGGGGTTTTAAGAAAGTGGTGGCATTGTCGGGATTGAACTTTGGATAGTCTTGAGGATGGGGAGTGGATTTGGAGGGTTCAGAAGCAGACAGACATCTATTGATGGGATCGGCAAGTAAAGATACAAGCTTGAAATGAGGAAGTGTCAGACCAGAGCCAGAGCCCGGGCTATGGCAGGAGGAAGGGCAGGGGCTCCTCCCCAGGCTGCCGTACCTTGCAAGAAGCCCTATGTCCCTCTTACGTTTTGTTACACAAATAATTGCATTTATGAGCACTAAAGTGAACTAATCACAGGACATTCCCACCCTTGATGATCCTAAATAAGGGAGAAAGATGCCCTACACACAACCAGCTCATCATATAATTGCAAGTTGGGCGAAGCTAGGTGTTTTGGAAACAAGGGAAATGGGACCTGGAACTGCAGGGTGGGCAGAAAATGAGCGGAAACTACTTTAGACTACATGCCCAGCGTGGCACACATGAAACCATGATATCTGAATGGCTCTATAAGTGGCACCATGAGGTGAGCCCAAATACCAGCTGGTCTCCTGTCTTCCTTCTCCCAACATGCTTGTCCCTTTTTACACTTTAACTCCGTACACAGCACTAGGAAGCAGGGAGATCATAGATAATTTGCACCCAAGACACAGAGAGGAAGACGGGCTTTGATTCCGTGGTTCATACTTTTGTGGATGTCGTTGCTAGGGTTACCATTGCTCTGATGAAACACCACGACCAAAGCAACTTGGAGGTTTTGTTGTTGTTGTTGCTTTGTTTCTTGTTTGTTTTGGTTTGGGGGTTACTTTTGCTTTTCATTTTTATCTTATGCTTCCACATCACTGTTCATCATAGAAGTCGGGACAGGAACATAAATAAATGTGTACACAAGCATGCGTGTGCGCACTCATACACACACACACACACACACACACACACACACACACACACACCTATTCTCAGGCTTTTGTAAAGCAGACTGCAGGCCAGAATTGGCCATCCTGATGAAAAGGCTTGAGGCAAGCACCAGGTGATTTGGTTTAGTTTGGTTTTTCTGAGGCAAGAGTCATCCTGACTAAAGCTAGCTTTCAACTCTGATCCTCCTGCCTCCACCTTCCAAGTGCTGAGATCACAGGCCTGGACCACCATGCCTGGCTCCTCTGGGTTCTTCAGCTCATCCTCTCAGGATCCCGCCATCTTCCTGGGGAGAAAGCATAGTGGCATTCAGCCACAGGTCCACCCTCCACCTCCAGGGGACATTTCACCAAATGTAGGTCTCCCACAGAAGAAACCCTGTCCCTTCTCATTCACTAGACCTGAAATCTAAGCTCAGGAGGGGAGGAGACTGCCTGTCCAGCCTGACGTCCCCAGTCTTCAGCCCAGAGCCAAGCAGGTACTCAAGCCGCATTAGCGGAGAAAAGAAATCAAACTTGCTGGAAAGACACAGTGTCCTGCGTGCAGTCCTCCGGCCTGGCACCACTAATGCTACAAAAAAATAAAACCATTACTTACCAGAAAGATGAATAATTGACCATTTCTCAAAACCTGAAGGGATGGGTAACAAGGAAGAAGAAATCGCATTGCGGGCCCTGTGAGTGATAGGTTTAAATGCCTTCTTGAGATCCAGAGCCCATAAGCCCTGCTGTAAAGCAAGCCCATCGATTTCCAAATGAGTTGAAACCATTTTCTGACAGTTTGGGGGAAAGGGGCCAAACCAATAGGCTTCCAATCTGCCTTCAATATTCAACAGTGGTGAAATGGCCTTATGTGAAGCCTGATCTGCCGTGATTGTTAACCCTGAGACGGGACAGTTTGATCCAAATGGAATCTGAATGTCCGTGCATCCCAGAGCTAAGCAACTTCCCGCGCATCCTTCATCAGAGCTGACTGACGTCAATTTGATCGGAGCAGTGTGTGCTCCCCTCAGATGGCGCAAGGCACAGCTGTGTCTCGCGCACTTCTCCACTGCGTCTTTTCGAGCTGACAGCACAGCCAGCACCCTGAGCTTGCCTGTCCATCTTCAGTCAGCCACGGGTTCCCTCTCTCTCTCTATTAGCCTGGGCAATGATTGGGATAATTTAGGATTTACACCCCTTGATCATCTGCGCAGTTACAACAAATAAAACATTTTAATATGAGCAATCACTGCCTGTTGACTGTATCGTATTGCTGAGAGCTGAACGGATACCAGACATGATCGCAGAAGGGGATGCAAACCCTGGAATGCTGACACTAATAGGGAAATTACAAAAGGCCCAACAAATGGCATTTGTGTTAAATCAATAATGTTTGCCTTGTGTGGTTTTTTTTTATTCTAATCTTTTTTTTAAAAAAAAATTATCTTTCTAAACAGTTGGCAATTCCTATTCTTGTTCATCTTCCCAAACATAATTAAAAACATGTTGTGGCGTCTACTTAAGACATCAACTTTCCCAAGGCTGTCTTGTCCACTGTGTCTTAAACAAAGATACTTGCTTTGGCATGGTGCCCTTAATTAATCATTGCAGGCCTTATTGCTGTGAGGGAAAAAAAATGTCTTTGCTTAATGATTCCCCACAAGCCTGATTTCTGTAGAACTTAATCAAATACAGAACTAACTTTCTAATCAGCTTAAATGCAAACTAAAAACAACGCAGGCCTTGTTTCCTCTGGATGTTATTTGATGAAGGAAATGTTGATATAGGACATGCTGTCAATACAGGCTACTTAGGAGTGGCGGGGCTGGGTACTCACCTGCACATGGGGCCATAGAAGCCGGAGGTCAATGTCGGTGCCGTCCTTTAGTGCTCTCTGCCCTACTTCTTTAAACAGAAGTTCTCTCACTGAACCTGGAGTGTGGCTAAACCAGCTGACCATTGAGTCTCCACGATTGGCTTCTCTCTGCCCATCTCTGCACACAGGCACATGGACACACAGACACACACACACACCACCACCACCACCAGGGCTGTAGGCATACACAGCTATGCCTGGGTTTTATGTGAGTGCTGGGGCTTTGAACTCACGCTCTTGTGTTTATGCAGCAAGCTTTACTGACCGAGCCATCTCTCCAGTCCAGGGAGCCCCTCATAGACGTCATAGTCATCCCCTACTTCTGAGCCTGTAAGTCCATTATCTGTTGAAATAGAAACGCTTGTGGCCCAGTGAGCGCTGCTCAGCACATCAGCCCTGTAGAGCAGGAACCTGTCCTAGAAAGCACCTTTGGAATTCACAGTCTGTTTCATAATTTGTCAAGTTTGCTGAGTTAGGTGGCTCATCCCAAGGCCACAGCTTTTCCAGGAGGCCCCCAGCCTGGCCTTGCTTGCCCCTTAGTGACTGTGGACTCCCTATGTCACTCGTCCTCAAAGCCACCAGCACCACCACCGTTCTCATTGTATCTTCTTTCCCAAGGCACATCCACAAGCCAAACCACATAGATCACCCTGACATAGCAGCGCAAAGTGGGGTACCTGGGTATGTGGAGTCAGATCTAGGCTCTGAAGAGAAGTCTCAATAGATAACAAGATGCTGGGGAGGATGTTTATCTTTTGAGACAAAGTACCTTGGAAAAATGTCTCGAGCTGGAGAAATGGCTTAGTTGTTAAGAGCCACTCTTGCAGAGGACCCAGGTTCTGTTCTTAGAGACCATATGACAGTTCACAACCATCCAGAACTTCCACTCCCAGGGGATCTGACACCCTCTTCTGGCTACTTTCAGGTACTGTATACACGTAATGCATGGGCATACATGTAGACAAACACTCACAAAAATAAATCAATTACTTTCTCAACTCAGTGGCTATGACACCCTCATTAGAATTTTAAGTGCTGTGTTACTGGATTGTATTATGTTAATTTTTATTTATTATTACACATGCATGGCATGTATCTATACATGGAGGGTGTTGTCATGGTACACATGTTGCAGTCCAAAAACACATTTGTGGTATCAACCCTCTCCTTCCACTTTTATTTTGGTTCCAGGGTTGAGTTCATGTCATTGGGCTTGCATGGCAAGTGCTTTTGACTGCTATACCATCTTGCTGGCCTTGATGATGATGATGATGATGATGATGATGATGATGATGATGATGATGATGATGATATTTGTAAGAACTTTAAGCCTATAATACTGCTTGTTAGTAAGGTTTCTAATGGTTCATTATGCATCATAACTCATTTTTTTTTTTACTAACTGTTGCTGCTTAGAATTTAAAGCGATTAGGTTGTTAATGGAAGACTTTCTGCCCAGTGCTGTGTTTGATACTTTTGGATCATCTTCTGCACAAGTGCTCTGCCCATAAGTAATCACAGTCATCTATGATACTTAGATTTGACACAACCTAGATACACTTGGGAAGAGAGTCTTAATGAGGAATTTGCTAGATGATGTTACCTATGGGCAGCTAGTTAAGGTTATCCTATGGGCATGTCTGTAGGGGATGCTCTTGATTATTAATTGAGCCAAGAAGACCTTTCCTAGATGAGGAAGGCAGCATTCCATGGACGAGGCTCTGAACCATGTAGCAGAGAAGGAAGCTAGCTAAGCAGAGACAGCAAGGCAACATGAGTGTTTTTGTTTTTCTTTGTTCCTAACCGGGGATGTGTTGTACTTGGCTGCTGGAGTTCCTGACTTGAATTCCCCTCAGCGGTAGACAGTATCCAGGAACTGTAAACCAAGGGAGCCCTTCCCTTCCAACATGGTGCTTTTTCTCAGGGAGTTTCATCACATCAACAGATGTGACACCAGGACATCTTTAACCAGAGATGTTTTCAATGCTGGGGCCGTGGTCTTGATTTCCTCAAACGTCCCTGGGAGCCTCTAATCTCAGCTCACCCCACCTCAGCCTGTCTTACCCAAATGGAAGTTGCCATGAGCATCTCATGTGGACCACAGGCAGCTTCTGGAATCTTAGTCACTGGGTGAGTGCTGTGTCCTATGCTGGTCATAGAAGCACATTTGTTTCACACAGGGCCATAGACTGCGGCAGCCCTAGCCTTAGCTAGCAGCTCCTACTGCAAGCCCCTGGAAGACCTCCAGAACCTCCCTGAGCCTTGTTTCATCATCTGAAAAGTGAGTTCTGGGAATCCAACCTGGGTCTTCCACAAGAGCACTCAGTGCTCTCATCTGCTGAGACCTTTTCCCTACCTGAGTCCTCTACCTATCATTAGTATAGCCCATTATCAAAAGCCCCTAAGACTTCTGTTGATAGCAAAATGGCAGGTTGACTGTTATCTGAGAGTTTTGTTTTGATGTTTTGCATTGTTGTGACAGGGCCTTCCCTTAAACTCACTATGTGAGTAGCTAAGAATGGCTTTGAACTCCAAATCCCCTACTTCCATCTCTCAAGTGCTGGGATTTTGGGTGTGCCCCACCACGGCAGGTTGAAGTATTGGATTTCATCGCTCAGTGAACAGCTTGGGAACTATTACAGCAGAAGGGTGGGGTTTACAATGTGGAGCAGTGGAATTACCAAGACAGAAAATTCCAGGGAAGCCAGGGACTATTATTTCTACTGCACTCTGCACCCCTTGTTATTCTCTAGGCACACCCCTCTCTGAATTAAACCACTGAATTACATCACTCATACTATGCTAATCTTATGCTACAGACAACTGGTCTACCCACCCCTACCCACACAACTTCAAGTCCATAAAATAGTCTAACCTTGTATATAAATAAAAAGGGAAATGACCTCACAAGCCAGGTGTGGTGGTACATATCTATAACTGCCCTACTCAAGAGTTAGAGGCAGGAAGATCAGTAGTTCAAGACCATCTTCAATCACATAGTGATTTTGAAGTCAGTCTGAGCTACTTGAGAGTTTGTCTCAAAACACAAAAGGGAGAGAAACTAAAGAAATGATTCCACAGTTAAGATACATATTGCTTTTACAGAAGATCCAAGTTCAACTCCCAGTACCTGTGCTGGTTGGTTAATAACACCTGCACTCCAGCTTCAGGGGTTCCAATACTTCTGGCCTTCCTGGGTACTGTTCTTACATGCACTTACCCTCACACAGACACACAGATACACATAAGCTAAAATAAAAATAAATATTTTTGAAAGAAGAAGAAGAAAGAAAACTATATCACAGTAAAATACAATCTTAGAAAGAATAATGTAGCCCAGTGGTGGTGCACACCTTTAATCCCAGCACTTGGGAGGCAGAGGCAAGCCGATCTCTGTGACTTTGAGACCAGCCTGGTCTACAGAGCAAGTTCTAGAACAGTCATGGCTACATGCAAAGAAACCGTGTCTCAAAAAACCAAAAAGGATGGATGGAAGGAAGGAAGGAAGGAAGGAAGGAAGGAAGGAAGGAGGAAGGGAAAGAGAGAGAGAAAAAAGGAAAATAAGGAGTAATACAATATATGTATACATGATACATGCATGAATGTATAAGTATATGCATACATCTATAATTTGTGGCTTTATATATAACATATTCAGGAACCAGTGTTAGAAGACAGAAGTGTAAGACTAAAAAGTAGGACATGTCACATCTAATTCTTTAGTTTTTTTATAACTGGTATTTTGAAATAAAAAATAAATAATGTATATGCACATAAGTTTGTATCTGTGTGCTCATGTACACATTGGTAGTGTGTGTGTGTGTGTGTGTGTGTGTGTGTGTGTGTGTGTGTGTGTGTGCGTGTGTGGTGTATTAATGGTGGGGTGGGTGTGATATGAGTGTAGTGATGTATATATGGTGTATATGGGTATATGAATGTGATGTATGTAGTGGTTTTATATGGAGGCTATATGAAAACCACAGGTCCCATTCCTCGGGTGCCAACTACTTTTTTGCGACAAAGTCTGTCACAGGCCCAGAACTTGCCAAGCAGGCTAGGCTGGTGGCCAGTTATCCCCAGAGCTCCACCTATCTCCATGTCCCCAGTGCTGGGATTACAAATGGGTCCCGAGGATTGAACTCAGGTCCTTGTGCTTGTGCCTGCAAGGAAGCCCTTTGCCGACTGAGCCGTCTCTTCAAACCCAAAGCCAACAGGGGCTCCAAGTGCTGGGTTCTTAACCACAGCGCCTTTCCACCGAGTGAAGCTGATTAAAAAGGGAGGGAAAAGTCGCTGTTCTTTCTGGTTCCGGCCACAAAAAGAAGCCGAGTGTACCCGTGTAAGCAGCAGTGTACCCTCCCTCCTGGCAGCGTGCGCACCTACTCCTGTTGGGCATGTCATCCTAATTGACCCTTGATGTCACTTGTTAACTACACCTGTCCCCACCTATGTGTCACTGTGCTGAGCCCGATGGCTGGAGGTGCCGTGCACCGTTCCTCTGTCCCTGTCATGGCGCCACTGCAATCCTTTGTCCTGTGTGTAAAGCAGGAAGTCACAAGTTTACTCGTTTGCTATTCAATCAGCATTCATCTTTGGATTATTTCCTGTGCGCATGGTATGTGTGTAAGTGGTTTATAAGGGTGTTCGGGTGTGTTCTCCCAGATGTCGGGGCCACCGATCAGCCTCGGCTGCTGTTCCTCAGGCACTGTCCACCCCGTGTTGTGAGGCAGGGTCTCTCCTGCAGTTCTCCAGGTAGGTGAGGCTAGCTGGCCATCGAGCCCCACAGAACCACCCGTCTCCTCCTTCACACTGCTAGGATTACAAGTGTGCGCCTCTTTTTCACATGGGTTCTGGGGATCAAACTCAGGTATTCTGGCTTGCATGGCAAGCACTTTACCTATTCCTGAGTTCACCACTAAATTTTCTAAGTGGCCATCTCCCGAGTCCATCCCCCCCCCAGCTAGCTTTCCTTAGGTGACCACCCACCAGCCCACTGCTGTATACAAAACAAAAACAAACACGGGCCCAGACTCCCTGGGATCACACTCTGGAGGGCAGAGTGTCCAGAGACTGGAATATGCAACCCGCTGAGGGCACTGAACAATATAAGTGTCCAGGAGAGCAGGGGAAGGGCCAGAGCCAGGCACAGAGAGGGGGCTTGAGGGAACAGGGAGTGAAGGAAGGCCTCAAAGCTGAGAGAAAAAGTGAGCTACAGCAATCTTCTGGGAAAGAAAATCCCAAGCAAAGGAAAGTAACAAAAGCCACCAATGGCCCTTTGACAGATAAAAAATTTCCTTAGTTGCATTCCTTGAAATACCAGCCCAAGATGCTCCGTGAGAACAGGGTGCCAGGCTCCAAGTTTACAAACAACATGCACAGCCCACTTCAGGGGCTCGTATTAGCGGTAAGACAGTGAGACATCCTGTGGGAGAGTCTCACCCAAATATATTGGACCACACTGCTGCTTGGGCACAGAACACTGTTGGCGTCCTACAGAGCTTTGTTCCCGTGGAAACCAACTTGGGGTGCTTTGCTTTCAACTAAGACCCCTTTCTCTACAATAGTGTCCGATTTCTTAATTCTCTTTCCCACACCCAGCAGACATCCCTTAGAGTCTCTTCTTGGTTAGCGTCAGGCCCTGTGTTCTACTGAGCTAGTCATGGAGTGAGGGACAGCCCACGGCCTCCAGTGTGAGAGTCACACCTGGGGCTGGATAAGTGGCTCGGCTGTTAAGAGCACTGATTGTTCTTGCAGAGAACCCAGGTTTTGCTCTCAGCACCTATGACTGGGCAGCTCACAATAGCACTAACCCCAGCTCCGGGGGATCCGAGGCCATCTTCTAGCCTCTACAGACACACGCACATGCAGATATATACAGATATATAGACAACACAGACACATAACTTAAAATAAGTCTTTCCAAACTAAAAAATTAAAAATCACCCCCCACAGAGCCAGCAAATGACTTCCCAGGAAGATTCTAGAATGCAGATGCTGACGCATCCACCAGTTCAGTGACCCAAGCTTCCAGGGGGACAGTCTGAGAGCTGTGAACAGGAACAGAGCTATTTCCAACCCCTCCTCTCCTCCCCTGTGATAGTTCACCCCTCGGTCTCACCAGCATTGACAGGACACAGGAAAATGAATCTCACCGGATCTGAGCGGCGTTTTTGAAGGAAAGAAACAGTGGTTGCCTGGAGATGAGACAAAAGGGAAAGGCCTGTGTAATTTATACCTTCTCAACACCTTCTCAGGGCGCAGGGAACTGGAAATGCTGAGAGCCACCCCCTGCAGATCCAATTTCAAACACACACCCATCTCCAACACCCAGCTTAAGCAGCCTCAGAGTTAGAATAAATTGACTCCTATCGCCACATACACACCTGCCAGCCAGCCTTCTCATTTGCCACCTGCACAGGATTAATTTTCAAAAGCCGGGCTTTTCTCCTAACAGCCTGCGGGTGAAAGGACCAGAAACAGGGGTGGAGAGTGGGGAGAACAGGACCTGATTTATTACTTGTAAAACATACTTAAAAAAAAAAAACTGGGAGTCTGTCTACGTCTGGGTGTGGGTGCGTGTTCATGTCAGGGAGGTGAGTGTATAACCTTGGGTGTCGTTCTTCAGGAACATCCACATTGGTTTTTGAGGCAGAGTCTCTCACACTGGGACCCGGAGCTTATTCATAGCACCAGTTAGTTAGGCTAGGGGTCCACCTGTCTCTGATTCCTCAGGGCTAACATTACAAGCCCACACGACCATGCCCAGATTTTCACATGGGTACCCTAGATCCGAAGTCAGGTCCTCATGCTTTGCATAGCAAGCGCTTTACCAGCTGAGTCATCTCCTCAGCCCAAAACCATGCCTACCCCAAATACATTGATGTTTGCTTCAAAAACTTCATGCTTCCTCTGTGTACAGTAAGGGTGTCCCGAGTTAACGGCAGTAGGGTGACTTCCTGCTTTGGGTCACTTTCTATTAAGGCCTTCCCTATTTTTCATGCTTCGCCCTGTCCTTGGACTTATTTTACAGATCACAAAATAAAGGCTTTACAACAGTCCGTAATTTAGCCAACATTTACAGAGAAAGCTATGCACCCAACAACAACAACAAAAGATTGCCACAAAGTGAAGAGAGGGAGCCGAGAGTCAACAATGTCGCCTCCTCCCTGTGAAAGCATGTATTGGGGTCATGATGTACTTGAATGTCAATCCCAGTTCATTGATGCCTGGACACCTAGCATGTGCTTGCTGCTCCTGTCATGGCCATGCTTCCTTACCCTGGAAGTGCAGAAGGCCTGCATGAGTTACTGTTCTGCTGCTGTGACAAGCACCATGACCACAGGTGACTTCCGGAAGAGAGGGTCTATTCGGGCACATGTTTCCAGAGGGATGAGAGCACTTAATGACAGGGAGGCATGGCACAGGGCAGGAAGCTGAGTGATCACATCCTCAACACCACACATGAAGCAGAGGGAGTAATCTGGGAGTGGGGTGAGGCTATTAAACCCACAAAGCCCACCCCCAGCGATGGACTTCCTCCAGCAAGACTGTACACCCAAACCTACCTAAACAGTGCCACCAAATGGGGACCAAATACCTGAGACCGTGAAGGCAATTCCCATTCAAAGCCTCATGCAGTTCTTTCTACCAGGCCAGGCAAGGGTACCCACTCGGTCCAGGGGACTGGACCACCCTTTCATATCCTTTCCCTCTTCGGGGGTACTTTATAAAGTGCCAGCCACTTTAGGAACTCTCCCAACATCTGTTATGTTCTAGAAACTTCCCCCAAGGACATGTACAGACCACCTTATTGTGCCTGCAAAATGTTCCTAGGAGATACACTGGTTGATCTTCCTTTGACTTGCCAAGCAACTGTTGCTCAAGAGCATCATGGAGAGTTAGGGGTGTAGCTCAAGAAGGGGTGTGGCTTAGTTGGTAGAATGTTTGCTTAGCATACAAGGTAGTGCTGTGCAAATCAGATGTGATGCCGCCCACGTGAGATGCCAACACTCAGGTGAGCCAGAAAGTGCAAACGTGCAAGGTTATCCCATATGTGGAGTTAGAGCTCTGCCTGATCTGGAGGTCCTGCCCTTCCATGAAAATAAAGGGGGGGGGGATGGAGGGAAGGAGGGAGGGAGAGGAAATGAGGATAGAAGGAAAGAAAGAATCAAGAACTTCCCACGTTCAGGGAGCATCCCTCCACATCAGTTACACCTCTCTGGGAAAATCTTCATAGACAATCTATTAAGTGTGTCTGCTAGGTGACTCTAAGTGTCCTCAAGTTGGTGATGAAGAGTAACCATCACAAAAACCTTGGATTCTTTTGTTTTTGTTTTTTGCTTTGGAACCTGTCCTGGAAATCACTTTGTAGACCTGACTGGCCTCAAACTCACAGAGGTCCTCCTGCCTCTGCCTCCTGAGTGCTGGGATTAAAGGCGTGTGCCACCACGGCCCGGCCACCTTGGCATATTTTATGGAAGAAAGACTAGCTTTTGCACTTCTTTGCTACGGTAGTGTCAGTGTCAGGAATGACCACAGTCTTCTTTTCCCGCCGCTGAAGTTGTCAGTTCTTGTCAGTTCGACTCTGAGGACTACACCACAGGCTAGAAACATAGACCGTGGTTGTCTTTCTGTTCCAGTCAGTTGTCTGTGCTGGGGGCCCCACCATGACTACAAAATGAATCAGCTATTAATCTGAAGCAGGCTACACGAGAAAGCTGCCAGCCAGCTACCTCAGGGTTCCCAGGGCCTGGCAAATCTTTGTCACCGAGGGAGAGTGCCTTCCCTCAGGCACTGGGCAGCAGGAAAGGTGAATGAAATCAGCCAGTTGCCTGGAGTCTGTCCTTCTGCATAATCTACATACTCATTTCTCAGAAACTGAAGATATCTTCACAGGTATTCCTTTTTGAAGAACTTCCGTGGCTGGAGAAACTGAGGCAGAGCCAGATCCAGGCAAACTTCTCATGCTGATGTAAAACAGAGGTTAGAAAGCCTTTCTTTCCAGGGTCCCAGACAGTAAGCATTCCAGATGTTGCAGGTCACATGACCTCAGTTAGGGCTGTTCACAGGCCTTCTTGGCATATGGCCACAGGTGACATCCAATGACAAGGTCTGACCTCATGTCAGTAAAACTAGATTTTCAGGCACTGAAATGGGAATTTCCTGTCACTTTTGTGTTACAGATATTCTTTGCATTTTCCTCCCAATTACTTAAAAAGGTAAAAATCGTGCTGAACCGTCTGGGCAGTACAAAACACTGGAATCAGGAGAGGTTCAGTTCATCTGCCCTTCCACAGAACACCACAAAAGAGGGGAAACCTATATATCCCCACATGTTTATAAAAAGGAGACAACGACCTACATGTTTGGAAGTTGATTTGATTTGAATCAATAGGAATTAATCTGCCAGCACCTGAACTTCGGGAATGTTCTATTTTCATAGCCCTGGACAAACATAATACAGAATCTTTTTTCTCAGCCTGTTGTAACTGCATGAGGTTACCAGGGAACTGGCATTCTCTAGAGCTAGTTACAAAATAAAAGCAGAAGGACCAGAGAGATGGCTCTGTGGTTAAGGACACATGCTGCTCTTCCAGAGAACCCAAATTCAGTTCCCACACCCAAGCCAGGGTGTAAGTCCTGCAAATCCAGGTCCGGAGGAATCCAACTCCTCTAGCTCTTCAGGCATCTGCACTGACATGGGAATACTTATACAGACACACACATTCACACGCACAAACACACACACTCACACCCCAAATTTAAAATAATAAAAATAAATCTTTTAAAACCAAAAAAAGAAACACTTGAATTTGCGTTTCTAGGTTTTGTAAACACAATGCCCTCAGGTTCCATGTGGAAGTGGTCATGAAGGGTAGACTGACCCCAACTCCTGTCCCCCCTCCACTGGCACAGGAAATCACATGACATTGAGGGGACAGACCCTGGGCCCAGAACTTCCCGGTGCCTATAAAGTTCTCATCAGAGGCTGGTGTGATGTCTCAGCAGTTAAGAGCACTGGTTGCTCTTCCAGGGGACCCCAAGTCAATTCCCAGCACCCACACAGCACTCATAACCATCTGTAACTCCAGTCCCAGGGGTTCTGACGCCCTCTTCTGGCTCCTGTGGGCACTGCAGGCACATATAAGCAGACATTCATGCAGGCAAAACACCATATACGTAAAATAAGTGAAAAAAATCTAAAATAAAAGCAAAGCAATGACAAAGTTCTCATCAACTGTGGGGTTCCAGCTTTTAAAGAAATTCTGCTTCATCATCTTTTAAGTTACCAAAAAAAAAAAATCACCATTTTCAGATTTTTCAAGCTGCTTAAAAAACTTTTCTCCCCGCCTCCCCTGGTGGAGGTCAGTCACTTTTAAGATATAAGAGAATTTGAGAACAGATTAATGACAAAGACAAATGATGATTTTTATCTTAGCGGAAGTTTCGGTGCGTTGGCTGCCTGGCCCAGCTAAGGGATAATAAAGTACAATTGACGTGTGACTGGGCACGGTCTTCGCTTTAAAGTTCAAGGGGGGAATCAAAAGACTGAATTCTCTCTTCAAAAAAGAAAACATCCTAGAAGGAGAAATAAAGGAAAAGTTGTTGCTGGGGGGGAGGTGGAGAACCTCCTGGCTCCCCTTTGTCTCTGCCCCCCACCTCCTCTTTGTAGCCCAGAGACAGAGCCCTGAGTGACTTCTTCAGAAAGGAGATCGGTGGAATTGTCAGTTGATTACTTCTCCTTGATTAGCATATATAAGAGCCCTGTGATACAGTATTTGCATTCCTATTTAGCCGTGATTTTTGTGGGGCACCAATGATTAAACTTGTCACGGGGCTTGATTGACGGGGTCAGATCTTCACTTTCTACTCTTTTGAAATTAAAAACAAATGTGTCAGCTCCCTTCATGGGCCGGAGCTCCGTGAAGCTCGCCTGGCTTGTCATTGCAGATAGGTCAGGAATGTTTTAATTTTAGGGATGGAATTCGGCTTGTCAAGTCGAGTGTGATGGCGTGTGGTTGTGGAGATGAGATGTGAAGGGTGTTACACAAAGAAGGGGAGGACAAAGACAAAGACACTCACATTATTAGACAGATTTAATTAGTCTGAATGGATATTATGCTAGATGAAGCGGTGAGCTGTGAAATTAACCCTTGATTATGGATTGGCGGATCACACTCACGAAGAGAATCAAACCTTTGTGGAGAACCACCAAGGTGTGGTTTCGGTACACACACCCCACCCCCACCTCCTACACACATACACCACACCCACCCACCCACAAACATACACCCCAGCCCTTCTGGGTCATCTGTCAGATCCCCACCCCTATCTCCCACCCCTGTCTCCTTAAACACCATTGGTCTTGAACTTGTGAAGGCAGGTGTCCCTAGAGAAGGGACCCCATCCACCAACAGCAGTTGGATGTGAGGCCAAGGGGATGTGAGGCAAGAATACCCATTTGTGAATTCAAGTTAGATGACGAAAGAAGGTACTTTGGGCCAAAAGACACTTAATCCAAGTCTTTGCATTGAGTCATTCTGTCAACTTCCATGGAGGGTCACCTCTAGAAACATCTCCCCTTCATCCACCCTTCATCCAACTTATTTCTTCCGGTCTCAATCTTCTTCAGCAGGCTCCTTGTGACTTGTAGAAATTCCAAAGGGGTGGGGAGGTTCTACTACACCAGGCTACATCCTGTCTCAAAAGCCTTCAGTTTAGGGTCCTGGGAAGGTGTCACTGCTACATGGGTGAACACAGCTGCAATTATTGACATCTCTTTTCTTCTCAAAGATCGTACTGTGTTCGGAAGGCATTTCTCTCTTCTCTGACTTGCCTCCTCTGAGTTTTTGAGGAGGGGACCTTAAGAAACCTTTTGAGGAGCATCTCAGCACCATGGAGTATGACCTTGGCTTCACGTAACATGGCAGTTCAGGAGGCCCTTGGACAACCATTTTTAATGTATTTGTCTTCAAGCTGTGTGTGTCTGTATCAAGGTTCTGCAACTTTGCCACCACTGACAATTGGCTGAATAATTCTCTGTCATGGCTCCACCTTGTATGTCTTAGGATGTTGAGCATCTTTTCTGGCCTCTTCCCATCAGAATCCAGTACCAACAGCATCTCAGGTGAGACCGAAGTATCCCCAGACAATCCCATGTGCTCTCTAACAGACAAAGTTACCCCTAGTTGAATAACGCTAGTATAAGCGACTCCTGGGATAATCTGGCTTAGGATAGGCTTCCAAAAGGAATTCACACAGAGAAAAGCAATCATTTAAAAAAAAATGAAGTCTGGAGAGATGGCTCGGTGGCTCCAATCACTTGCTACTCTTGCAAAGGATTAGCATTCAGTTCTCAGCACTCACAGTTTGTAGCTTACAATCACCTGTAACTCCAGCTCCAGGGGATCCAATGCCCTCTTCTGGATTCCACCAGCACCTTCACCTACACTCACATGCACATACCCACATTCAGACATGCATACAATTAAGAATAAGTTTTTTTTAATGATAGAAAAACTAGATGACCACATTTGGCAGAAATCAAGGTTTTAGTGGCCAGAAAGAGGTTAAGGAAAAGTCAGCTACCACTTTCCTGTCACTGCAATGAAAGTACTCTGATAAAATTGCCTTAAGGGTTTGCTTTGACTCACACCATTCAAAGGGCAGGTCAGTTAACATCATATCAGGAAGCATGGCAGCAGGAGTCTGTCACATGACATCCATGGTAAGAAGAAAGAACAATGAGCGCATGTGTGCCTGTGCTCAGCTCAATGTCTCATCCCCTGCACAGGGAATGGTGCCTCCTACAGTGGATATGTTCTCCTGACTCCATTATCATGACTGAGACAGCCCCCACAAACATGCCTAGAGGGTAGCCAGGTCTAGACGATCCTTCCCTGAGACTGTTTCCCTAGGAGACTCTAGATTGTGTGATGCTGACAGTTAAAACAGATCACCAGAGGAAACACATGCTCCACACATGATCACAAGACACTCACCTCTATTAGTCTCACAGAGATTATGCTTCAGAAAAGCCATAGCCAATGCTAGACCTGTAGCATGCTGCCAGGCATGTGGGAAGAGCCACAACCCCTGATCTGGCGATACGGGCACAGCTTTAAGCTCTGTGTGTGTAACAGCTCATTTAACAATCTACAGTATGTGGGGCAGGAGTCCCCGGAAATGAGAGTTGAGGAAATAAATGAAAGAAATCTAGGGAACTGTGGCAGGACAAAGCAATTCACCGCATACTCTCTCATGCCTGTTAAAACATGTTTCCCATGGAGGGATGGCTCAACAGTATGAGCACTTGCTGTTCTTGCACAGAACCCAAGTTTAATCCCCAAAATCCATGTGGTGATTCCATTTCCAGGTGACTCCATTTCCACCTGACCTCCATGGGCACCAGGAGTGAACATTTTATGCATGCTTATTTATAGGCAAAATACTCATACACATGATATAAATAAATAAATCTAACTATATAAATATGTAAATAAATCTAAAAACCTATTCCCTTGATCTGGCCATAACTATATAAATATGTAAATAAATCCAAAAACCTATTCCCTTGATCTGGTCATGATCAGACACACTTGGTTTTTGTTTTCTGGGTTTTTTTGTAATTGTTTTTATTGAGCTCTACATTTTTTTCTGCTTCCCTCCCTACCTCTCCCCTCTTCTTCAACTCTCTCCCATGGTCCCCATGCTCCCAATTTACTCAGGAGATCTTGTCTTTTTCTACTTCCTATGTAGATTAGATCCATGTATGTCTCTCTTAGGGTCCTCATTGTTGTCTAGGTTCTCTAGGATTGTGAATTATAGGCTGGTTTTTCTTTGCTTTATATCTAAAGGCCACTTATGAGTGAAAACATATGATAATTGTCTTTCTGGGTCTGGGTTACCTCACTCAAAATGATGTTTTCTAGATCCATCCATTTACCTGCAAATTTCACTATGTCAATATTTTTTTCTGCTGTGTAGTACTCCATTGTGTAAATATACCACATTTTCCTTATCCATTCTTCAGCAGAGGGAAATTTAGGTTGTTTCCAGGTTCCAGCTATCACAAACAATATTGTTATGAATATAGCTGAGCACATGTCCTTGTGGTGTGATTGAACATCCTTTGGGTATATACCTAAAAGTGGTATTGCTGGGTCTTGAGGAAGGTTGTTTCCTAATTTTCTGAGAAATCACCACACTGACATCCGAAGGGGCTGTACCGGCTCGCATTCCCACCAGCAATGCAGAAGTTTTCCTTTTGCCCCACATCCTCTCCTACATAAGTTGTCATCAGTGTATTTGATCTTGGCCGTTCTTACAGGTGTAAGATAGAATCTCAGGGTAGTTTTGATTTGCATTTCTCTGATGGCTAAGGAGCTCGTTCTCACTTATAATTGCAGTCCTTGGGAGGTAGAGGCAAAAGGATCAGAAGTTTGAGGTCATCCTTGGCTACAGAGTTAAGGCCCGCCTACGCTACTTGGGGTCTTGTCTCATAAAACCAAAACAAACATTAAATAAATATATTTCACTTCGTATCTACTGCATGCCCAGAAATATGCTCCCTACAACTCAGAGAACATGTTGAACTCCCATCTCATCAGCCATTATTCCTGTGGCCCTGTGTGCTGCTTCTGAGCTAACGGAAGCCTGTATTAGCCATTTCTTGCATGTCCATCATGAGAAACTAGAGACCCTGGTTTTATAACTGGGATTTCAAAGTTGTTTTCTAACTAGAAAAAAAAACCAAGAAGGTTCTAAATTTTAAAAGTTTGGGGCTGCAAATTTTAAAGAAAAATTAAATTACAATGATTTGGATAGATGAGGATGTAGGGACTTCCAGAGTCAATGGCAATAGCGTTGGGTCAGGGGAGCATGGTTTAGGAGATGGTCCTGTGGTGTGGTCTTCACAGAAGCCCTACCTCTGCAAGATGCCTTCCAGCACTAGACATCCCTCTGCATTCCCAGTGGGAAGAAAGTAGGGCAGAATTCTGTCTTTCATCTTTCTTTCTCAGAGGGGAGGCAAATCTTGCCCAGAAACTCAGCCCATTCCACTCATGCCTTCTGTATTGGTCACCTTTTCTGCTATTACAATAAAATTCCAATGGCCAATGCACCTCAGTGCGAGTTCTAATTGGTCTTAATAATAGAAACCCGGGGTTATGGGGGTGAAAGCTAAAATTTTCGATCAGAGAAACAGAGCAGCCAGCCACTAGAGTTCTTACCTCTATAAAATCTCCAGACTGAAAAGAGGCCATGCTCCTGTCTCCTCTTGCCTTATATTCCTCTCTCCGCCCAGCCATATCACTTCCCGCCTATCTATACAGACCTCCAGTCCTCTATGGTTAACTAGCTCCACCCTCTGATCTTCAGGCAAGCTTTGTTTAGAGCCCAAACAAGATATCACCACAAGGCACCTTATAGGGGGAAAGGTTCGTCAATCTTATGGCTCCTGACAATGATAAGCACAGCATGGTTGGGGGGCGTGGGGGGCGCACGGCAGCAAGAGGGAGGAGCTACAGCCAAAGCAAAAAGCCGAGGGCTCACATCCTCAACCCAGAGCACAGCAGAAAGAAAGTGAACTGGAAGGGGCTTTTATCCTCAAAGCCCACCCACAGTGTTAGGAACCCTCCAGCAAGGCCACACCCCCTCGACAGCATCATCAACTGGGGACCAAGTGTCCAAATGTCTGAGACCCTGATGAACATCCATCTTGCAAACAACATAACACCCTAGCCAGAATGGCAAACTTATTTTCTGCTTGTTTGTTTGTTGTTTTGGTTGTTTGTTCTGTTGTTATTGCAAGGTGCTTTGAAACCCCTTGCTTGTCACAGAACCACAGAAATCAGAAAAAGAAGAGGGAGCTAGATAGAGATGGACAGTTAATGTCATCTGTCCCCAAGGCCATCTCAGTTGTCCCTTCCTTGTCTCTTCCTACCCAGTAGCCTGCAGGGGACTGAAGACCTGACATCTTTTCTGAATTGGTGTAGATATGTGACCAAATAAAACCAAATTAATAGTGTTGGCCAAATGTCCTGATGTCAATCAAGAGACTTGCTAGGCTGGCATACACAATAGGAGCTAGATATCCGTGGTCTTAATTTAGGGGGAGAAACAAAACACTGCTTTGTCCCTAGTAGATGCCCGGGAAACACCCGTTATGACCAGGCTTGGGTGCACATCAAGTCACATTTCTCCGGAGGAACAAGACGAACAGAATGAATGTATTATGAAGGGGATTTTCAGATTGGCTTACACGATAAGGGCTGGGTAGTCCAACGCTGGTTGCCTGGGTGCTGAAGGGGCTGAGGATCCCGTAGCTCCTCGGTCCCAGAGGCTGGCTGCCTCAACAGTCTCAGTCTGGTGCTGAGGACATGGAAGATTCCTAGAGTCCCTGGTCTTCAGTCCACAGTGGAAGGCTGAGGATTTGGGTTCTAGCATCAGCAGAGGTGGTGACAGCAGCAGGGACAGACACATCGTCAGCTGGAAGCAAAGGCAGGTAGAGAAAGCAAGGACCTTTCTGTGTACCTATCACTCCTGGGGCATCAGAAGGTGCCAGCTCTAGGAGAGAGTCCTCCCACTTAGTTAGCCCTTCCTACAAGTGCCCCCAAACAGCTGCCAGGGACCTGTCTGATTGACTCCAGACCCCATCAAGTTGATGATGGAAAGGAGCCATAACGGGAATGAAAGCCATGTTTGGACAGAAACTCCAGAGTTGCCCCTGGAGGGCCCTTCGTATGGATTCTGTGTACAAAAGCCCCCAGGGTCAGAGGCAGGCTGACACACAGAACCAAGCACAATTCAGAGAGGCTGGAAAGGCACACAGCAAGTGTCTGACCCCTTAGAGTGCGCATTGTTTGGAGTTTCTGGCATGTGGGTGGCCTCTCAGGGTCAGCTGACAGCCTTGCTCATCTACCTGATGGCATCAATCACTTACACTGTAGCCAAGCTGAGTTCAGGTGGGCGTCTCTGCTCCTCCAGCGTGCGCGCTCATGTCACACCGCCTAAACACAAGCCAAAATTCCACCAACATGGAAAAAGAAAATGTGTGCATTTTTTTTCATTTTGCACATAGCATTTCTGACTGTCCGCAATTGGGGGAAAAAAAGTAATTTCCTCCCCCTAAAAAAAGCCTGAGATGCGCAATGTTCCCAAACCATAAAAAGACACTAAGCCTTTAGGATGAGGAAGCCAGCCCCTTCCTTCAGGGAGCTCCCTGGTGGTTTGGAGACCACACAGCTCTTCAAGCATTTATAAAAAGAAAAAAGTGAATTCAATGCAGTTCAAGTCAACCAGCACTCTGAGAAGTCACCATGTGTGGGGCCTCGTGCAAGGCACAACTGAGGGCAGAGATGGTTCAGCCACACAGCCTGAGGACCTTGTTGGGTGTAATCTTTTAGTTTCAGCACGAAGCAGGCAGATCTCTGTGAGTTCAAGGTCAGGCTTGACTACTACAGCACAAGTCATAGGCCAGACACAGCTACATAGTGAGATCTTATCAAAAAAGCGGGGGGCAGAAGGGGAGATGGGAAAGAAAGAGAAAGACAGACAAAAACAGAAGGAGGACCTGAGTTCAAAACCCCTAAAGCCCATTAAAAAAATAAAATAAAAGGACAGCACAGAATAAAGAGACGGTTCAGTGGTTATGAACAGTTATTGCTCTTGCAGAAGACCCGGGGTTCAGTTCCTAGCACCTTCCCGGGCCCTCTTTTAAGCCTCTGCAGACTCCTGAACACGGATGGTATACATATATTCATGCAAGCTCACATACATGCACACAAAGAAAAAATTAGTAATTTTAAAATTATTTCATATTTTTAAATTTTTATTTTAAAAGCTAGACACGCTGGCGCATGATTATAATATCAGGACTGGGGAGGCAGAAACAGGTGGATCCCTGCCTGGGGCTTGCTGGCCAGACAGTCTAGCCAGATCTGCAAGCCCCACCCCCACCCATTTCCTTCCTCTCTTCTTCCCACATAAACCCTCACAATATTTCAAAGCCTTGTTCAAATCTCATTGTACCTATCGATCCAGCCTCCACACCGGAGCTCTCCTACCCTCCTCTAGCCATACAAAGAATGTCCCCTCCAAGTCTTGTATAATCTGCCCCCCATTGGCTGACAATCACAGAGGTGCCCAGACATGAATGTCACATGATAAATGTCACGCCAAAAAAAAAGGGAGAGAGATTCTATTGGACCCTGTGAAGGTCAAGGGGCAACAAAACCAGGCAGAGGGGAATCCAGGGTTGAAAGATGTTAGACACCTGGCTCTTTGGACCACCTTTCTTCTCTGGAAGCCTAATTCATGTTTCTAAACCTAGAAACCCCCAGCAGCCTCAGGCCTACCATCCCAGTGAAAAGAATTTCAGAGGTGAAAAAAAAAAAACTTTTTTTCTGGGGTGTGTTAGACCATGTGTCCATCCCTGAACAAACCTCTGTGCAGGAGAACAGAGCACACGATTAGCCAGACCTCAGTCGCATGGGCAGCCCTGTAACTGGGAAGTCAGGTGAGCCACGTGAAAAATCTCTGCACCGAGAAGACGACAGATGGCTCCCCAAAGGAAAATCTGCTTTCTAAATAGAGGGAATAATATTTATCTACCTGGTTTGTCTTTTTTGTTTTAAAGGTTGATTTATTTGTGTGGGTGAGGCTATGTGTGTGTGTTTGCACATACACCTGTGTGTGCTCATGGGTATGGGTATGTGTGTGCATGTGTGTTTGCATATACACCTGTGCGTGCTCATGGGTGAGGGTATGTGTGTGCATGTGTGTTTGCATATACACCTGTGCGTGCTCATGGGTGAGGGTATGTGTGTGCATGTGTGTTTGCACATACACCTGTGCGTGCTCATGGGTGAGGGTATGTGTGTGCATGTGTGTTTGCACATACACCTGTGCGTGCTCATGGGTGTGGGTGTGGGTGTGCATGTGTGTTTGTACATACACCTGTGCGTGCTCATGGGTGTGGGTGTGGGTGTGCATGTGTGTTTGTACATACACCTGTGCGTGCTCATGGGTGAGGGTATGTGTGTGCATGTGTGTTTGCACATACACCTGTGCGTGCTCATGGGTGAGGGTATGTGTGTGCATGTGTGTTTGCACATACACCTGTGCGTGCTCATGGGTGAGGGTATGTGTGTATGCGTGTGTGTTTGCACATACACCTGTGCGTGCTCATGGGTGAGGGTATGTGTGTATGTGTGTGTGTTTGCACATACACCTGTGCGTGCTCACAGGGGCCTGAACGTGTATCAGCTGCCTTCTTCTACCACTCTCTACTTCTTCATTGAAGGCAGAGTCTCCCTCTGAACCTGGGACTCAGTTTCTCTCAGCTACTTTGGAAGGCAGAAAACCCCAATGTGCTCCGTCCCTGCCTCCCTGTGAGCTGGAGTGAGGCGCGCTCGGGATGCCCTGCTGGAACCTGGGATCCCAATGCCAGTCCTCAGGATTGCTCGGCAAGCACCACTGACTCCTGGGCCACTCTTTCCAACCCCAGTGAGTTATCCTTTTTTTTAATATATTATTTTAAATTCATTTCCTTTTTTAATCTTTGAGAGTTTTACAGATTTATACAAAGCATCTTAACCAGATGAATCCATCCCCAACTAACCACTCCAAATCCCTCTGGCCTCCTTCTCTCCCTTCCAGCTTCAAGTTCGTGTGTGTGTGTGTGTGTGTGTGTGTGTGTGTGTGTGTGTGTGTGTGTGGTGTGTGTCCTTCAACCAGGAGTTTTTGTTTGTTTGATTTTGGTTTTTGGTTTGGGAATTTGTTTAGTTGATTTGTTGGTTGGTTGGTTGGTTGGTTGGTTGGTTGGTTGGTTGGTTGGTTGGTAGGTAGGTTTTCAAGAGAGAGTTAAACAGGCTGGCCTTGAACTCAGAGATTCACCCGCCTCTACCTTCCGAATGCTGGGATCAAAGTTGTGCGCCACCTACCCAAAGAGTCCAGTTTTTGTTTTTGTTTTTGTTTTTGTTTTTAATACCTCATAGTACCTAGCATTTTGTCTGCATTTTCTTCACCTGGCCTCTCTTCTGACCTTGACGGTTCTGCCGATTGAGTATTCTCAAATACTGAAGAACAAAAGTGGTCTGGATTTTGAAATACTTGCACACATGTAACAGGATCTGTTAGAGATGAGTGCTAGTTCTAAACACAGAACGCAGTTGTGTCTCACATCAACATGGTCTACCACTAATGCTGGGATTTTTTGTTGCTTGTTGTCTTCCAACCAGGGTCTCTCTACATAGCTCTGGCTGTCCTGGAACTCACTCTGTAGACTAGGCTGGACTCTAGCTCGTGGAGATCTGCCTGCTTCTGCCTCCCAAGTGTTTGCATTAAAAGTCACCACACCTGGCTCTGTAACCTATTTTTAATAACTAATGCTGGTAGCCGAGTTTCCGCTTGTGATGTCCTTTTGGATCTTGGTTATGGTGGATCCTGGAATCATTTGGATTTGAGGGTGAAGGTGCTCACCTGCTTCGTAGATAACCAGGGAGAGAGCACACAGGCAGTTTCGGTCTTCTCTCTCTCTTTCAGGCAGTCGTCTTAGCAAGCCAGACATCCCAGAGCCTTCCACCATGAGTCAGAAGACGCTCAGCTTTCCTAACCCCAAACATCTTATAAGAAACTTAAAAAACACATTATTCTCCTCCAGCCTAATAAGAGGGAATCATTCAGTCACAACCAGGTCCTTGGCCTGCCTGAATCTTCTCTCTAGCCATTTGTGATCATGAAAATTGGGCAAGATTTCCCAAATCCTTGATGTTTCTTCATTATTAAAAGCAGGGTCCCTAAATAAATAATTAGATGCTTGCTTTCTAAGGAACATGGAGATAAGGGTAGGGAGGGACTCAAGTCTCATAAATTTTTTGTTGCAGGAGAGATGCACCCAGCGTGGAGAAGAGCCCGGCATTCGGTGCTTTTTTTTTCCCTCCTTTTCCTGTGGCATAAATTGTTCTAATTATGTGCGCAAGATCATCTATTCCCCAAGATGAGAATTCCGAGCACTCTGTCTGTTCTTTTAATTCCAAGAAGCATGTGAGGCTCTGGGTTCCCACCCCCCTTGTTTTCAAACTGAATTGTTTCGGTGGTGGCTTAGTGTGTCAGCTTGTAAGTCTATAAAACAGTCCTCTACCAGCTGGAGATTCAACATGCTACGGGAATGCATAACAGAGCCTAACCAAGAAGGTTTGTAATTCAGTAATTAGCTGTAATTAATGAACACAAAGTGAAGACTCATTTACAGCTTAAATTACCACATTAGCTCCTGTCACCCTCTATGTACACAAAACAGCAGGAATTCAATTATTTTTATTCTTCAAAGCTAATTTAAAATTTAAGGGATGCCATTACATGAAATAATAGGTAAGAAATGTAATCGCAATCTCTGGGAACAGTTGGTCGTCCTTAGAATTAAAAAAAAAAAAAAATGTGATGGCTGACGATTTGGAAATGTTTCTTCATCTGTGAACAGATGAGGGATTGAAGTCTCTGCTCTTTTCAGTATATTTAATTTAAACAGAGAAGGGAGCTGGTGGTGGCGGAGTCCTCGTGCTGGGAGATCATTGGGCACAATTGCCAAGGCAGCTGATGGGAAGGGGGCAGCCTGGGAGACTGGCATGCCATTATCCTCCATAGGGACCCAGCCTCCGAAAATGCCAGGAGCTTCTCGAATTTGCCACCTGTTCCTGACACAAAACTTCAGAGGCTTCACTTATTGTCACCTCATCTTTTAAGAAATGTGTTTTTCCCTTTCTTTCTTCTTTCTTTCTCTCTTTCATTCATTCATCCATGGTGAAATAACTGTTCTCGGCTCCAGGCCACGGCAGCGGAAGTGGCAGACCCATTCCAGCCCTGCTAGGGCCGGCATTCAGAGGGAAGCTCTCCGTAGGGAGAGTTCCTCAAACTTGGATCTGCAACAGTCATGGTAGAAGCTTTTACAATGTAAGCATAAGGACTAGGGAAACGGCTCCATCAGTAAAGCGCCTGCCGTATAAGTGTAAGGGCCTGAGTCCCATCCCCTGGGACCCCTGAAATCGCAGGGCGTGCCTGTCAACCCAGGGCTGAAGAAGCAGAACCCTGTACTCCCTGGGGCTTGCCAACCAGCCAGCCAAGCTAATCAGGGAGCTCTGTGCTCAAGGAGAGATCCAGCCACGGAGACATGAGTAAATAAATAAATAAATAAATAAGGTCAGAGGCCGGTGTGGCGGCACATGTCTTTAATCCCAGCATTCAGGAGGCAGAGGCAGGTGGATCTCTGAATGCAAGATTAAGCCAGGCAGTTAGAGGTCCGTGCCTTTAATCCCAGCACTCAGGAGGCAGAGGCAGGGGGATCTAGTGAGTTCCAGGCCAGCCTAATCTACAGCTACAGCGTGACTTCCAGGACTACATAGTAAGAGCCTGTCTCAAAAAAAAGAAAGAAAAAAAAAAGAAAGGAAAGAAGATTGGGAAGCAATTGAGAAAGAACCTAGATGCTGACCTCTGACCTCCACACACATGCATACATACCTACACACACATACATGCACAGGAGTAATATAGTCAAGCTTGACAGCACATGCCTATTATCCCAGTGCTCGGGAGACTGAGGCAGGACGGTGACGAGTTCCAGGTGAGCTTGGGCTACTTGAAGAGTTCAAGCCAGCCCTATCTACATAGCAGCAACCTATTTAAAAAAAAAAAAAGACAATGATAGAATTGAGTGATAGGGAGCTTGGTCAAGCATGCTCGAGGTCCCGGGTTCTATCTCTAGTACAGATGCTAATAATAACAATAATGATAATGTATCGTTATATGTACGAATGGATGCTTAGGCTCCAAACTCAGACTGTCTGTGGTCAAACCTGAGAATCAGTACTTTGAACCCCTTTCAGGAATTCAAATATGAGCCACGACTGGGAATCACGAGGCTCCATTAACACCCACAGCAGAGACGGCAGCTCTCACCGGACATGGGGACTGTGATAGAAACTATACCAGAAAACCAGGCATCGCGAAGGGCACCAAGTTGGTCTAGGTCGTGGGGAGGTTACTCACTATCTGAACTGTGAGAAGTGAGTCTGAGAGTCTAGAAGAAACTGGCCTAACTCAGACATCAGGATCTTTCCCACACACACATACACACACATACACACACACACACACGCATGTACACACACACATACACACACAAACACACACATACACACACACACATACACACACACACGCACGTACACACACACATACACACACACACATACACACACACACATATACACACACACACACACATACACACACACATACACACACACACATACACACACAAACACACATATACACACACACATATACACACACACACACATACACACACACACGCACGTACACACACACATACACACACAAACACACATATACACACACACACAAACACACACCTCATTTTTAAATGTCTATCTCTGAGGTATCTGCGTGTGCTGATGCATACGGGTGCACATGTGGGGGGGCAGAGGTGGGTGGCCAGTGTCTTCCTCTGTCAGTTGCCATTTTATTTCCTGAGGCAGGCTCTTCTGCTGAGCTCAGAACTCACTGAGTTAGCAAATCAAGCCTAGACTCTTTGCCCTGGGGATCCCCTGCCTCTGCTTCCTCGGCTGGCTGTTTCACATAGGCCGCCATGCCTGACTGCCTGCTACTGAGGCGCTGGGGATCTGACCTGGGCTCTTCAGGTTTTATCTGCTGAGCCATCTCCACAGAGCCAGCTCCCAGCCACACCCCCTGCCTCTCTCCCCTTTCAAATGTTTTGTTATTTTGAAGTGTATGCCAAAATAATAAAGTTCACTGGCAAAGTGAATTTATCCCACTCGAACCTTGTTCTAAAAGAAGAATCAGCAAGTACGAGGCCCCTGAGGCAGGCGTGGACGCGATGCTTCCTTGAGCAGAAAGGACTGGCGGGGAGGGTTCAGTAGGCACGGAAGGCGGACCTATGAGGCTAGGAGTGAATCAGGAACCAGGATTTTATTTTGTATGTGATGATCAGTCCTGGGAAGATTTTATTCAGGAATGCACGGGGGGGGGGGTGCCTAAGGGGACATCCCTGCCTTGTGACTGACACTCGTCTCTTTTCAAGGCAGTTCCAGTAATGGAAGAAAAAAACTCATGTCAAAAGAACCCTGGGTCTCACATGTTGGGCTTCTCCCTCCCCCTCCCATTCTGGACCCGTGTTTCTCTCTCCTTTAAATAGGCCACTCGGAGCCGCACTGTCTAATTTTTCAAAGGTGATCGACTGCCGAGTGGGGGCTTCGGGAGACAGAGGGGAGACGCTGATAAGCCCGCTCTCGGATTCTATTAGGGACTATGGCGGTAATTAATGAAGCCTGCCAGTAATTGGGAAGGTGTGAGTCCCTGTAATATCATAATGACAGTCATCCGTCTGCGAGCCCCCGTCACTCCAAGCCATCCCTCATGGCTCTCTGATCTCAGACTCTGAGCCATGCAAATCTCTGTGACAGGATGCTACGTCTCTGTCTCTCTAATTGGGCGGTATAGAGTTGTTTATGGATGGTGTCGGCATTTAAGCCTCGGTTGGAGGTGGCTCAGCGATCGTTAGGAATTTGCCTTGCTGGCATTGTCAAAGATGCATCCCTTTGCATCTGCGTCTGTGTCGGGTGCCAGGGTGATGATGACGCAATGCGTTTTTTGCGGTGTGTGGTTGTTAGAAAAACAGCTCAGACGTTTAAAAAAAAATAGATGCAGAAATTTCTCATCTCGACTTCAGTTCATGGACAGGAGTGCAATGGTTTCCAAAAATACATCTAGGCTGAACCAGAGCAAGGCTAATGCCCCAAAGAAGAGGCTACATGCAAAAAAATAAAAAGCACTTTACAAAGAGCCCTGTTTCTGAGCACTATTTCCCTGGGAACATCTGCCACATTTATTTGTCTACATACATTGACAATGTATAAAAATATGTATTTTTGTGTCCAAGGGGTCATCTATTCTCTCCCTGAAACCAATATGACCATATTGTTGTACATACCATAAAAATTTTTAAATGGCGGGGGATAGACACTTCTAACTGTGGTAATGCATTTGAGTGTTTCTGCCATGATTTCAGAGATGGGATCTTTTAAATATTTAGAAAAACACGCGAAGTACCATTTTAATATATAATCAACACACTTTAAAGGGACTCAGATATGAGCTGGCTGGGCAGGGATGGCTCAGCTGGTGTCTTTTCTGACTTTAAGTACTAGAGAAATTGGAAGCTCTCCGACTCCGTGTCCTCCCCAGGAAGGAAGGGAAAGGAACAGAGACTTAGAAGCCTGTGACCTCCATTCCTTCATTTTACCTGTGTGGCTTTGAGTCAGTGACTTGACCTCTCTGAACTCTGGGTTTCTCATCTTCTCCCTAGGGTTTCTGTGTGGTGCTTCTAGCTCAGTAGGAGGTCTGTTTAAACCCGGAGTGGCTTTCTAGAACAGTCTAGCATGTTCTACAAATTTAAGAAACAGAAACTACTTCCGGGCAATGCATTCCCACCACAGGAAGCTCCCCCTTGACTCTTCTGGAAAGTTCTGTAGGTACCAGGGACAAAGCCACTCTCCTCAAGCTTAGTACTTGGAGAAACAAAGTGTGGGATAAGGGGCAAGAGAGAAGGGTGCGACCAGTGCTGCCGGGAAGGAGCAGGATGCAGCCAACGAGAGCGATGGTGTGGGAGGAGACATTGGGGAGGTCACTGTCAGAGTTCCAAGGGCCGGCTGTGTTGTCCTGTCTATCCATGAGGGAGTAGCTGGCGCCAAATGAGAGGCCGGAACCCAATCTTTCCTCTGTGGACATCCTAGTGGGGAAAGTTTGTAGGAAATGAAGAAGCTTCCAGAATCCCTACAACACTGGGTAGTCAATCACAAGTTACAGGGTGGTCTGTTCTGACAGCTAGAACTTGCTGACCAGGATCTTGATATATCCTCAGTGGCCCACCAGCTGGATCATCTTTAAAGTAAACCTTTTATTTTGTACACACACACACCACCTCCAGTGCAGGCCCGATCTTCTTTTTAAAAATAAATACATCTTTATTTCTTTATTGCATGTTCGTGTGTGGGAGTGGGAGCTGTGTGCCTTGGTCCTCCCGTCCTCAGAGATCTTCTTCCGTCAAGGCTCACACACAGGTCCTCAGGCTTGTTAGCAAGCACCTTTACCTGCTGAGCCAACTCACGGGCCCTGGTTTCTCTTTCTTATCACTGCCCCTTATTCCTCTGGAGCCGGATGAGTTGCCTGTAAGAAATGTGTCTGTCAGGAGGCCCCTGTCTGAGCACAGAGATGGGCAAGGCTCAGCCACGTGAAGCCTGAACTGAAGAAACACACAGGGCAGAAGGCTGTCCTGTCATGCAGACTCCTGTCCTGGAAACTAATACGCTGCCGGTGGCTGTGACCAAAATAAAGAGGAGGCGTGGAGCAGAAACTTAAAAAGCAAAGAACTTCCGGGAATGTAACCCCCACTTCATGGAATAATTGTCAAATTGTCAAATGTGTGCGTAAACACTTAAGATAAATTTATTTTTCATTATTCATCTTTCCTTCCTATATTTATGTTTTAAACAACAGTTACAGTAAATATAGCCATTTTTAAAGGAGGTGGGGAAACTGCTGTGGGCAGGGAGATGATCGAGATGTCCCAGTGCACCCCAAATCCTGTTTGCTCCTTACAGTTGCTAAAAAAACCTTAACTGGAGCTGTGCTCCCTTCCCAAGTGGGCAACAAGTGCTGGTTCATTGTGAAATGCCACCAAATCAGAATGCCATACAGTGAGACACGGAACCATGGGAAGTGTCCTCCTGTCTCCCTGCTCCATTACTCAGAGTCGCAGGGGTCCCCTCACTAAGCCGAATTTAACAGCCTTCTGAGCACTCCGATGGAAATCGGCCAAGGTGACCTGTCTGGCAAAGCCTGGTACTCAGGGTCCCAGAGCCCCGTGAGATTGGTGCCATGTCTGACCACCAAGACTGTAGCTCTGTGAGCCGCCAGCCTCTGGAAGTGGGATCCAGAGAAACTTGGTTGCCAGTACTAAGGGACACTATACTGACCAGACTCTGTCCCATCAACACTGTCTAAGGGAAACTCAGCTACAGGTCCCCTATTTTGCTGAGACCATGCCCCAGGGTTTCTCTAAACTAACACTCCTCCCTCGGGCTTCTGGTGTCCCCTGTGCAAATCCTTCCACACCCATCTGGCCTGTCTCCTCGGGAGACTGACAAGAGGGAGGAGTGACCTTTAGTGGCTTTGTGACCCTTCTGTCACTTTATGAAGCTCTTTGTGTATCCGACCGTTCTTTCTCCCTTTTTTTTTAAGTTAATATTTTGAAATATTTGACTTAGAAGGGGGGAAACAGACACCAGCGTGTGATGAATACGTGCACACAGTGGACAGTTCAAAAGAGAGGAAGCTGCGAAAACAGTAGAGAGGCTTTGTCTGCCCCACTCGGCCACCCCTGCAGGAGGCGATGCCACCACGGTCTGACGAGCAAACCAAGAAAGCACCGCTGACAACCGTTACTCAGAAACTGCAGAGTTTCTTTGAACTTGACCACCGCTTGCTCGTTCTCTTGTCTCCTCTAGGATCAAAGTTGGGGTCTCAGGCTGGATCTAGTGGCCACGGCTACTCTGTCCTTGTCACCGGGCCTCCCCCTGTGCTGTGTTTTGTTTTTATTGTATTGTATTTTATGTGTGAGGATGTGTGGAGGCCAAAGAAGAAGGCTGAGTGGTCTCCGTCACCGCTTGCTTCCTTGTCCCTGAGACAGGCTCTCTCACAGAACCTTCAACTGACCGCCGGAGAGCTGACCCCTGCAATCCACCTGTCTCCACCCTCACAACCCTCAAGTTTTTTGCATGGGTCCAGGAGTTCCCACCCCAGTCCTCAGGCTTCCACAGTAGACATGCTGATGCCCTGTGACATTTTGTTAGCCCTTTCTCTGTCCTTTATGACACGGAGCCTCTGACGAGTACAGGTCAGTTGTTTGGTGAACTGTCTCCCACCTTGGCTTTGTCTAATGTCTTCTGATCGCTGGGTTGATTTAGGTGTGCAAAGGAACGCCTCCTGTGTTACTATTCCTAGAGACAGGACACTAACTGACTGTGGTGGTTTGTAAGAAAATGGCCCATAGGGAGTGGCACTATTAGGAGGTGTGGCCTTGTTGGAGGAAGTGTGTCACTGTGGAGGTAGGCTTTGAGGTCACGTATATATGCTCAAGACACCTCCCATTGTCTCAGAACACTTCCTGTTGCCTTCTGATCAAGATGTAACCAGCACTAAGTATGCCTGCATGACACACCATACTCCCAGCCACCATGCTCCCACTGTGAGGAAGATGGACTGAACCTCTGAAACCATAAGCTATTAACTCAATTAAATGTTTTACTTTATAGGAGTTGCCTATAAACAACTCTTCACAGCAACAGAAGCCCAAACTAAGACACAGACCAAAGCAATGGTTCCACCCAAGCCTACCTTGCTGACCCAGGGAGTTGTTAGGTTATTTAAAAAGGAACTGCCTGACTTGAATTCCCATTCCAGGATGGGCACCAGCTCACAGAAGCTTCCTTTCCGGAGTCCCACCCAAAGCCAACCTGCCATGTCCTTTGACCGTGGCATGCCCCTACCCAGCTGCTGCCTGATTAGCTGAAGCCAAGGGAGGGCCAGAGAAAGTGGTGGCCAGAATCTCAGATGAAGGTCTAACGACCTTATTTCTCTGAGGGAACCTTAATGGCCTCAATCTTGTGAGGGTCTCCTGTGAGTCATCCGATTCGAGGTGGCAACAGCTGTGTCGTGACCAGAGGACAGAGTTCCCACTACAACACCATAGCAACGTGTGCCCTTCTCAGGAGTTTCACGACATTGACATGTCTTATTGCTGGTGAAGTTTGCTTTGACCACACAGTTTAAGTGGTGTCTGGTGACGCGTGTTAAAATGCGAGGCGCACAGCTCCTGCAGCCCATGACTCTAGTGCTAGCCACAATACCACGGAACAGGAGGAAGCCGTTCAGCATCCATCCAGTTGGGTGACTTTTATCTGGACAACGTTTTCCTCACTTGGTTAAGGAGATTAATAACAGCTACCTTTCCAGGTGGCTATGCAGGTTGGTGACAGCTAGGCAAGCCACCAGGTAGAATCAGAATTGGAGGCGTCTGTTCAGGTGGCTCAGTGGCAAACCACCTGCCTAAGGATCTGAGTGCAAATCCCTAGACCCATGCCACGTCAGCAGTACACATCTGTAACCACACATCTGGGATCCCAATGCTTCTGCGGCAAGATAGGAGAATCCCTGGATGCTTACGGGCAGGCTTGCCTGGTATGGGAAACAATGAAGAAACTCTGCCTCAAACAAGGTTGTCCTCTGACTTCCACACCCTAGCATGTGCCCGCTCACATGCACACACCATGCACGCATGCATGCACCATGCATGCATGCACACACACACACCATGTACACATGCACACATACTATACACCCATGTACACATTTTTAAGTGACTAACTATAAGGATATCATCAGCAATTTACATACACAATGCACACATGCACACATTCCCTACACACACGCACATACCATGCACACTGATCAGCTGCTTATGGAGATGAAGCCTGGGGATTTAGTGATGTAAGTAACTGCCCTGGTCAGGTAACTCTGCAGACATTGATGACTCAGCAATGTCAGCATGCCACTGCGTTCCCCAAGGGAACCCTAGACTGTCATTTTGCTATCAGTCCTCTTTCTTAGCACTAGCAGGGAGGATCACAGGACAGCTAAGCATGCATTCCCTGAAGCTGAGAAGGACCACCATTCCGACCACACACACACACACACACAAATGCATATGTGCCCAGATCTTAGCTGGATCCCTCAGGCAAGTGGCTGAGAAGATCTCCTCCTTTCTTCCCCAAGGACCATAATCATTAAATTGATGCGAGGATTATAGATAGATAGATAGATAGATAGATAGATAGATAGATAGATAGATAGATAGATAGATAGATAGATAGATAGATAGAGATAGATGATAGATAGATAGATAGATAGATAGATAGATAGATAGATAGATAGATAGATAGATAGAGAGAGAGAGAGAGAGAGAGATAGATAGATAGATAGATAGATAGATAGATAGATAGATAGATAGATAGATAGATAAGGGGTGGCGATAATTCAGCAGTTAAAGCACTTGCTGCTTTTGTTAAGGACCCAGGTTCAGCCTCAAGCCCCCACATGGTAGCTAAAACTGTAGTTCCAGGGGACCCAAAGTCCTTTTCTGGCCTTCATGGGTACTACAAGTGGGGCACATAGCATGCAGGCCAAGTGGCCGTATGCATAAAATAAACTAAATAAAAGCTCTTGGCACAGTGAGGCGCATGAAGTGAACAAATCGTCATATTTATGACTAGCAGCCATCACCACCCGCTCACCCAACGAGTGTTTACGAGACACTCACTGCACATTGTGCACACAGGCACGACTGCAGACTCCCAGTTGTCACTGAATGGGGAACGGAATTCTGCTCTCCTTGCTAAGGTTATGTCACAGTTGGGAAAACCTACAGTAGACAAGCAAAGACAGGAACTGCCACGCAGTCTGTTTTAGTCAGGGCTACTATTGCTGCAATGAAACAGCATGACCAGAAGCAACTTGGGAGGAAAGGGTTTTCCTTATCACAGCCCATCACTGAAGGAAGTCAGGACAGGAACTCAAACTGGGAAAGGAACCTGGAGGTAGAAGCTGGTGCAGAGGCCATGGAGGGGGCTGCTTACCGGCTTGCTTCCCATGACCGGCTCCACCTGTTCTCTTATAGAACCCAGGATCACCACCGTGGGCTGGGATGTCCCCCTCAGCAACTAATTAAGAAATGCCTTACTTACTCGCCTCCAGCCAGACCTTACAGAGGAATTTTCTCAATTGGGGTTCCCCTCTCTCAGATAACTCTAGCCTGGGCCAAACTGACCTAAAACTAGCCAGCACACACCCTAAGTAATTATTCCCTAAACAAGTCTGTGTGTTGTTTTGTTTGTTTTGCTTTGTGTTGAAACAGGATTTCACAGTGTAGCCCAGGCTGGCCTCAGAACTGCAAAGCCCCCTGTTTCCAGGTGCTGGGTACCAGATAGCAAGCATACACCACCACCCCAGGTGAAGCCTTGCTGGCTTTCCTGATTCTTCCTTCCACGTGACTGGAGCCCTGCCTGCTCCAGCTTTCTGAGTTAGAATGCTCTAACTGATCCTCCATCCATTTAATGATTTGCTTCCTAATCCCTCGATCAGACAGACTACTTGCTTGTGGAATCCGTTTCCCAGCTCCCTGTGCTGTCTAAATGCTGTCATTTGTACGCCCACAAACAAAATCTTACAACAGTGATTCTGAAACCTTCCTAAAGCTGTGACCCTTGTGCTGTGGTGACCCCAACCACAAGATTATCTTGCTGCTACTTTATAACTGTAATTTTTTTCCTGTTATGAGTCATAATGCAAATCTCTAAGAGGCAGAATATCTGATAGGTGCCCCCCACCAAGGGGTCATGACCCACAGGTTGAGAAATGCTGTCTTAGAGGCTTCCAGAACAACTTTTGCCTTCCTCCAGCAACACCGGTCTACTTTCTATTATGTGGCCTGTGCTGTCTTTGTCAGTGGACAAGGACAGAGTCACATTTGGAAAGCAGTTGCTGAGATCTTCTTGTCGTACTCAGGATGTCCTAGGAGGAATGATGGTTAGTCCTCAGTGTCAACATGTCACAGTCGAGTCACCTGGGAAGAGCCTACACGGAGAGTGTCTAGATCACGCTAGCCTACAGGCATGTCTGTGTGGTGACTGTCTTGATTGTTAAATGATATCAAAAACTCCAGCCCATTGTGGGCGGCACCATTCCCTACACAGGGAGCATTGAGCTATACAAGACAAGAGAGAGCTAAACGGCAGGAAGCGTACGACGCCCGTGCACTCATTTCTCTGTGCTCTTCACTGCAAGGCTGGGTCTGATGTGACTACCTGATTGAGTGGCTGCCTTGGCTTCCCCTCAATGATGGACTGTGCCCTAGAACTGTAAGTTAAATAGACACACACACACACACATGCACACACACACAAGCTGCTTTTGGTCAGGGTGTTTTATCACAGCAACAGAAATGAAACTGTCACAGAGGTTCTCAAATGTTTGTGCACTGAAATGTCACATCAATGGATGAACATGTCCTAATGCAGCAGTGTCCTAATGCAGCAGTGTCCTAATGCAGCAGTGTCCTAATGCAGCTGTGTCCTAATGCAGCTGTGCCCTAATGCAGCTGTGTCCTAAGGCAGCTGTGTCCTAAGGCAGCTGTGTCCTAATGCAGCTGTGTCCTAATGCAGCTGTGTCCTAATGCAGCTGTGTCCTAATGCAGCTGTGTCCTAAGGCAGATGTGCCCTAATGCAGCAGTGTCCTAATGCAGCAGTGTCCTAATGCAGCTGTGTCCTAATGCATCTGTGTCCTAATGCAGCTGTGCCCTGATGCAGCTGTGTCCTGATGCAGCTATGTCCTCATGCAGCTGTGTCCTAATGCAGCAGTGTCCTAATGCAGCTGTGTCCTAATGCAGCTGTGTCCTAATGCAGCTGTGTCCTAATGCAGCTATGTCCCCATGCAGCTGTGTCCTAATGCAGCAGTGTCCTAAGGCAGCTGTGCCCTAATGCAGCTGTGTCCTAATGCAGCTATGTCACCATGCAGCTGTGTCCTAATGCAGCAGTGTCCTAATGCAGCTGTGTCCTAATGCAGCTGTGTCCTAATGCAGCAGTGTCCTAAGGCAGCTGTGCCCTAATGCAGCTGTGTCCTCATGCAGCTGTGTCCTAATGCAGCTGTGTCCTAATGCAGCTATGTCACCATGCAGCTGTGTCCTAATGCAGCAGTGTCCTAATGCAGCTGTGTCCTAATGCAGCTGTGCCCTAATGCAGCTGTGTCCTCATGCAGCTGTGTCGTAATGCAGCTGTGTCCTAATGCAGCTGTGTCCTAATGCAGCTGTGTCCTCATGCAGCAGTGTCCTAATGCAGCTGTGTCCTAATGCAGCTTTTGCTTAACTGTGAACTTGGGAGGTAATGGCTCTGTCTTTCTCATTTCATATTGGCTAAAATAAGTGGAACTTAACAATATTGGACATATTTGTTTCAGTTATTTTTATTTGTGCTTTTGGTGTCGTGTGTGTGTGTGTGTGTGTGTGTGTGTGTGTGTGTCCCCGTCCCTATTTCCTAGGTTGAAAATACAGTCCTCCATCCTTGGAAAGGTCTTTTTCAGCTTTCTTTTTCCTGCTACATTGCAAAGGTGATGTATAGGTAAGGCATGAGTTGTTGCCTTGGTGACAGAGAGCTCCAAATATCACAGGGGTTGCTTTTTCTTGCCAGTATATAGTTTCTGACTTTTCATGAACTTAGACAAAGCCCATGGTGCTAAGTATAAATATTCTTATCTCACTATTCTTGGTTTGCGGGAATTTTTCACTAATTTTACTGTTTTAAAAAGCCTATGAAAGCCACATTTTTTGTGTATGTATTCATGCCAGCTGCCAGCAAAAGGAAAAGAAAAAGGTGTCAGGCTGTGACTCTAGGAATTTGTCCCCTCCCATCAATGTCTTTTCTCCTCACATGCCTCGCTATGAGCCTTACACTTCCAGCCAGAAATACACACACTCTGGATGGATTGGAAAATCTTTCTGAAAAAAAAAGTCAAACAAAACTCCAAAGCCATCCTGTGTTGTTGAGGTAATTGATAAAGAATAGGCTAGAAGCTGGGCAGCCTTGTGCTTTGACACGGTGCACATCTCTATGACAGGGCTCTTCTTTAGGGTGGAGTGGGATTTTTCTTATTCTCTATTCATAATTGTCTAGATCTAAAATCTGACCAGTTAAAATTCTTAGTTAAGGGCTGGTGAGAGGACTCAGTGAGTATGGGAGTTGCTGCCGAGGCTGACAGACTAAGTTCCATCCTTGGAATCCACATAGTGGAAGAAGAGAACTTGTAACATTAGGGCCTTGCTTGTTGAGGTTTCTGTCCTGCCCAGTTCCCACAGCCAGCAAGTCCCAAAGAAAATCACACAGAGGTCTCCATAAGATTATAAACTGATTGGCCCATTAGCTCAGGCTTCTTATTAGCTCTTGTATCTTATATTAACCCATTATTCTTATCTATGTTAGCCACATGGCTCAGTACCTTTTTCAGCAAGGCAGGTCACATCCTGCTTCTTAGGTCGTCTGGGCAAGACTGCGGGAAGAGCTTCCTTCTTCCCAGAATACTCCTGCTCTCATTGCCCCACCTCTACTTCCTGTCTGGTTTTCCCATCTATACTTCCTGCCTGGCTATCAGCCAATCAGCATTTATTTAAAATATAATTGACAGAATATAGATGATTGTCCCACACCACTTCCCCCTCCATTCCTGTTTGCTTTTCTGTTGCTGTAACGAAACACCTTAGCCAAAGACAACTTGGGGAGGAAAGGGTTAATCTGGCTTCTGCTCCCAGGTCCTAATCCATTACTGTGGGAAGACAAGGCGGGAACTCAAGCAGGACCAGAGACAGGAAGCACAGACAAGTGAGGTTTACAAGTTTGATTCCATATCTGACCCAGGACCACCTGCCCAGGGTGGCACCAAATACAGTAGGCTGAGCCCTCCTGTATCGGCTGGCAACGGACAAGATGCCCATGACATGCCCACAATGCAATCTACAGAGCTGACAAGACAGGAGCGTTCTCATCCAGGATGAAGAAACAACGGGTGAGAAACGAAAGGTTCAAGAGCAGCGTCAGGGGCAGTTTGCACAGTGGGACCAGGCAAGTGACCCGGGGCTGGAGCTGTGCTGAGGGTGCAGAGGGCATGCTTTCTGTGATCCGGGGATCAAACTTAGAGATGAAAGGGGGACCTGTGTCATGCCACCATCCTGTATAAATTACAAGGACTAGCATGAACTCAGTGTCCCTGAACCGCACCAATTCACCCACAGAACACAGAGACTAACACCTATGTCTACAGCCAGCGACTGCAGCAGGCCCCAGCCCCCGTGCGTATGAATTACCTGTCTTGCTTCCTCCATATTCTTTACGTAAGTCTTCCTGGTTTCCTCAAGGCGCGTTTTATGTTTTCTTTCTTTGTTTGTTTGCTTTGTTGTTTTATTTTTGCAGGACGGGGCTCTCTATGCAGCCCTGACTTTTGTGTAACTCACGATGTAGATCAGGCTGGTCTCGAACTCACAGAGATCCTGAGGGCCGGGACAAAAGGCATGTGCCACCACATGGCTATTGTTTTGTCTTTTGGTGTGTCTGGTTTAACAACCCTGTAGACTCTGAACATCTTGAAGGGAGACTTGTATCTTACACTAAGCCAAACTATCACATAGGTTGAGCATGGGGGTAGAAATGTCAGCCCTTCAAGGATCTAGTGCACGAATTGGGGCCGTGGGATCAACCATCAGCCACAAGACACATGCTAGCCTCCACGGGAGCCCTTCTTTGGACTCTACACGGCTTTATTCATAAGCACGGCACAGGGCAATTCTTGGCGCATGGGCCATGAATGAGCGATGCATTCGATGAATGGGCGAATGAATGAATGAACGGATGGATGGATGAATTTGCCTTTGGTTAAGTGCAGCAGTAACGAGAAAGAGATTTTAGTTTGTCGTCTGGATTTCAAATGCCTCTGCCAAGAACGAAAACTCCCTTCCAGGGAGGGCAGATGGCGGCCTGTACAATGAACAATTTAATCTTTAGAAAATGGAGCAGCTTTGCCAGCAAACTCCATTTTTCTCCGCGAACACATTGTCAATAACATGTGATCTCAAATATGCGGCAAAATTGATGGCTGCACCCTGATTTATGGAAACAACAAGAAATTAAATGACTACCTTTCTCTTGACTCCCTTGGGTCCTTCCGACTCGCCCTCTGGGCAATAATAACCGAAGATATCTAGCTGAAACACCGGGGTGGGTGGAGGGAGGAGGAGATGTCCAGAGCCTCCTAACTTAGAACCGGGGTTGGGCGAGCACTCGTGGGACAACGACTAACTTCGGAAGCCGCTGGCTCTCCAGCCTCACACGAGAGCGGGGACGGAGGACTGGAGAGATGGCTCAGTGGCACTTGCTGCTCTTTCGGAGGACTGGAGTTCAGTTCCTAGCAATCACATGGAGCAGATCACGACTGTCACTCCAGCTCCAGGGGATCTGCCTCGCTCTCCTGGCCTCCACAGACACGTGGACTTGTGCGCATACACACACAGAGAGAGACAGATACACATATACCCGTAATTAAAAAGAAAATACATCTGTTTTAAGTCCTTGGCTTAAAGCTGCCCAGACCTCCACAGTTCTTTACTGTTTTAGGCTTCGGACATCTTTGCTATCCGATGACTCCCCTGAGACCTTTCTCAAAACTAATGTTTTGAAAGACAGGAAATGAAATACTTATTTTTTTTAATCATTGCAGCACAGTTATCAAATATTTAGGAGTGCAATTTGCCAGTGACATGCCATATGAAGCCGTTCTATGCTGTAAGTGACGTGACCATCCCCAGCGCTAATCACAGTTACAACACAATGAGCCTAGCTAATATTGCGCATCTGCGCATCAGCTAGAACGGGACATGAGGTGTCTGGGACGTTTTGGTTAAAAACATTGTTGATAAAAATGACAACGTGTGACCATGATGGTGCGGTGCCATTGAAGGAAGGGCTGACTTTTTCGGTTCTCAGCCTCTGGGCTGTGACCAAGTGAGGCGAATACGGTTCTTCTGAATTCTGTGCATGTATTCTAGGTCAAGACTCCCTCCTAGGGTTTCCTCACGGTGTGAGCGCGACAGGATGCAAACTGAAGTGTGGTGATGCCCACCTGCATCCCTGACCAGGCCTCAGGCTATAGTGTGTGTGTGTGTGTGTGTGTGTGTGTGTGTGTGTGTGTGTGTGTTGGCATGTGTGTGTCACAGCTTGCATGCGGAGGTCAGAGGACAGCTTGCTGCCGTCCATGTGGGTCCACCATGTGAGTTCATCATGTGGGTCATGGGGATCAAACCCAAGCCCTCCACCTACTGAGCCATATTGCTGGCCCTTGTGCATCTTCTTTTCTCATTATTATTTATGGAAACAATTCCTGAGCATAAGGCATTGATGCATAGATGTATACTCCATACCCTTCACTCAGAACGTGTCAGTGAAGCACCTGCCATGCCCACAGAACAGGCAGTTAAGCACGGAGGGGGAACGACCTGTCTGCTGGAAATATGTTTAACTAGAGGATACAGAAGGACCAAAACCATTTTGCTTCTAACTGAAAGTTGGACACATAGCACAGTGCTGGAACGGGGGTGAGGATATCTCAACTCATAGGTATTCAATTCTTTTAAGAGTCTCTCTCTGTGTCTGTCTCTCTGTCTCTCTGTCTCTGCATGTGTGTGTATGTCTCTCTCTCTCTCTCTCTCTGTGTGTGTGTGTGTGTGTGTGTGTGTCTGTGTTGAGGAATATGAGAGCAGATGCCCACAGAGTTCAGAGGCATCGGATTGTGAGCAGCCTATTGTGAATCCCAGGAAGAGAGCTTGGGTTCTTTGCAAGAGCAGAACTCTTGACCACTGAGCCATCTCTCCAGCCTCTCCCACAAGCCCCACCTGTAAGTACTCAGGGAAGGAAAAGATATCCACAGTCAGTTCTTTCTGGAGCATTTGTCTCCAGGTCCAGGATTGAGGGCTCTCTCTGCCAAGAGAGCAAACACCTCAAGCAAAGGAACCCACTATCAGCGAGAGAGCAGCTACTCCCGTGGGCATTTCAGGGGTGATCAAGGAGCTGCTTTAATGAGCAGGGGATGAGAAACTCCCTCTGCAGAAAGCCAGAGAGCAAAGCTTGGACTCTGCAGGCCTCGAAGCCTTGACCACAGCTACACAACTCGACTACAGGAGCACGCATGGAACCCCAGACAGCAGGCAAACCAATACACCTGGCCCTGTGCCTGCCAGGCGCTACCGATAGATGCTGAACCTGGAACCGTGTGGCACCTTCATGTGTCATGAATTAGTGTATTTTTATTTCTCAGCCTTTTTCCAAATCCCGAAAGCACTCTCAGCTCATAGATCATATAAAAACAGGCAGCCGGCAGACTGTGATGCAGGGCTGGAGCTTGTCACTACTGGGCAGAGACAGTGAGTGCGCCGTGGCTCTCCTAGGGCTGGGATTCGCAGAAGCTGTCCAGGCTCCGCCCATATTGGTCTTGAATCTGTTTCCTTCTTGCTCAAGTGCTTTCTCACCTTTGTGGTCCAGCACCTGCAGATGCTCTGCCAGACCCAAAGACCTCCAGTTTCCCCACCCACAGAGGACTGGCACTTCCTTACTGCTCCATCCAAATGTCAAGGAGCCCTTCCTGGTCCCCTGCTCGCTGCTTCTCATACCTGCAACCCCTCAGATTCCCAGCACCTGCCTCGTTCCCCTACCCCCACATCAGTGCTCTCCTTCCAAGGCATGGCCGTGACGGCTTGATGCCACATTGACTTCTAGAACTCAAGAGAGAACCCTCTAACTTCTTATCCGCTATGTCATATGTCAAAGCAGACGCGGTCATGAAGCGAATGCTTCCCAGTACTTGTTTAATGTTCAATGGTAAAAGAAGAGGCAAAACATGTACAACTGGAGAGATGTCTCGGAGAGTCCACAGGGTCACCCCCATGTGTGCACACACTCGGAGAGTCCACGAGGTTCTCATGAGTGTGCACACACTTGAAGAGTCCACAGAGTTATCTGTGTGTGCACACACTTGGAGAATCCACAAGGTCATCCCCATGTGTGCACACACTCAGAGAGTCCACAGGGTCATCTCTGTGTGCACACACTCGGAGAGTCCACGAGGTTATTCACGAGTGTGCACACACTTGAAGAGTCCACAGAGTTATCCCGTGTGTGCACACACTTGGAGAATCCACAAGGTCATCCCCATGTGTGCACACACTTGGAGAATCCACAAGGTCATCCCCATGTGTGCACACACTTGGAGAATCCACAAGGTCATCCCCATGTGTGCACACACTTGGAGAATCCACAAGGTCATCCCCATGTGTTCACACACTCAGAGAGTTCACAGGGTCATCTCTGTGTGCACACACTTGATGAATTCACATTTGCTCTTCTCTTTAACTATTCCTTTAAAGGCTGCCTCCAAATAGACCCACGCTGGGGTCCTGGGGGTGCATGGGGACACAGTTAAGCTGTTGGCATTGCTTTGTCAATAAAACCTTGTCATTTCTTCCCAGTCCCTGGCTGCTTCCTAGGACCGCTGCCCAGCTACTGTTCCCACCTCAGGAGGGGCAGCTTGAGGCTGTGCGTCCCCATGCCAGCCTTCCTTTATTTTCTTTCCTGTTGTGTCACACACAGCTCTGCTTGGAAGTGCTGAAAAGGTTTCTAGTAAGTTCTGTGTGGTGCTTAGAGTAAGTATCACAGCTGTTCCAGAGATGATGGGGGGAGGGAGGTAGAGAGCCTATATCGGGGAAAACAAGCTGTTAGCCTGAAGCGCCCTCTAGGGGGCAGTGTAGGCCTGCGGTCCTGGTGGGCGGGCCGGGTGGTCGCACACTTTGGGATCTAGATTCCACCTCGGAGAGCCATGGTGGCACCAGTCACTTCGCGCTCCCAGGAGCTAGTGGAAATTTCTGGAAAATGGCACCACTGACCATTCTCAATCAGTCCTGCTATGGGAAGCTCTGTATGCTTCCCACAGTGCCTGGCATGGGGTCATTTCTGGGCAACCTTGGTAACACTTGGTCAACAGAAGCCAGGATTTGAAGACCCTGTGGACTGGGGCTTATATGTGAGGTTGGCTGTCTTTGTAAACAATGGTGTGTGCTTTCCATTTTGCTTGGGCGTGTTTGTTTGTGTATGTGTGCTATAAACGAATTTAGTTTATATAGAAACGCAGACTTAGGAATGGGCAGAGAAGGAAAGAAATCAAGGAAATATGTAATATAATTTTACAAGTTATTTGTCTTGTGTCTCTGTAAAATAAAATAAATAAGAGTAGCCAGACTCAGCACTGGAGCGGCTACGGCATGGTTGTGATGAGTCTGAGCCTGGCCGGCTGTGTGGGGCTGCATAGCAAGGTCCTGGCCATCCTGAGCTACACAGTGACAGTGTGTCAAGGAGACGGGGATGAGGAGGAAGGGGAGGACGGAAAGGAGGGAATGCTGAGGATCAACTGATTAAATGAAAGAGATTACCCCGTTAAGCTCTCAAACACTAAAGCAATGTTAGTCTCCCATGGAACAAAAAGTCCCAGCGCCTCAGGCATGCGTGAGGCCACCAAAACCTCCTGGAGTGGGCTTCAGGGTGGTGACTCTGTGGAGTGGGACCAGGATGGAAATGGGAGTCCGTGAAAGCCACAGTCCGATCACCTGTCGCCTGTGAGCTTTTGGCCTCGTTGCTATTGCACCATCTCTGAGTCTTGCTTTTCTTGTCTATATTGTCAAAATTAACCACAACCTCTGTAGCTCTAGTTTCAGGAGATCTGACGCCATCTTCTGGCCTCCAAGGGCATCACCCACACAATGGTGCACACATATACATGCAGACAAAATACCCATTTAAAAACAAATACACATTTAAAAACAAAACAAAACTTCTTAACTGGTTAAACACGTAGACTCCCAGCAATGGAGAATTGAGGCGATAACTAACAGGTGTGTCTAATTACAATTATGAATGCCATCCAATGCCCAAGATGTCTGTGCCTCGGTTTCAGCATCTATGTAATGGCGGGAAGGTCAGGGTGGGGGTGGCAGAAACCATTCACTTTGGTTTCTGTAATTCTATACAGGCAGAGGAATGGGCCATGTTTGAAGACAGCAATCTACTGTTTACAAGATATATTATTAACAAGTGAAGGCGGAGAGAGGAATTCAGGGGAGTCCGTCTGAAATCTGAAATAAGGAAAGATGCTCTGAGGGTGGACTATGGGTTGTTACGCTTCAAACACAAATAGGTGAATTTGTGTCATTTATTTATTTGGGGGAGGGCGGTTCTTGTGAGCCGTGGTGCATGTGCATGGGGTCAAAGGACAACTTTGCAGGGATTGTTTCTCTCCTGCTACCCTGTGAGTCCAGGGCATTGAGCTCAGGTCAGCAGACTTGTTATCAGGAGCCTTTACTTTCTGAACCACCTCCTGGACTCAGAAATAACTGTGCGGTTTTGTTGTTGTTGTTGTTGTTGTTGTTGTTGTTGTTGCTTTGTTGTTGTTTTTTTTTTAAGACAGGATTTCACCATGTAGCCCTGGTTAGCCTGGACCTCGTTGTAAAGACCAGACTGGCCTGGGACTCAGAGATCCATCTGCCTCTGCCTCTGCCTCTGCCTCTGCCTCTGTCTCCTGAATGCTGGTATTGAAGTCATGCAACCATGCCCAGCCTTGTTTTTGTTTCGTTGTTTTGGTTTGGTTTGGTTATCATCTTAAGGGAGCTGGCTCCTGGGAGCAATCTTCAGGAACTGCTACCAACTGATCTAAGACTCAGGACAAGTCTTGATTTCATCTCAGGGTCCCTGGGAAAGTACACCGATAGCCTCTGGGTCCTCCCATGTAAAAAGGAAACAGTAACTCACGTGGCTCGTTTGTAACATCTGGCTGTCACTGAGAACCATCCAGTTTGGAACTGTGGCTGTTGCCACGGTGACAGAGATGTGCCTCAAGGACAGGGCAGCACAACATCGTGCATGCCCTAGCTTCGCCGCTACCTGGCACATGACGTCATCCTGCCCCCTAAATCTCTATTTCCCAGTCTCAAAGCTCTCTAAACACAGGTCAGGAGAGCTTCCTTCAGGGATCAGTATAAGAATTAAATAAAAATCTCACAGTGTGGAACCGCTTGCCACTTTTCCAGGTCGCCAGGACCCACACCACCAGTGTGAGCTCTGGGGACTCCCGCTGTCCTCTTCTGCCAGCCTCAGACCCCTGAACACACAAGGCATACACACACATATACATAAATTTTAAAAATAAGTTTTTATTTTTTGATGGCATATACCTGAAATCCCATTCCAGAGCACTAGATCTACCTTGGCTACCAAGCAAGAACAAGACTAGACTCAAAGAAGGAAGGAAGGAAGGAAGGAAGGAAGGAAGGAAGGAAGGAAGGAAGGAAGGAAGGGGAGAGGGAGGGAAGGAAGGAGAGAAGGAAGGAAGGAGAGAAGGAAGGAAGGAAGGAAGGAAGGAAGGAGAGAGGGAGGGAGGGAAGGAAGGAGAGAAGGAAGGAAGGAAGGAAGGAAGGAAGGAAGGAAGGAAGGAAGGAAGGAAAAGGGAAAGGGAAAAAGAATAAAACAGAAGGAATGAATGGCGTGAGCACCCAAACATGGGGTCATCCTGAAAGACAAGCTTCACCTGAACTGCCTACTTCTGTGGCCCACCACGCCAGCCTTTTTTGCCAGCATAGACAACTGCCACAGAGGCTTTAGAGCCACAATCCCAGTGGTAAAGAAAAAAATCTCCCCATGACTATTTTCCATGCTCCGAAAGCAGACAGTGTTTCCTAAGAGCCAACAGCTCCCAGTTCCAGCTCCGATGAAGTCCCCCGGCGGTGTCTCCACTGTGAACCTCATTTGGCCAGAAGTCACTTGAAATAAATAACATTTGGCTCCATGCCCCACGTAGAGAAGATGGGCGCCACAGTAAATCATGTCGTTGGCGGCCGACTTGAAGCTGTCCGGGTTGTTTATGGTGATGTTTGCCAGCGTGTAGACCTCTTTCAAACAGTATAAGGGCTGTTTGGGAGCCTAGGCCTGTGGTTCTCTAAGAACGGGTACAGGCAAATCACTCGCTTTCCCTCGTCCATGGCCAAGCACCAAGAGCAACCATCTAGCAGCAACGTCCACATGAGATCTGCAGACACAGGACACGAAATTATAATTAACATCAAAGCCGCCAGGGACACTGTACTTTCCGCTCTCAGGATGACGCCCTGGTAACTGTTCCCTTTTAATTTAGCTTCTGAAAAGATGACAGTCGCTGGACAGTCCTTCAATCCTTATCATTCTTCATTATACAGTCTTCCTGAACAACGCACCTGCAGGCTGTTCTCCTCCGCTCCAGCAAGAGCACTAGGAAACTGAGAGAAGCCTCGAGGGCAGAAACACCCAGCCCCACCAGCTGCTCCTGCACCCTTCATCCCACCCTTCCCAGATTGGGCTTCTGTTTGCTCCTCTGAAAGAGGGAGAAGATGCTGCCCTCGGCTGGACTTGCCAAGTGCAGAGCCCGTACCCGGCACTTACTGAAATGGCAGCTGCTGGGACTGCAATCTCTCGCTTAACATCGACTCTTAGGAAAGGCTGCTTTTCCATGTCTAAAAGGAAGAAAACTTTTCTTGGCTTCCCATTTGAGTAGACAACTGATTTCTATTCACCCTGAGGAGTGCAGGGGCCGAAGGGCCTCTCTGCCGCTTTCATTTTTAAACTTCCAGAAAGAAAGAACAATCCATCTTCTGAGGCTTGATGACTTCTTTCTCAAGTATGAATGGATTTCATGCATATGTTTTTAAATGTAGTCTACATCTCACTCCAAAGCATTTCCAAAGCACTTTATTATATGCTACATAATGCAACCACAAAAAAGTGAAATCATTAAGGGAATCTGAATTTTTTCATTCTAATATTTATGTGTATGGATGGGTGTTTTGCCTGCATGTAAGCCTATATGCCATGTGCATGCAGTGCCCACAGAGGCCAGCAGAGGGCATCAGAACCACCAGAACTGGAGTTACAGATGTCTGTTAGCCACCAGGTACGAGCTGGAAACTGAACTCAGGTCCTCTGGAAAAGCAACCAGTGTTCTTATCCACTAAGCCATCTCTCCAGATCCAGGAACCACATTCTAGGGGATACTTACGGCAGCCGCCGGGTGATGTGTGTGGAAGGTGATGTAATGTCCCTGATCTGGTGAGAGTAGAAGCCATCAGAAGAGAGAAACATCTTTTCCCAGAGTGGAAAAGTTAGTAAAGGGCACAGTCGCCCCATTAACAAGCAGACTGAGCCGGCAAGAGTGGGGGTGCTCAGGGCGCTTGCCTCACATGCACAGAGTCTTGAGTTTGATCCCCACCTCTGCAGAAAATACAGGAAAAACAGTTCATGCAAGTTTCCTGTGGGGGTTATAAACACTAAAGAGGAGGCAGTGAGGTGGCTCAGAGCTCGCTGTCAACCTGAACACTTAGGGTGGAAGACAACAGACTCTGAAAACTGTCCTGGGACCTTCACACATGCTGTGGTTCATGTGTGCGTGCACACACACACACACACATACACACACACACATACGCACACACACATACGCACACACACACATATACACACACACATACACACACACATGCATACACACACACATACGCATACACACACATACACACACACATACACACACATACACATACACACACATACGCACACACACACATACACACACACATACGCATACACACACATACACACACACATACACATACACACACATACGCATACACACACACATACGCATACACACACATACACACACATACACACACACATACACACACACATACGCATACACACGCACATACACACACATACGCATACACACACATACGCATACACACACACATACGCATACGCATACACACACATACACACACACATACACATACACACACACACGCACTCACGCATAAAAACTAAAACAACAGTAGTCATACCTCAGGCCAAAGATGGGCACCCAATAGAGTAGAACCAAATATTTAAAGCAAAAAAGAAACTATTTCTTTGCATCTTTAATAATAATAATAGCGTTAACCATTCTTTCCTGCAAAAAAAAAAGTGTTACTTATCACTGAGCTCCATTTCTTTTGTATAATTATTCAACCCAAGCTTTGTCAAAGCATCCTACTGAGAACAGATTCACGTTAAAAAGCTCATGGGGGACTGGAGGGGAGTGGATAGCAGGGGCTGGCTCCACCTTATCATTCTTATTTAGATTGACGTACCTTTGATTATAATTAGGGATAAGCATTCAGCAGTTAAGACTCCATAATCCCATCATCCGCTGTCAGGAAGATGGCGCTGGGCAAGGCTTCACAGCAGCCCTTTCATTCTGGCCTGGGCAACCCCAGGATAAGGGCTGAGTGCAAAGGAAGAGATCTGCAGCTGCCACTGAGATCTTCCAAACTGACCCAGAGTAAGGACACCGATGGCATTTGGTGACAGTGTTGTTCCCGCCCTCACAAGGCCCTGTGTCGCCTCTCCTGCCGTTTCTCCTGCTGTCCCAGGAGTGTTACCCTGTCCCGATGGTTTCAGCCGCCGTCCCGCACATGGAGAGGCAGAGGGTTGTAACCCATTTGGCGTAGCTCAGAGAGACCCTAATCCTCACTGGTCTGAAGTAGGAAGCGCCCTGGGAGTAATTAGGCCCACCTCTGGGTGTGTCCGTGACGCTGAGACTCTGAGGCCTAATCAAAGAATGCGCCCCTAAATGGGTTCAGAATGGGGATGGGGAAGTGGTGGAAGATCATCGGAGGGAGAAAGTCTCCAGAGCTTCCTGCTCCGGTTCCGGAGACTAGACTTCTTCCTGATTGTGCAGAGGGCTGTTGTCTGGGACGGTGATCTGTAAGTTTTTTCCCCTTTAAACAAATAACCATTCTATTAATGATAATTCCAAACTGGTGTGGCATTGTTTGTGACTTACGCCTTCAGAGGACCACACCTGATGCCCTTCCTGTATCCCCCTTTCTCTTGACGTCTTCTCTGCCACGGGGATTGAAACCTTTGGGACAATGAGCAGAAGAAACCCTTCTTCTGTTAAGCTCTTTGGTCAGGAGTTTGGTGAGAGCTACAGAAAGCTACCAAGGGCCGCAAGCAGCAGGCCATCCGGGAGCATGTTCTAAGCAGTACTTCCTGGGTGCCCACTGTGCAGTCAGCTGGGGCCAGTGATAGGAGACAGAGGGCCTGTGGAAGATGTTTGCTCCGGTGCTGAGCAGAAAATTCCACAGAAAAGTCTCCCACTTCCAATGGTGGGCAGTTGTTCTGGGTCGGGTCTTGATGAGTCAACATGCTTTTTTTATTATTATTTTTTGAGACAGGGTTTCTCTGTAGTTTTGGAGCCTGTCCTGGAACTGGCTCTTGTAGACCAGGCTGGCCTCGAACTCACAGAGATCCGCCTGCCTCTGCCTCCCGAGTGCTGGGATTACTGGCGTGCGCTACCACCGCCTGACTCTATCATGCATTTGACACACCTGTGAGATTTACAAACCAAGCTTTAAAAGAAGTTCAAATGTGGAGGTCTTCCAGTGTGGTTATTAACAGCTAGCATTTCATTATAGTTCCACATTCCAAGGAGAAAATTATCCAGATAAATAACAGTACTTTGTGTCCCTCCTCAAGGGTGGGATGAAACCACCCTTGATGAAGCAGCTCTGGTCTCCGGGTGCAGATCCCACTGAAGTCAGGGACAGTTGGGCCTGGGCCTGAGAGTAAAGGCTTTGAAATCAAGAAAACATATATTTATGTTGAATTTATTTTATAAAGAGTTTTTTATCGTGTTTTTTTTTTTCTTGGGGAGAATGGCTCAAGACAGGGTTTCTCTGTGTAGCTTTAGAGCCTGTCCTGGAACTCACTCTGTAGTCTAGGCTGGCCTCAAACTCACAGAGATTTGCCTGCCTCTGCCTCCCGAATGCTCGGATTAAAGATGTGCGCCACCACTGCTCAGACTTGAATATTGAATATTAGAATAATCCATTTTACTTATGGTCATGCCACCTTGGTTAAGTCACTTCAGAGACCTCTGGAAGGCAAGGCTGGGTTGACATCCGATCTTGTCACGATCAGTAAAATCACACAAATCACACCACGCTGGTGGGTCTGGATGGCCAGCACAACCCACTGCTGATAAGCTAAGTGGTTTTAACTGGCTCGACCCTTTGATGTTTGAGGAAAGAAAACATCACAGTTCCTCCAAACACCACAAAGAAACTCAGCCTGTGTTGTGTTTGTGTGTGTGAGAGAGAGACAGAGACAGAGACAGAGAGGAATAAAGAGACTTCCCTTTCCAGAAGCAGTTCATCTCAGTCTCTGCTTTCAATGATAGAGGAAAAAAAAAAACTAAGTGGAAGAAAAGAATTAGCAAAAAGACATGGCAGGTGTGTGTGTGTGTGTGTGTGTGTGTGTGTGTGTGTGTGTGTGTGTATGTGTGTGTATGTGTGTGTATGTGTGTGTATGTGTGTGTGTATGTGTGTGTGTATGTGTGTGTATGTGTGTGTATGTGTGTGTATGTGTGTGTGTATGTGTGTGTGTATGTATGTATGTGTGTATGTGTGTGTATGTGTGTATGTGTGTGTATGTGTGTGTGTATGTGTGTGTGTGTGTATGTGTGTGTGTATGTGTGTGGGTATGTGTGTATATGTGTGTATGTGTGTGTGTATGTGTGTGTATGTGTGTGTATGTGTGTGTATGTGTGTGTGTATGTGTGTGTGTATGTGTGTGTATGTGTGTGTATGTGTGTGTATGTGTGTATGTGTGTGTATGTGTGTGTATGTGTGTGTGTGTATGTGTGTGGGTATGTGTGTGTATGTGTGTATGTGTGTGTATGTGTGTATGTGTGTGTATGTGTGTATGTGTGTGTATGTGTGTATGTGTGTGTATGTGTGTGTATGTGTGTATGTGTGTGTATGTGTGTATGTGTGTGTATGTGTGTATGTGTGTGTATGTGTGTGTATGTGTGTATGTGTGTGTATGTGTATGTGTGTGTGTATGTGTGTGTATGTGTGTGTATGTGTGTGTATGTGTGTGTATGTGTGTGTGTATGTGTGTGTATGTGTGTGTATGTGTGTATATGTGTGTATGTGTGTGTATGTGTGTATGTGTGTGTATGTGTGTATGTGTGTATGTGTGTATGTATGTGTGTGTATGTGTGTGTGTATGTGTGTGTATGTGTGTGTATGTGTGTGTATGTGTGTATGTGTGTGTATGTGTGTGTTTATGTGTGTGTGTGTGTGTATGTGTGTGTGTGTGTGTGTGTGTGTGTAACTCAGAGTGCTAGTCTAAGACACATGAACACCTGGGTTCCATCCCCAGCGCTGCATCAAGTGGCATGGTACCACGGGCCTGTAATCCTAGAACTCAGGAGTTAGAAGTGAGAGACTTACATTTCAAGGTCATCCATGGCTACTCCAGGTACCAAGTTTGAGGCCAAGTCTCTCAGGAAGCAGGGCATTCAGTAGGGTATGGATGTGAGGACACACCCCTGTGGAGGAGTTCAAGTTCAAGGCCAGCCTTCAGCACAATAAAATAAGAGAGGTTTTGAAGCGTGATCTGCCACATGAATCTGTGTCTGCACATCAGAGTGTTCCATGCACTTAAGCAATTATTTTATTCTCCGTAAGAAGTGAAATTCGTCCACCAAAGTTTAAGGGTTTCTTCGCGGCGAGATTCCTCTTAGGAGAAATTAAACGAGGCACTGGTGCTGAGACCGAGCAATGAGAAGGAGCCAATTTGGATTTTCAAATTGTAAATCAATTTGAAAAATATTAACTGCGGGTTTCTCCAAGGATGGCATCATTAAAAGTCCCCGTCTCCGTTTTCACTTCATCTCTTTGTCATCGTTTCTTTTTTTTAATGATTTTTTTTTTAATTTTCAACATTACTATTTCACTTGTGTTTTCTACTTTCAACCAAATACCTTCGAGGAGCCCTACAAGAGGAGTCCATTATCCCTGCTCACCACAGGGGCAGACCTCCCAGACCCCTCAGCTTTGGTTTGTTCCAGAAGAGAATGTGTGTATGTACATGAACATGCTTTGAAAGCAGGTGTCATGGGAACCTGTGTGGAGTGGCCACGGGTGTTGCTCAACAGCCTGTCAATCTCAGGTAGATTGTACAGTCTTCAGATTTGCGCAGTGTTGAGGGTAGGCAACCAGACCTGCATGGAGCTCCCCAAAATATGTGTGCTGTGAAGAGCATACCACCCAGTGGGGCACTCTCTTCAGTACCAGGGGGACCCTCCACAGCACCAGGGACCTAACACTCCAGCCTCCGGCTATCCCCTTCCTGTCATCATAACGTGCTCCTTGCTGCAGTGTGACAGGAGCATTCCAACAAGACCAGAAGACCACAGGAAGGGTGGAGCAAGAGCTGGGGAAAGGAGCCACTGACCCAAACAATTCAGCAGAGGGCTAAAAAAAAAGGCAGTATGACTATCCTAATGAGAGTCACTATTGCTGTGATGAAACACCATGGCCAAAGCAACTTGGGCAGGAAAGGTTTATTTGCCTTACACTTCCACATCACTGAAGGAAGTCAGAACAGGAACTTAAGCCTGGCAGGAACCTGGAGGCAGGATACAGAGGCCTGGAGGGGTACTGCTTACTGGCTTGCTCCTCATGGCTTGCTCAGCCTGCTTTCTTATAGAACCTAGGACCACCAGCCCAGAGATGGCACCACTTGGGATGGCACCACCTACAGTGGGTGGGGGGCGGGGCGGGGCCCGGGGCGGGGCCCACCCACAGCCCACCCACAGCCCACCCACAGCCCACCCACAGCCCACCCACAGCCCACCCACAGCCCACCCACATCAATCACTAATTAAGAAAACGCCCTACAGCTGGATCTTATGGAGGCATCTTCTCAATTGAAGCTCCCTCCTTTCAGATGACTCTAGCTTCTGCCAAGTTGACATAAAACTAGCCAGCACAATGACCAAATTAAAGTATAGAGAATTCTAAACATCTGTTGGTGGCTTCTTAATGAATATGAAAATAATGCTATCTATCTTTTTTGCCTGGCTCTCCCTCCCAAACTCTACTTAATGAACATAGCCTGTGACTTTTTAGATATGTAATTAAATTTTTTATTTGTTTCCTTTTTTTTCTCACAGTAGCACAACATATTAGGGGGTAGAAAAAGGCTTTTGAAGCAGCAAAGTTAGGGCTTCAACAGAGACTGAGAGTCTGCAATGTCACTTTCTCTGGTTTCTTTCTTCCTTAACCCAGTTTATGTAATCCACGGCAGGCAAAGAAAAAGAAACACTCTTTATGGCCTTCCTAAATTTTCTACTTTTAATTTTCTTCCAGGATCTTATTTTAAAGCCTCCCCTCCCCCGCAAGGGGAGACACTAGAGAAAAATGCAAAGTGGTACCTCCCTCCTCTTTTTCCTTTTCCTCCTTCTAAGTTTCTAAGTTAACGGGGCAAGAGGAACACAACCTATCGGCCCAAAATGACTTAAGATGGAGTTTCTGCCCGCTGACCCTCAGTACACTGACCTTCCATAGACACCAACTCTCCGTGCTGGGATGTGAAGAACTTCATCTTTCTTTGGTTGGTTTTGAGGCAGGGTCTCAAGTCGTTCCAACTGGCCTGGAACTCCTGACCCTCTTGCCTCCGTCTCTCAGATCCCTGGATCACAATCACACAGCACCACCAGGTTCAACTACTCCCAGGGACTTTGCCTGTGGGGTCAGCTTCATATCTAGACTGTAATACAAGGCCCTCATATCTGGAATTTGAAAGCAGTTGCACTCGGATGTCCTGTGGATCTGCCTCTAAATTGCCAAGGTGTTTAGCACTTCGCATCATTCCTTGACAGTAGCAATAGCATCCACTACTTTCCTGTCACCTGGGACCCGCCTGGGAGAAACAGCTATGGCAGTCAAATTATTCTGCTTGCAGGGGGCTTCCGTCTCCACATGCACATCACATGTGCACACACAGTACATACATACATACATGCACTCACACATGCATGCACAATTTTAAAAATAAATGATTTGTGGCGGTTAAGAACTTTTGCTACAAGCCAGGGTGGGTGCCGCATGTCTTTAATCCCAGCACTCGGGAGGCAGAAGCAGGCCGATCTCTGTGCGTTCAGGCCCAGCCTGGTCTACAGACCGAGTTCCAGGATAAGAGTAAGGAATAAAACCCCTGACTCAAAACATAAAAGATAAGTAAGAAATCCAACAAGTACCACCACGCTTATCATGAGGAAACTGATAGATTATTCACAGGAAATGTAACAGCAAGAGGGAAAAAAAAGATTGTTCCTTAGTTTTCCTCTTTTTCTCCCCTTCCGGCTTTAGAATTTTCTACATTGATTTGTGTTGGGGGGAGGACTGCACACGTAACAGCAATGAACATGGAAGTCAGAGGACACTTTAGAAGAATTAGCTCCCCCCTCCCTTTGTATAAGCCCCAGCTGGTCAGGCTCAGAAGCAAGCACCTTTTCTTGCTGAGCCGCTTACTCGGGTTAGGTTTTTTAGAGTCTCAGTGTATAGCCCAGGCAAGCTTCAAACTCAAAACTCAGTCACCCCCAGCGCCGATCTATCCTGCTAGTCCAGCTATCCTGCCTGGCCTTCGGTTCGTTTTTACCATTTTCTCACCACGAAAACATTCACTTCTTTCGACTCAAAAACTAGATGTGAGAGGTGAAGCTGATGAAAACACCCCAACATACTGAAAAGCTCTAGATATTCAATGGTTATTCGGGTGTTTTGTCCCACTAAATAAAACTGGAAACTAAGTCCATGTTCAAGACGATAAGAGCGGGTTAGCAAACTGCAGCCTCGCTGTACATCATCAGACACAAATCCAACAATGTTTTCCACTGAAAAATTCAACAAGAGGCACTCGGCAAATCCAGTGGCCATGTGGACCTCAGCAAACAGGTGAAAAAAGACGAACGTGGGCAGAGATAGAGCCAGCTATGAATGAGTGCTCTCTCTGGGTGAGAGAACAGAAGCTATATTTTTCCAGAAATTCTCATTGGTGAAAAATAGATTATGTGCTTGTTTTTCTTTTTTAAGATTTATTTATTTCTTATGTACATAGTGTTCTGCCTGCATGCATGCCTGCCAGAAGAGGGCACCAGATCTCATTACAGATCGGTGTGAGCCATCATGTGGTTTCTGGGAACTGAACTCAGAACCTCCTGAAAAGCAGTCAGTGCTCTTAACCTCTGCGCCATTTCTGATGTGGGATTCCCCTCTGTATGCAATAAATATGTCTTATTACCATTGGTTAATAAAGAAGTTGCTTTGGCCTATGGCAGGGCAGAGTAAAGCCAGGCAGGAAATCAGAACAGAGATATAGAGAGAGTAGATGGAGTCAGGGAGACGCCATGTAGCTGCCAAAGGAGAAGGACACCAGAACCTTACTGGTAGGCCACAGACTCGTGGTGATACACAGATTAATAAAAATGGGTTAATTTAAGATATAAAAGTTTCACAATCCCAGAGAACCTAGACAATAATGAGGACCCTAAGAGAGATGTACATGGATCTAATCTACATGGGAAGTAGAAAAAGACAAGATCTCTTGAGTAAATTGGGAGCATGGGGATCATGGAAGAGGGTTGACAGGGAGGGGAGGGGTAGGGAGGAGAGCAGAGAAAAAGTATAGCTCAATAAAATCAATTGAAAAAATTAAAAAGATGTACAAGTTAGCTAGGAATACACCTAAGCTATTGGCCAAACAGTTCTGTAGTTAGTATAATTTGTGTGTGATTATTTGGGTCTAGGCTGCCGGGAAAGGAACTCACAGTCTCCACTTACATTCACCCAACATGGGGCCCAACACAGTCTCCATTTACACATCTCTCCATTTACACATCTCGTCTCCATTTACACGTCTCTCCATTTACACATCTCTCCGTTTACACATCTCGTCTCCATTTACACATCTCTCCATTTACACAGTCTCCGTTTACACATCTCTCCTTTTACACATCTCTCCATTTACACATCGCTCCATTTACACATCTCGTCTCCATTTACACATCTCTCCGTTTACACATCTCGTCTCCATTTACACATCTCTCCATTTACACAGTCTCCGTTTACACATCTCTCCATTTACACATCTCTCCATTTACACGTCTCTCCATTTACACGTCTCTCCATTTACACAGTCTCCATTTACACGTCTCTCCATTTACACATCTCTCCATTTACACGTCTCTCCATTTACACATCTCTCCATTTACACATCTCTCCATTTACACAGTCTCCGTTTACACATCTCTCCATTTACACGTCTCTCCATTTACACATCTCGTCTCCATTTACACAGTCTCCGTTTACACATCTCTCCATTTACACGTCTCTCCATTTACACGTCTCTCCATTTACACAGTCTCCGTTTACACATCTCTCCATTTACACGTCTCTCCATTTACACGTCTCTCCATTTACACGTCTCTCCATTTACACAGTCTCCATTTACACGTCTCTCCATTTACACATCTCTCCATTTACACGTCTCTCCATTTACACATCTCTCCATTTACACATCTCTCCATTTACACAGTCTCCGTTTACACATCTCTCCATTTACACATCTCTCCATTTACACGTCTCTCCATTTACACGTCTCTCCATTTACACGTCTCTCCATTTACACGTCTCTCCATTTACACATCTCTCCATTTACACATCTCTCCATTTACACATCTCTCTATTTACACATCTCTCCATTTACACGTCTCTCCATTTACACATCTCTCCATTTACACGTCTCTCCATTTACACGTCTCTCCATTTACACAGTCTCCATTTACACGTCTCTCCATTTACACATCTCTCCATTTACACGTCTCTCCATTTACACATCTCTCCATTTACACATCTCTCCATTTACACAGTCTCCGTTTACACATCTCTCCATTTACACATCTCTCCATTTACACAGTCTCCATTTACACAGTCTCCATTTACACATCTCTCCATTTACACATCTCTCCATTTACACATCTCTCCATTTACACGTCTCTCCATTTACACATCTCTCCAGGCCCCTATGTTTTTAATTACAGTAAAATAAATATAATATAAATTTTACTATTATGACCATTTTCGGGCATATACTTTGGTGTTGTTGCATCTACTCACATTATTGTACAACCAAAACTATCCTCTCCAGAATTTGTCATCTTGCAAAACTGAAATTTTGTGGCCATTAAATGTATCAGGCACAATGTCTGTCTTTTTATGACTGTCTCCTTTCACCTAGCATATTTTGTCATTGTTCACTTAGGTTGTAGAATGATCAAATTGCCCTTCCTTTTAAAGGCTGCATAGTATTCCATTGCATTAATTACAGTATTCTATTTAGCCATTCGTCCGATGATGAGTATTCATATTATTACTTTCTGTGAGCCTGGGTATGTCTCTCCCATATATAAATATCTTTTGATGAAGGCTAGTAAAAGAGTTAAGTAGGTACCAAGCCTGATAACCTAAGTTTGAACCCTGGAACTTACATGGTCAAAAGAAAGAACTAATTCCAAGTTGTCCTCTGATGTCCACATGTGTGCCATGACACCTATGTGTTCATAGACACACACATGCACACACACACACTCACATACGTGTGTATGCACCATGAATAAACAAGTAAATGTTTAAAAACAATTCAGTATAATATTGGAAATATAAATATGTTTTGATTGGTTCTAGATTTTAATAGACAAATTCCTAATTTGGCCCCTGTTTTTTCTGTCCCATCATTTGCCTTGGACTCTGACCTTGACTAACTATGACTCTACTCAGAACATTCGTAGAAACGAGGATGCTGTGCTCTTTGGGTTTTGTCAGCTTGACACAAGCCAGGGTCATCTGCGAAGAAGGAACATGAATTGAGAAAATGATCCCATCAGACTGGCCCGTATGCAAATCTGTGGGACATTTTCTTGATTAATGATTGATGTGGGAGAGTTTAGTTCACTGTAGGTGGTTACATGAAAGATAGTCCTGAGCTTCATTAAAAAAAAAAAAAGCAAACTGGGCCTAGAGGGATGGCTCAAAGATTAAAAGCACTGCCTGCCCTTCCAAAGGTCCTGGGTTCAATTCCCAGCAACCACATAGTGGCTCACAAACATCTATAATGAGATCTGGTGCCCTCTTCTGGTGTGCAGAACATTGTATATATAATAAATAAGTCTTTAAAAAAATAAAATAAAGCAAGCTGAAAAAGCCATGAGGAGCAAGCCAGTAAGCATCCACAGCCTCTGCTTTAGCTCCTGTCTCCAGGTTACCTGCCTTGAGTTCCTGTCCTGACTTCCCTCAGGAATGGACTGTGATGTGGAAGTGTAAGCCAGGTAAACCCTCTCCTCCCCAAGTTGCTTTTGGCCCGTGGTCTTCATCACAGCAATAGAAAGCAAACGAGGGCAGACAGCCAGCTGGGAAAGATAGCTGCCCATAGTGGCCACTGCTCTAGGAATAACACTGTTTTCTCTGTTCTGATCGTCTCTGCAGGACAAATGCCTTAGCCTGGATCTTCCTGCCTGGATCTCCCTCACCAGCCCTTCTCCGTTCGTTGCACCCTTGTTTCTGACATTGGACCACTGACCTCCTCCTGACACCCGGCTCCAAGAAGACTGCAGAAAAAGAAAAAAAAATCCCACCAACCATCTCTCTTCATCCTCACTAACAATTTGGTAATGAAGTATTGATTTCCACTTCTCTCCTTATGGACGATATTAGATTTTCATTGATAAACTGCAACGGGACTGTCGCATCTCTGAGGCCCTCTTCACCGTCAGGAAGAAACAAAGTGCCACCGAGGAAAAATAATGACTGGGAGCATTGACGCACTTACTTTGTCAGTTTGTAACAGGAAAGGGAGGGGGCACATCACTCTTCATAGTTTAATGTCCAAGTGGGCTGCTCTTGGGAGTTTACTTTTCATGGTAACGTCCATTTCCTATTTATAACCCCCCTGGGAACGTTTGTCTAAAGGAAATGTTTCTGTTCAGTGTAACAATTAAGGTTGCACCTGGATTCCCTAGTCCTGCCCCTGCACCGGGGAGCCATTAATCACCGCAGAGTAGAAGAGTTATTAAGTTAAACCGGAGTTTGAGCCAAGAAAACCTCCCAACCATGTTCATCTTCTGTGAAAGTTGTTGGAATAGACAGGCTTAACCGTGTTGCTGCCAAAGGCTTTTTCCTGTGGAGTGCGTCCTCCACGGTTATCTTGAGTGGTTTTGTAAGCTTAGCTCCCAGCATGCACCACTGTAGGATGAGCCCTGCAAACTGGGAGGGGTGCAGACTAGAACCCCAGAGAAAGCAAGATGGCAATGCATCACCGAGAGTGCCAGGTGAAGTGGCCACCTTCACTGGCAACCCCTCCTTGCCGGACCTGTTGCCTCTCAAATGCAGCTTCTCCTTTGAACCAGCAGAATGCATGAAAACAGGGTGTCCGTTTTAAACGTGTTCCTGCAACTTTTTTCATTAAAACTTTAAGGGCCCAATTTTAATTTGTGGAATATTCCCGTTAATAATGAGATCTAATTAAGACATCCATTAAAAGCCCGTTAAAGTTAATTTAACGTAAAAATTCCAATAGAACTGTATTAGATTTTCTCCATTAAATTAACGTTATGGATTTTTAACGGATGTCTTAATTACACGTTATTATTAACGGGAATACTGTATTACACAGATTAAAATCAGGTCCTAAGTCAACTTGGAAAAGCTAAGAGCATGTTTTAATATTAAAGTCTCACAGACCTAGTACACAGTTTGGAAGCGCAGGGGAAGATGCAGTTATTCTAGCTGAGCATTTTCTGTACAATGGAGAGTAATCTATAATAGATAAATTCATCATTTCATTTAAACAATGGTCTCTTTATTCTCATAGGACAGCCAAGTCTGGATTGTATTGTAAATTGCTACTCGGCTATAGGTGAAATATTTAAACTATTCTCAGCACAATATTCTGAAACAAATGACTATTTTGTGTTCTTGTTTTAATTACCAAGGTTATCCAAAAGAAAAGGGGGGGCTGACAAAATGAAGCCAAATACATTCTTTTCACCGTTTATTATAAAGGCTGCCTGTTGGAAATGTCTTGGAAATTTTGACATGATCCCTAAATTCGACGCTGGGATTTAAAATAAAATTTGAAGGAAAAAAAAAAAGAAAAAAAAACTTATTTACCTCCTAAGGAAAGTGTTGCCCTTATGCCACATATAATAGCAAATTGCTTTTTTTATGGCATGCATAACCTAGATGGGGAAAAATATGGTGCTTCGGGGAAGGAGGGGAAAAGTAAATGAAGTTCCAGGAATGTCATTCTGAAGTAATGAGGCATGGACGGAAAATATACCCCTCACATCATCGGATTGAGATGGCAGGCGAAATAGCTTCATTGAAGTGTCAGCACTCATCCATCAATCAATCACCCACAAGGAAAAATAACAACAGTACAACGGGGCGGCTTTTATGGGATTTACTCATGGGCACAGGGAACAGCGGCTCGGATGTAGTTCTGACATGAAAAGCAAGGTGCTGATATTATTTTTTATGATGGGAGGATCATAAAGTGAATTGAGAACAGAGAGAGGTCTGTCTGCTTAACCTGTTCAACCAGAAATGAACGGAACTCAGCTGGAAAGAACCGTCTTCGGATGGGTTAAGATGGAAGGGTGGACTCGGCTGAGCTCTGTCCTTCAACGGGAGATTCTATTAAAGGGGGGAGGGGGGATAATACATTAGCACGGGGCTCTGTGAAGCTGATAAAAATCGCCTGCTCCAACCCAGGGTTATTAGGCAAAGCTACATAATTCAGATCCTCTGGAACCAACCAAAAGCAAACACTGAGCTCGTGACCCACCTGGGAGGACACAATCCAGTTCCAAACTCCTAGGTAACCGGTTCACTCCTAAGAAGAAAATAAGAATAAATCGCTGTTTCGAATATAATCTATATGGTTCTGTTAGGGCAATTTCTCTGGTGGGGTGAGGTGGGAGGCGAGAGACAAAAATATTGATAAATTTGGTTAGACTCCTGAGTTGTCACTTGGCAACTGTGAACGTCGCCGCTGAGAGACAGCTGTTAATGTTCTCTGCAGAAAACAAGGTCTGAGCCGGCACCATGCCGTGCACAGCTCGGTGTATTTCTAGACACCGGGCCTGTCTTCATTTGGCAAGCCTGGGAAGCTTCTAGAAACTTCTTCCTGGAGAGAAAAAAAAAAATGAAATAGCTTGAACTCCAGGAGAATGTTTTTATCTGCTTGCGTACCACTTCCTTCCTCCCTCAGATAAGCTGGAACCACAGAAGTGGAAGAGGAATGATATGCAAATATAATGCAAATTACCTTTGAGTACCTCCACTCTTCAGCCACCCTATGGGAGCGGAGACAATGAGAGGTACCCTTTCCTTCTCCATGCTTCCTTCCAGCTAAGGCCACCAACCGGCTGAAACACGAAGAGCCCATTAAAAAAATATATATGCAAATATTTAAATTTTATGTATTTCAGCAAATCTGCAGATAGACATCATAAGCTCTGACAGCACAAGGCCCAACAGGAAAAGCAATTTATTCAGCAAGTTCTCTCAACCCATCTTGTTAGGCTCCTACCGTGTGTATCCCGGAAGTAGGAGTACCACCACGAACCTTTCATCTCGGCCCTCCTGTTTCAGACAGGACTGTTTCACCAGCCACTGCTTGGACATCTGAGGACAGTGTCCACTGAGGGTCAGAATCCTAGTATTTTCACAATAAGGAATTTTTCCCTGTGAAAAACAGACAGGGAAGAAAAGGAGCTTCCAAATAGGTTAAGGCCTAAAAGCCATAAAAATAAATTGGATAGCCCAGACAGCCCCCAAGGAATTTCGTTGAGAACACAAATAGATTTCCCTAAAAACTCACCACCAAAATATGCCTGCTTGGTTGCTCGGCTCTTACATAACTAATGTTCTGAGCAAAATCCCCCAAATTCTGTTGCAACAGAAAACATGAATTACAGGGCCGTGTTGGGAAGAGGTGAGTGAGCGTATATGAGTGTGTGTGTGTGTGTGTGTGTGTGTGTATGAGTGTGTGCGTGCGTGTGCATGCTCATGGTGGATGTTCATACCTGCATCCATATGCTTGAAGCTCACTGATGTCTACCGTCTGGATAGGACAGTGATAAGAATCTTCCAAAACTTTTCGGTCAACCTGAAGACACAGATCATACAAAGTCCCCAGATTCTGTTTATCATCTGCCACTGGCCAGGTTGTCTGACGAGGCTCAGGCCTTTTCTTTTTTTTGGGGGGGGGGGGATCATTTTTAAATGTGTTCAATGTTTTTATAAAAGGAAGGGAAGAGAAGAGGGGGAGGAAGACAGCAGCAGCTTCTATTAGGACTAAAGAGATGGCTCAGTGGTTATGAGCACTGGCTGCTCTTACAACGGACCTGGGTTCAGTTCCCAGCACCCTCACGGCCACTCAAGTTCTGGCCTCCAAGTTCACGAGACACACACGTGATACACATACGTATCCATGCAAGTCCTTGCACACACACGTTAAGAACATATAAAGTGTCGTGTTCCCAGGATCCGCTGTCCCCGAATGGAGTGCCGGTGTGGAAATGAATATAAAATAACAACAAGGGAATATGTTGAAGGCCATAAACTGCACATACACACATAGTTCTAAAGCAAATTCAGTGCTGTCTGTTTTGAAGAGGCAAAAGCAACAGAAAAACTTCAAAACTCAACTTTTGGTTTATTTTTGCTCCCTCTGTGAGGTGCAAAAATGCTAATTTCATTTTCTCCCTTCCCTCTGGGTGGCACTTTCTCCAAATAGCCATAAAATACTTTTAGACAAAGATTGAGCTGGAGGAAGAGATGTGAATCTCCAGCCCTGTGGATGGAGAGCTGCGTCTCTACGGCAGGAAAAACCGCACATCGTCTTTAGAATTTCCCGGCTAGAATTTGACCGCTCCATCCAGAGTAAACTCTCCTATGGTTTCCTGTGACAGCGTTAGAAGCCTACGCAGATATCTAATTCCCGGTCTCTAGTTAAAATCTCCTTCCAATAGTTATGAACCCTTGGCTAACAGGCCTAGTAGTGCCTCCAAAAGTTATTCATGCACAAGGCGACCCAAAACTTTTTTTGGGGGGTGGGGGGCAATGCAATAGTGGAAATGTTTTATAGATTAGAAATGGCCTGTCTTAAAATGCTAGTACCAGGTGGAATGATATTTCTGCAACAAGACTGTCCATTTCCCTTGGAAAAATATATTCGGAGTAAAATAGCTCTTCCAAAAAGTGACACCCTGGCTTGACACCCTTCAGCATACAAATGACGTGACAATAGCCATACACTGCCGTGAGGGCCGTCTACAGTAACGTCTGTTTGAAGGAGACAGATCAAATACAGCCCCTTGAACTGTGTTTATTTGCTTAAAACAGCTTTTGGAAATAAAAGTAATAACTTTTGGTTGGAGCCCCCAGGAGATGTTAAAAAAAAGTTTGAAAAAAAAATACATTGCTTTTAAAAAAAAAAATCTAAATCTAAGCACTCCCTTGAAGCCTTTCAGGAAATATATTTCAGTATGCTCTCTGAATTATTTTGCACCTGAAACCTACATCTGACTGTCTGTCCCCAGGCAAAGGCTAATATTTATAGGACGAACAATCTCTGATTATGTCTCAACTATTGAGCTGGGTCCGGTCCTATTTTCACTTTCAAAATGACTTCTGGAACACTCCGGAGTTATAAAGGTGTGTGCAGATATTGAGGGACAGAAAGTTCCACCGGTCTAAGCCAAAGAAACAAAACAGTGTGGGTCCGTTCCGCCTGGAGAGAAAGCCCGCAGAAGTCGGAGTCGAGACCGAAAGACTTTGCCTTCCTTCTTCACGCTGCAAACGTAACAAACGTGCCGAAACGTGACCTTTGGCTCAGGGTTCTTCCTCGTCATAAAACCCCAGTTTGCCACACACTTTTAGGTCTCATCCCCTTGGGCTCGCTTCCTAAGAGCTGGATCCCAGAAGGATGAACCGCGAACTTTCAAACCCCTTGAATATCCAAGTGGACCTGTGACGGCCAACTGGTTCTGGTTCTGCAGGAGTCTTCTGTGACAAGCTGGGAAAGGTCTCTTGCATCCATTCCAGATTTTTGAATCTATCTTAATTTAAAAAAAAAAGTAACTGGGCTCCGGGTGGGGACAGAGGGGTTCAGAAGGATTTTCAGGAACCACATTTATCCTTGCTCTGGAGGGAAGTGTTTGCTTCCGGGACAGAAACAAACATTTTTATATTCAGAAAGCAGACAAATTGTTTTCAGAGAAAATGACTGCAGCCATACCTGTAGAATGCTCGGTGCGCGGCCTCTACTCTCTCCTGCATGCCGGGTGTGCATTGTTGGCGCACTAGAAGGAGGGGGAACGAACAGGCTGCTCTGCTGGGAGAGCGGCAGCCTGCATGGCCGGGAACACGGTGCTGTACATATTTGTATATACTGACTAGATCGCCGCGTATGGACGCAGATTTTCTTATATTTACTTGATTCTGTTTCCTACCAGACTGGCCCACAGTGCGGGATTGTTTTGCATTGGAGAAAAAAAAAAAACAATATGCTTGTCATTTCCCCCCTGATCATTCACTTCCGATAGCTTATGGAAGAATTAGGGCTGTGTTTCTTAAGAAATTCTAAGAACCACGGCCGTCCGCCTGCATGAACCCCATCCGGTCGCTGGATCCAAGGAGGAACCGATGCCCTGATTTGACTGAGTTTTCCTCTAAAGGCATGCTTTACTCCAAGAGAAAACCACAAACTCATCCATGTAGAACTAGCCTCTTTGCATTTTATCTAACAGGGCCTAGGAAACAAAAAAAAAAAAAAGATTATTTTTAATGTCTTCTTTAGAGGAAGAATTCATAATTGTCAAAATTTGAAACATTAGCTTAATTTTGTTTTTATGACCCCGTGCTTCTGCTCTTTATTTATCCCGTTACTGTTGTAATGGGGCCCCAGGCCATTCCTGACATCATCGTGTTCCTCCGCGGCATTAAGGATGTTTTTAAAATTACACAGATTATTGAGCCAACAGGCTGTTTTAATCAAAACCATGTTTCACTTGTTTAGGAGGCTTATAAATTGTCCTTGCAATGAAGAAGACAGGGGAGGGATGAAAATAACAAAAGCAAAAGCGATCCACTGGGAAGATTATACCACCGTGTGGCCAGACAGACTCATCACAGACAGGCCTCTTTGCCTGCTTCTCTAGGAATCTGGAAAATACTTCCCTTGTTTTCCCAACATCCTGAAACTCATTTTCAAGGCCAACGCTGTTTGCAAAGTTCCAAAGGTCTTTGCCACCTCATCACCACCCAAAGGCAAATGGTCCAGCTGGGAAATGATCTTCCAGGGGGAAGAATGAGTATTTCAGAAAAGATGGGCCTCTTTTCTTTGGTCCCTAGGCACCACCAAACTGTCACCACCACCCTCACTGTAAACAATCCCTTAGGACCTAAATCAGAGCAACAGCAGCTACCCCATCAGCCCCTTGAGGGATAAAAATGACGTAGGCGTGGACCCACTTCAAGCATGTGCCTGCCTATGCTGCCCTTGCCCAGAAGTTACCTGCAGAAAGAGACAGTTTGGATACAATTTTATCACTAGGAATAAATCCTGATGGTGGAAATGAAAAAAGCCCTTAAATTATATCAAAAAAGCCATTATTTTTTACATCTAAAGAGTGGGCTATTTTTTAAGAGAACTCATTCTACTTTGAGAATGTAATTAAAGCCCTAAATAACCGATAATACTCTTAGCTACTAGGAAAACACAACAGCATACTCGCCAAGGTTGTATGGAGCCCCTCGTTCCCATCAAAAAGCTGTCTCTGTGAATTATTTACACTTTTAAACTTGATAACGCTTTCTGTTTGTAGCAAAAGGGAAAACAGAAAAGTCCTTTTTCCTCCTCGCTCAGCAGTTATTTTAAACAGCCATTCCCACCTGAAACCTCGCGGTGATCTGCCCTGAGAGTCTTCCTTGCGGACCTAAGGACCTGGGTTTGCTCTCTGAGAATTTTGCCAGAGGCTTCCTTCATTGTGACGCAACAGACCCTGAACCACAGTTCTGGAATCTACTGGTAGCGGTGCTAGACGGCAGAGGCACTTCCCGACACCATTAGTTTGGCAGGTGTCCGTCATTTCAGACTTTGGCCAATTTGGGGGAGAAAAAAATGGAAATTAAAAGAGTGAAGAGACAGGGGGGGATAAAAACCCATACACACAGATGCACTTAGAACATGAAAAGAATTATTTATATGATAAAAATATATTTAGATTTTCAAAGCACAAGACTGAATTGAAGTGCTCTTTTTACGCTTCCTGGAGATGGCACTGCTAAATGTCTTTCTACATCAGGCTTTAATAAATCTGTAATGACATTTGATGGATTGATTTCTGCCTGCGTGTGGTTTTTAAAGATGGCAAGAGAGGAGAAAGGCAAGGGGGGTAGTAAAGCGCCCTCCCTCAAGGAAGCGGGAGGAGGCAGAGTCTTGGTAGGCCTCTCCTTGTACTCCTAATGCCTCACTTCTAGCATCTGCCAGCACGGTTCCTTTTTCAGATACCTGCACCCCGATTCCTTTTTTCAGATGTCCACACCCCTTGCTTGTCTTCTGGGCTGGCTCTGCAAGCTCTCCTATCCCACCAGCTTACACCCCAGTAATAAATAAGGACATTTCAACAGAGACACAGGTTGCTGTCTGCCATGCTGCGGATGGCCCAATTTTCCCTGCCTTAGATAAGGGACAGCCCTGATGGACACTCAGTTTCCCTCTGTGCCCCCCTCCATTTCCTTTAATGTCCCGGGAGACTAGGACCGTGCATCCCACAAGCTGACCAAGCAGACACCAGTGCCAAGCTGAAGTGCGGTGTGATCTGCACACAGGTGGCTCACAGCTCTCAGTAGCTTGCCCGCCTTGGGCCCGAGCTTGTTAAATGACGACAGTCACAGGGCCACCTGTTAGTCTAATTCCATTGCTGCGCTCCATGTGTGGCTGTCACAGGACAGGACAGGCTAAATACAGCAAGGCAGGGGAGCAGCAGAGGCACAATGTTGGGGTGAGCAATCTGGCACAAGTAAAGGGGGAGTTGTTGTTTGTTTCCTTAAGGACCTACTATGTGCTTGCTGGGTCTGAGGGCTACTTTCACAAATGAAACTGGCAGTGGTCTGTGAGAAGCAATGGCTGTCCACAGGAGCTACGCTAGCATCTAGGCTCAGTCATATGCCATCTGGGATGGAAGCGAAGGTCGCAGAGGAAGGAGACACTACTTCAGGTCGTGAATGGGGATGATGGAAGCACAGAGGTGGCCCAGCCAGCCTGGAGTTGCGGGATTCCAAAAGGAAATTATGTTGAAGGTAAAATCCTGGCCATCTCCTAGATTAATGTCTCAAAAGAATCCTAAAGGGGGCTGGACAGATGGCTCAGCGCTTAAGAGCACTGGCTGCTCTTCCAGAGGACCCAGGTTCAATTCCCAGCACCCACACAGTGACTCACAACTGTTTGTAACATCAGTCCCAGGGGATCTGAGGGTACTATGCCAGCATGTGACACAGGCATCCATGCAGAAAAGATACCTGCACACATAAAATAAATGATGATCTATTTTAAAGAGCACCGAAAGAAACAAAAGTGGGGCAGACAGAAAGGTGGCTTCGCAGGTGAGGCGCTTGCTGTCAAGCCTGAAGATTTGAGTTTGATCTCCAGGAACCAATGGCGGAAGGAAAGAAACAGCTCCTGTAAGGGTGACCTCTGACCTCCAAATGCGCACCTGTCGACCTGAAGATAGTTCCTCGCAGACATGCCCCCATAGGCTAGCACAACAGAGACAGTCCCTCCCTGACGATTACAATGGTGGTGTTGACAATGGAAGCTAGCAATCTCACTGATAGCAGGACCAAGAATGACCTCGAACTCCTGATCTTCCAGCCTCCACCCCCGAGTGACAGGATGATAGGCGTGCAGTCCCACACTTGGGTTGACTGTCTTGATCTTGAATGATCCCCTATCCGTGTTGAAGGTTTGGCTCTCACCCTGCAGAGCTGTGGGGAGATGGAAGCCTCTAGGTCATTGCCCTCAAAGTGGGTGGTGGGACTCCAGGCCTCTCCTCCCACTTTTGCTTCCTGGCAATGAAGTGAGCTCTGTGACGGCACTGCCCATTGCGGTCACAGTGCACTGCCTTCCCGCAGCCCCAGAAGAACGTGCCCAGGACATCAGAGAGTTTACCCACAGCACTGTGACTCGAGATGGGTCCTTTCTCCTTTTAAGCTTCTTGTGTCCAGTACTTCATTACAGTGGTGGGCAGCTGAATTTCACACAAGAGGACAGAAAAGGCCAGAATGTAAGCAAAGGAGCTTTAAGAACAACTGCTACCAGGTGTGTGGGTTCATGCCTGTAACCCCAGCATGCAGGAGACTAAGGCTCGCATGTTCAAGGCAAGCCTAGTCTAAATAGAGTAAGTTCCTGCTAATTTGAGCTACAGGATGAGATCCTGTCTTTATAAAATCCTGCTGAGGAGTTCTGAGAAGGAGGAGACTCAGGTGTTCACACTCCCTTCTGATCAAGAAGAGGCTGAGCCACCAGAAAACGCGAGCGGCGCATAGCAGCAGGTGTTGAAGCAGAACCGAGCGACATGCAGGGAAGCCACCAAGGACTGTGGATAGGAAACATCCAAGAGCCCAGCTCCCTTTGACTAAAACCCCAACTCCTAGGGACTAGGAGGCGGATCAGCGGTAAAGAACTTGCCTCTTGCACACAAAACCCTGGGTTTGTACCATTAAAAAAAATAAATAAATAGCCTGGCGGTGGTGGCGCACGCCTTTAATCCCAGCACTCGGGAGGCAGAGGCAGGCGGATCTCTGTGAGTTCGAGACCAGCCTGGTCTACAAGAGCTAGTTCCAGGACAGGCTCCAAAACCACAGAGAAACCCTGTCTCGAAAAACCAAAAAAAAAAAATAAATAAATAAATAAATAAAAAGAAAGAGAAGGAGGAAGAGAAAGGGAGAGAGAAGGGAGAGAGCAAGAGGATGAGGATGAGAAGGAGAATTGGGAACTCCAGAGCTGGATCTACTGGCACAAGCCTGTGATCCCAGCTACTCAGGAGGCTGAGGTGGAGGAAGAGGGCTGGGGGATAGGAGCCAATGGTAGAGCTCTTGCCCAATGTGTATGAGGCCCTGGATTCAATAGTAGGTGCTGAAGGACACACTCTACAGCAATGCTCCAGGCGCTATTATGTGCATGTATTCACCTCTCAAAAAGTTTAGTTGCAGATAAAACAGAAAAAAATTAGAATGAGGAGATGGAACTACTGGTATGGAAATAGACCACGAAGCCACTGTGATTTTTAAAATGCAGGAGCTGAAGGCTAGAGAGATATCTCAGAGGCTAAGAGCACTGGCTGCTAGTTGAAGAGGTCCCTGGCTTGGTTTCCAAAGCCCACATAGCATCTCACAAATGTCTATCACTCCAGTTCCAGGGGATCCAACACCCTCTTCTGATTTCCAAAGGCCCTGGACCCTCACACACGGGGCATACACACACAAACACACACATGCATACACATAAACAAAAATAAAATTAATATTAAAATTCAGGAACCAGCATAGAAGCAACCAGACAACTCCATGAAAAATTAGATATCTCACTTGTTGAAAATATTTAAATAAGAACTTAATATATTATAGAAGTAGAATTTTAAATGTATGGAGAAAAGATGCAGTAATAGCCATTAAACACCACATGCACCCAGCTGGTAAACTTACCAGGGTCTAAATTCCTGTATCTATGTCTTCCTAGATACACTGCAAGATCCATTAATTTAATCTGAAAACAGAATCATAAAAACAGCTAGAGAGTAATGTAAGCAGGAAACAGATACAGGTTGGGAAGTTACTGCCAGCCTGAAAAGCTTCGGTTCGTGGCCTTTAACTCTTTCTCTTTTACGTGCAAAAGGAATAATAAAGACAAACGGAAAATTACACAAAAATATCATCAAAAACATTGTCAGTACAATGAAAAGGCAGAAATGGTGCGAAGCCATACCAGCATAGGATTTACTGGTATAACTAATGCTGAAGTGTTGCATGTTCCGAAGGACTATAAACACACACACACCCTGCTTGTTTTGAGGCAGAGTCTCCTGTGGTCCAGGCTGGTCAGGAAATAACTGAGGCTGACCTTGAACTCCTGACCCTCCTGCTCCCTAACCCAGAGTCCTGCAACTACACACCTGTGTGCCACCCCTTCAAATTATGAGGTGCTGGGAATGGGATCCAGGGACTCCTCAAGCAGCTGACCCACTGAGCCATATTCCCAGCACACGAACTCCAACCAAACAGACTGTGTGGGGTGAGATCTCATGAGCCGAGAGTATGCAAACAAACTCGAATGGTCAATCAACACAAAACATCAAGGGACAATAGTGATCAGACACTGAATAAAATGGGAAGAAATCTATTTTACCTTTCAAACAGACAAAAATAAAATCAATTGTTGTTTTTATTAGAGAAGGCTTTCAGGAGATTGCCAGGTTCCAGACACATTGCTGCTGGCACCAGAATTGGACAGGAACCTTCCAGAAACTTATGAAATACCATGTTATCAGCTTCCATAAAATGTGTGTGCACTTTGGGGAATTAACCTTTCAGAGTTTTCCTTAGAAAACAGTGGCATGCTGGGGACTCACACAGTAAGAAGGTTTGATCACAACATCGGGTAAGGACGGTGAACTAGCAACACACTGGCAGTCCAAAGAAAGCAAGCATGGTTTTTACCCTAAAGAAGACAGCCACGGATCCATGGGATACCACACACACAGGGACTGTGGAGATGGCTCCATCAGTCAGGTGTTTGCCCTGCATGAGGACACAAACCCATGCCCATGTACCATGTCCATGTGCCGGACATGGTGTTGCCTGCTTGTAATCCCAGCTTCATAGAGGTAGAAGCAGGTGACTCCCTGGGCTCAGTGGCCAGCCAGCCTCGCATGACCAGCAAGCTGCAGGCTTCATGTAAGACTGTCTCAAAAAATAAAATAAAATAAACAAAAACAAAACTGAGATGCAGAGTTGGGGATTTAGCTCAGCGGTAGAGGGCTTGTCTAGCAAGCCCAAGACCCTCCCTGGGTTTCGTCCTCTGCTCTGGGGGAGGGGTGGCAGGATAATGACATGAGACTTAACTTGGGACTAAAGAGATAGCCCAATGGTTGAGAGCGCTGACTACTCTTCCAGAGGACCCAGGTTCGATTCCCAGCACACACATGGCACTTCACAACTGTCTGTGACTCACACATATGAGGCATAGACACATGCAGGCAAAACACCAATGCACATAAAATAAAGTTCACAAAAACAGACCTGAAAGGCAAGACTGACCTCTAACTGCACATGCACCCTGACCTCTAACTGCACATACACCCTTACCTCTGACTGCACAAGCACCCTGACCTCTAACTGCACATGCACCCTGACCTCTGACTGCACATGCACCCTGACCTCTAACTGCACATGCACCCACACTCACACCTACTCACCCACAAATTACTTAAATTAACTTTAAAAAAAAATTTTTAGTTTGTCATGGTAGATCAACCTTTAATCCTAGTACTCAGGAGGTAGAGGCAGGGGGATCTCTGTGAATCTGAGGCCAGCCTGAGATGATGATGACAACGATGACAAAGAAGAGGGGGAGGAAGAGGGGGAGGGGGAAGAGAAGAACAAAATAGTTATGAAAAGAAGCACCAAGCTTACGGAGGAATCATTCACTTGGCAGTCCCGCTGACTATGGAGTGGGGCTTACCTGGTAAGACATGATACTGAGAAATGGCCACGTCCTACCAGAGCCTATGAGTTCTTCAGCTCACCCCATCCTCCACTTTACAGCCGAGAAGCCTCCCACTGACCAGTTTGTGGTGTGGGAAAACCCACGCTCACATAAGCTCGGGGCAGAAGGTTTGCCAAATGGCCTTTAAAAGCAAAGGTTTCTTAGCCCTACACAGAAAACAAGGGTCGAACATCTGTTATCAGCTGGTGTCCCAGGACTTCCACAGATCACATCAAGGCCTGCAGGCTGGTGAGTGACGGAGGACATGCAGTTCTCCGTGGCAGGCCAATGGGACAAGGGTGGCTCTCTGCAGTGTGAGCTGGCATCTCAACTCCCTCCCCACCCAGTCACTCGGGTCCCCTCCTGGGCTAGTTCCCGCATTCTACAACAAAGCTTCTCCCACAAGGGAGGTGGGGGAATGTGGAGAAACACCTGGTGTTGTGAGAGGGAAGAATGTTTCCTACAGTCTTGTCAGCCACGTCTGCCTGCACCAACTTAATGGCTTTCTGGAGCCTTGGGGTCGGATCACAAAGGCCTCGGCAGGCCTGCAAGCATGTGTCTCAATGTGGTTGTTGCCATTCTGGCACATTCTGCTTCAGCCAACCTGAAACCCTTTAGTTCCAGCCCCTCTCCAGGCATTCTGCCTCAGGACCTTTGCAAAAGGTGGGACCTTGCATCTTCTGCTGCCATTCACCACTCCGGGACAACTCCCATCTCCCACGAACAGGACTTCTCTTCGGCAAAGGCCATTTCGCTTGAGGCCACCCATGCTGCCGGCTTCTGACTGGCAGTCCCAGAAGGCAGGGCACCGTGGTGCTCACGCCTGCCCCTCCATCCCTCAGCACTGTAGTCCTTATGCCCGCCCTCCTCGACAGCATCCTAGCCTCAACACTACCAACCCAGAATGGTAGAAGCTTGTGGTTCATGTGTTTGAGCCTCACCGATGAGAAAGAACTTTGCCAGGCATGGTGGTAAACACCTTCCAGCCCAGCACTTGGGAGGAAGAGGCAAGAGGAGAAGGAGCCAACTGCAAAGGGGTGGGGAGGGGAACCTGAGCAACCTCCCTCTGTATGTCCTCGAGTGCATTCCTCATTGAGTCACTGAGAAAATGTGCCGTGTCCACAACAGAGGTGCCACCAAGCACGACTGAAGGTCACACACCGTGTGAAGGGCTGATCAAGTCAGTCCCGAGCCTGCCTTCCAGCCCTACGCTATGGCAGAGAACAGATGGTTAGCTTGGTCCTGTTCCATCCTAGACCCCATCCCTGCCTCGTGCCCCATCCTCGCCTACGTGCCCACAGCAGCCTGAGAGCCAGGAGACTGGGCCTCCTCTGCCTGCTCTCTTATAGAACTCAGGACCACTAGCCCAGAAATGGAACCACCCACCATGGGCTGGGCCCTCCTCCATTGATCACTAATTGAGAAAATGCCTTACTACTGGATCCCAGCTGAGCCTCCTTCCTCTCTGATGACTCTAGCTTGTGTCGAGTTGACACACAAAACCAGCCAGTACAGAAGCCAACCTCATGAAAAGAGTATCCTGTATACTGGTATTATTAAAATATCAGAGGAGACACTCAGGAGGCAGAGGCAAGCAGATGTCTGTGGGCTTGGGACCAGCCTGGTTGGCATAGAGAATCAGAACAAAACAAAACCAAATAAATAAATAAAATCAAAGGAGATGGGGTGGGAGTGGGGGTTGCTGCAGACGGCTCAGCAGTTAAGAGCACTGGCCACTCTTCCAGAGGGCCCCGTTTCCATTCTTATCACCCTTATAGCAGCTCACAGCCATGGCTAACTCCAATTCCAGAGGATCCAATTGCCCTCTTTTGACTTCCCAGGCCACCATGGCCATGTGGTACACAGACATACATGCTGGCAAAACATGTGTGTGTTTAAAAAATATATAGGATTAAAAAATAAAAAAAATTTAAGTCATATATATAGATTATGAGACAGGGTTTCTCTGTGTAGCCCTGACTATCCTGAAACTCACATTGTAGACTAGGCTGGCCTCATAATCACAGAGATCCTCCTGCCTCTGTCTCCCGAGTGCTGGGATTAAAGATGGGTGCCACCACTGCCCAGCAAAGAAAAAATATTTTTCCAAATTAAAAAATACATATCATGGAGAAACTGAGTTTGGTGACTTAGACCTGCAATCACAGCTAAGGCAGGAAGTTTCTAAATCCTAGGTCGATGTAGGCTGCAGTGAATTCCAAGCTAGTCTGAGCAGCTGAGTAAGACCATGTCTCAAAATTAAAGGCACAGCTGAGAGTGTAGCTCAGTGGCCCAGGACTTCCTTAGCATGTTTGAAATCCTGGGTTGAATCCTCAATATTACAAAAAAGCAAAAAAAAAAAAAAATGAACAAAATCATATGAAGAGAGAGAACTGGAAGGAAAAACCCCTCGAGTTAAAAATAAGAATCAACGAGACGGCTCAGCAGCAAAACGTGCTTGCTGCCAAGCTTCCTGACCAGAGTTCGATCCCTAGGACTCGTGATGGAGAGACCAGCTCTCGACGCTGTCCTCTGACCGTCAGTGTGCCGCATACCCTTCACACATTTACAACATAAAATAAATAAAAATATTTCTATAGCCGGGCATGGTGTAACACACCTTTAATCTCAACACTCAGGAGGCAGAGGCGTGCAGAGCTCAGTGAGTTCAAGGCCAGCCTGGTCTACAGACTGAGTTTCAGGTAGCCAGGGCTACACAGGGAAACCCTGCCTCGAAAAACCAGTACATACACACACATACATACATGCATAGATACATATATATATAATACATAGATACATACATATATATATATATAATATTAGTGCTATCCATAAATAGAGAGTCCAGGCACCTTGGCGTGCCTCTGGCAATCTGTAGAACAAGACTTGAAACCCAAACCCATCAAATGACCCTCAGTGACTTCTGAACCATCCCTGGACACAAGGCTGGCATCAGCAGCAAGAAAGCCATGTAGCTCCTGCCCCTCATGTTGGTCCTTCCCCACAGCAGCAGTGGCCCCCAGGAGCTAGTTCAAAAGGCAGATTCACAGGCCCGAACCCTGCCCAAGCATCTGCAACATGTCCAGAGGTCACGGGGAGTCCTGCGGCCACAGATGAGCCACCCTTGTGTGCCCCAAAGAGCCAACACAGCAACACAGATGCCGCCATTGTTCGCACGTGTTAAGTCCCCAGCCCCAATCAGAAACTCCCTTGTCAGACTAATTATACTTATGGGTGTTCTGTGACTTGCGGTATTCTCAGAAAAAGAAAGAAAAATGAAGTTCTCTTTCAGGTTTTCAGGGTAGATAATGTCAAATATTTACAGAGCAAACATCATTCTGGTGGCACACCATTCTCTTCCTGCAGATTAGGGGGCTGTCAATCAAGCTGTGACGGGAGGCCTGTCAACCCTCTCAACAGAGAGAAACCTCCTGCCATCCTGGCTAAACCATGTGTGCTACCATGCTAGGGATGCAAGGAGCGGGCTCCCAAGGCAGGCCACCCAGAGTGGGGCTCCAGCAAACAGAAGACCTGCCTCTGTTCAAGGGGATAGCTTGGGGCCGCCTGCCCAGTGAAGATCCTGGAGGAGGGGCAGGGCCTTTGTGTTAGGATAAAATGTTCCAACATGAACTAAAGGTTCCAAGGGCCAGCAGCATCTTCATCGGGGCTGACTCAACATACATGACTGCCCTGCTCCAGGACGGAAGAGATTGGGAATGAAGACTGAGGAGTCCACATGCCTAAGGCTTCCAGTTGCTGCCCCTCCCTGCTGCTGCTCTTCTTCCTCCTCTTCTTCCTCCTTTTTCTCTTCCTCTTCTGAGATATAACACAACATATTGATTCAACATTAAATCATTTTTAAAAAATTTAATGAGGCCTAGCATTCAGGAGGACCTGGATTCCACCCTCAGTACAACATACACCCAGTTTAGTGGAACGCGCTGTTCTGTCCAACACCCGGAAGGCAGACAGACACAGGTGGGAGGGTTGGGAGTTCAAGGTCATCCTCAGCTATGTAGCAAGTTGGAGGTCAATCTGGGATATATAAAACCCTGTTTTACTATTATTTGTTGATTTGTTTCCTGTTCTAAGTCTCCAAATTCCTAGGCACATCTACATAAACATTTACACTGAGGCCGAACACATTTCCTGGACACATTTACTTTGAGTCTGAACAAGCAGTGTTTCAGGCTCTTGGCAACCTCCCGTCCTTTCAAAATTTTGAGGAAAGCTAGGAATTGTTGTACATACCTTTAATCCCAGCACTTTGGGAAGCAGAGGCAGGAGGATCAGGAATTCAAAGTCACCCTAAACTAACTGCACAGCTAAAACCCTGTCTCAAAAACTAAAATCAAGCCAGGTGGTGGTAACGCACACCTTTAATACCAGCACTCAAAAGGCAGACATAAGCAGATCACTGCGAGTTTGAGGTTAGCCTGGTCTACAGAGTGAGTTCCAGGACAGGCTCCAAAGCTACACAGAGAAACCCTGTCTCGAAAAAAAAAAAAAAAACTCAAAGCTGGTGACATTTGTCATGTAAAACCCCATTGATGGATGATACCTTTGAGAGGCCATGGGGGAAGGGGTTGCTGGAGTGACGATGGTTAGAAACATTGATTGCCAGAGGACCTGGGTCTGATTCCCAATACCTACAAGGTGGCTCAGAACAATAGGCCCCAGGCACACACAAACGCATGAGTGTTTTGTCCCTGTGTATGTATGCATACCTTCGTGTGTATGCACGGCTTCCAAAAAGACCAGAGACAGAGTTAGATCACTGAGCACAGGAGCCGTAGATGGTTGTAAACCACCATGTAGGTGCAGAGAATTAAACCCCAGTTCTCTGCAATCGCCATAAATACTCCAAACTGGATCCATCTCTCCAGCCCCAATAAAAGCAATATTTTTAAAAAGGTCGATTTTGCCAGAGGATGAACGCTGTTCTCTCCAGGGTAGGTTCATCACCCAAGGAGGGGGTTCACCTAGACCTTCAGGCTTTCTCTCTGGGGCAGTGGTTCTCAGCCTTCCTTATGCTGTGACCCATTAGGACAGTTCCTCATGTTGCGGTGACCCCCACCCAAGTTATTTCATTGCTACTTTATAACTGTAAGTTTGCTACTGTTATGGATCACAATGTAAATATTTGATATGCAGGATATCTGGTATGTGACCCCCAAAGGGGTCATGACCCCCAGCTTGTAAACCAGGGAGTGGTCTAGGGACTCTGAGTTCAGCCAGGCCTGTTTGGAACCTTAGTAAATATTTGGCCAGGAAGCACCTTCCCAGAGCTGCTTTCAGGTTCACCACACCCCACAACCCCCCTTTCTTCGCTGCAGGGTTCATCTAGCCGTCAGTCAGTCAGAGAGATCATCTTATTGAAAAGACTCATGACGTAGTGAACAAAAGCTTAGGAAATAAACTCTAACCCCCAAGGGAACACTCACTGCAGCTCTTCACACACTAAAATATTCAATTTATAGCCTATATTGAATCCTCTGTCTGTAATTTATTACCCTATGTATGGAGGAGGTTTTTTTAATACAAACCAATTTCGATGTACTTTACTGTTTTCCTTGCCTCTGTTAAAGCAGAAATAATATATTTTGCAGAGAGATTAGGAGGCAAATGCAATGGAGTCTCACCGGGGTGCCTCCTCCCACCTCCTGGGTTCCGTCAGCCATCAGCTGAGGACCCACGATGGTGTTGGGTGTCCCGGGCATGTAGATCGCTCACTGTTCCCAGGTGGTTCTGATATAAGCTGAGCACCACAGTTCTTAAAACAAAAATGGGGCCAGTGAGATGGCTCAGCAGATTTAAAAAAAAAAAATGCTTGATCTGCAAGTCTTAACGACCTGAGTTCCATCCCCAGAAGCCGCAGTGGAAGGGAGAGCCAGCTCCCAGAAGCTGTCCTTTGACACCCCTACACGCATGTGCTATGGCGTGTGCATGAACACATACACAATAATAATAAATAAAACAAAATAACTTCATGAACTCATAGCCAGCAAGGGAAGAAGGTGCTGGGGATCCAACAGAATACAGACTAGACAACAACCTTGCCGTGTTAAGAAAGTTTGTAGCTGGCAGTGGTGACTCATGCCTTTAAGGCCAGCATTCCAGGGGCTGAGGAAAGAAGAAGATCTCTGTGAGCTGAGGCCAGCCTGGTCTACAAAGTGAGTTCTAGGACTACACAGAGAGACCCTGCCTTGAGAAGAAAAAGAAGTGTTTGTATGAGCTGGGTTTTATGTAAACTTGACACAAGTTATAGTCATCTAAGAGAAGGAACCCCAAGAAAATAGCTCTGTACAATCAAGCTGCAGGCAATCCTATGGGGCATTTTCTTAATTGGTGATTGATGTGGGAGGGCCCAGAGCATTGTGGGTGGTGCCATGCCTGGGTTTGTGGTCTGGGTTCTATAAAAAAGCAGGCTGAGCAAGCCATGGGAAGCCAACCAGTAAGCAGCCCCCTCCATGGCCTCTGCATCAGCCCCTGCCTCCAGGTTCCTGCCCTGCTTGAGTCCTGTCCTGGCTTTTTCAATGCTGAACTGTGTGTGGAAGTGTGAGCCAAATAAAGCCTTTCCTGCTCCTGCATGAGGTTAGGGTGTTTCACGGCGGCAATAGTAACCCTGACTATGATACTGCTGTTTCGAAAAATCAGAAAGAACACAAATAAATGAACGAAATATAAACTGGAGACTGCCCCCAGGGAGGGAGTCACACAATGCTTCACCAAGAAGTGGCATCTGAACAAAGGTCTAAGAAGTGGAGGGAGGGGACAGTTCACAGATCTGACGGAAGAGTAGGCAGAGTCTGATAGCGTGTTTCCTCTGTGTGTGTGTGTGTGTGTGTGTGTGTGTGTGTGTGTGTGTGTGTGTGTTAGTGGATGGAGGTACATGTCTGTGCAGGTACATACACGTGTACATGTATGTAGGTGTGCACACACATGTGCATGCTTTCGTGTGGAGGCCAGAGATGTATGTGTTTTTCTTCAGTCACTCGATGCCACTTACTCTTTGAGGCACGGTCTCCCACCGAACCCGGAACTTATCCATTCAGCTAGATGAACTACCTAGGGAGCCCCTGGGATTTTCTGTCCCTGCGTCCCCAAGCAGACGTGGGTGCGGGGGATCCAAACTCAGGTCTTCAGGCTTGCCCAGCAAACACTTTGCCAATGGAGACATCTCCCAGCCCTGTTCCGTGGTTTTAAAGGAGCCCTCTGGATGCTGTACTTGGAATTGGCTCTCAGAACCACGAATGAAGGAATGCTGGGTAGAGGCCATCATTCTACACTGCCTATTCTTGAAACTTACTTTAGGGGGTGGGTGGCAGGAAGCATCTGTCCGTCTGTCTGTGGGACAGCAGAAAAGCTTGCCAAAGCCCTGATCCAGAGCCAGGCATGGTGGCAGCCATCTGTAAGCCCAGCACTTAGAAGCTAAGAGATGAGAAGTGAGATCGAGGCCAGCTGGGCAACACAGAGCATGCCAGGCCAGTGTGGACTACACTGATTCCAAAATAGCCCGGTGTGATGGCGCACACCTTTAATCCCAGCACTCAGGAGGCAGAGGCAGGCAGATCTCTGTGAGTTCAAAGCCAGCCTGGTCTACATAGCAAATTCCAGGTCAGCCAGAGCCATATAGTGAGATACTGTTTCAAAATGTATAAAGTACATCTGATCCACAAAATTAGGAGATCAGACACTCTGTAACAGATTCATATTATGAATAATATAGTAGTTTGTGATCATTAATAACAGGTTGGGATTTGAAGTCATTAAACTTCAAGGCGGATAAGTGGAAGAGGCTTGAATCCCAGTTACTTGGGCAACTGAGGGAGCAGGTATTGCGACTTCAAGGCCAGCCTTGGCAACTTGGTGAGACCCTGTCTCGAAATTAAAAGCAAAAGCAGGGCTGGGGATACATCTCGGTGGTGGAGCAAGGAGAAGCCTGGGTTCAAATCTCAACCTCACAGAAGGAAAAACAAGTAGACTCTAAAATCTGAGTAACACCATTTACAAACCATTCGCCTGAAATGGCTGAGATGGTAAATGTTATGTCCTTTGCATAGTTCAACACACACACAAATCAGAAGATTCCGTGGGATTGTGGGGCTACCGTTGTGCAATGACTGCACTTTTACAAGCCTGAGGCCTGGGCACCTGGGTCCTACAATTAATAGAGCTCGTCAGCCAGTCACCTTCCTCTCTCCACCTTGCGTACAACTCCATCCACATGCCAGTCTGTGGATGCCACAAGGCCCAAGTACCCCAAGGTCCCTCCTTTGCAGGGTGCCCCCTTGCTTCCTCCAGGATTATAGCCCAGGAAGGGTTAGCAGGGCAGAATCAGGCTGGAGCCAGGGAGGATCACAGGGCCTCCGCCCCCAACCCCTCTCTAATTACGATGGCTGATGCACTGGTGATTAGCTAGGGCTGCCACCAGCAATAAACAGTCATTTATCAAACCCTGAATGAAACTCTTTCTTCAGCAGAAGCCCGTGACCCTGGTCCTGTGCCACAGCAAACAGGAATCACTCAAGTCACCTCTGTCAGCAGGGAGACGAGGGTTCCTGGTCTGCTGAGACTCGCTGACAGCAGAAAGCAAGATCTGCAACACCATGCAGACAGGCCTGTCACTGGCGTGTGTGCGTGTGTGTGTGTGCACGTGCACATCTATGTTAAAGAAGCTGAGAATGCAGATAAACTGAGGCCCTGGTGTGGCCTCACACATAACACCCAGCAGAGTACCAGGCCACTTGGAGGGGGTAGGGGGCACATCAAATGTCTCTGTTTCTTTTATTTTCTTTTATTTTTTTGTGAGACAAGGTCTCACCATATAGCCATGGTTAACCTGAAACTCACTGACTCAAACAGGCTGGCCTCAAACCCACAGAGATCCACTTGCCTCGGCATCTGCCTTCTTGGTACTGGAATTAAGACCTGTGCTACCATGCCTGGCCTCTGTGTTTTTCTATGGCTGTGGATAAGAGGCTACCATAGTGGTATTCTCTTGGGGCAAGAAGGATGGCTGAGTGGTTAAATGAACCCACTGTTCTTCCAGAGGACCTAGTTGGTTGCCAACATACACTGGGTGGCTTACAACTCTCCGAACCCCCAGTTCCAGGGGACCCAGCATCCTCTCCTGACTTCCATGGGTACTGCATGCATGTGGTATGCATGCATACATTTAGGCAAAATATTTATACATATAAAATTAAAACAAATATTTTTGAAAATAATTTATTCTCTTATAGTTTTTAGAAGTTTGAAGTCCCAAGGCAAGGCATGGGCAGGGCTGCATCCTTCTGGCTTTTGACTCTTCCCAGTGTTCCTTGGTTTGTAGCTACGTCATTCCACCTCTGCCTAACTTCCTGTGATGTCTCTCTCTTCTCCATCTCTTAGGGCCTACACTAACTCAGATAACTTCCTGTCAGAAGCTATCTATATAAATCTATGTGACACCTACAAGCTTTCTTTCCAGGTTGGCTCATATTTGGGGTTCTGATAGGCATATCTAGTCAAGAGGACATAAATCAGTCCACCATGTGCTATCACCAGGTGTTGGGGGATATTGGATCACACTGTGAACCCTGAATTAGCATTTGCATTAGTTAAGTAAACTTTGCTACCAGTTGACAGAAAATAATCATAGAGCATCAGAGGGCCTCTGGAAAAGATAAAGGAAGTAGAAAGATACTGGAAGTAGAAAGGGAGGGATTTGGAGTGGTACAGCTTTTTGCTTTAGTGGTGCAGGAGGCCATGCTGTTTGGGAGTCGCCAGCAAGGAGAGAAGGTTAGCTAATTGCTACTCAACCTCTCTGAGCTAGCAGGTTTTCACCCCAGCCTTGAATCTCCAGTTTTATTTATAAATAGAATGATAGAGATTCAGCTAAAGCTACCTTTAGTGGCAGCAGCAGAGCCAGTGCCTACGGGAACAAAATTCCTATAAGGCTGTGACCTGAATGGCTGGGCTTCTGCCAGAGAAGCAGGCCCATAAGTGCAGAGTCTCAATTGTTGCCTGAAATAGCAGCAGATTAAGGAACAGCCACTGTGCCCAAAGATAAAATACTTGGTTCTCCAACACGTGGCACCAATACATAGAACCAACACATGGACAGAGAAGTCATGCCAGCTGGCTCTGCAGCAGTTGCTGGGTCTCTGGAAAGCAGGTTCTTGTTTGGAAATTGTGAGTGGGGCTTGGATTCACAAACAACACCACAGACAAACTGAGAAGTCGGCAGATTTGGTGAGACACCTAAGAAGACCTTTAGGAGAGTGTTAAATAACACTAAAAAGAAAAATTTTTCCCACGTTAAGAATGAGGAGCATCACTGTGTGGTGGTGGCACATGCCTTTAATACCAGCACTCAGGAGGCAGAGGAAGGCAGATTTCTGTGAGTTCAAGGCCAGCATGGTCTACAAGAGCTAGTTCACAGAGAAACCTGACCTCGAAAAACAAAACAAATCAAAACAAAAAAACAAACAAACAAAAAAAGAGTGGGGAACATCATGATACAGGGTGCTAGGATTCTCTATAGTGCTACTATGAATGGTTTGAAAATGAAAAATTTAATGAAGGGATAAATGTCTTAGTTGAAATTGACATAGTATCAAACTTTGATATTTTGATAGTTAATATTCTATCCTTAAAAAGTAGTTTGATAACTATGCCAAATATGATAATTTAACTGGTAAGATGCAAGCCTTAGAAAGACTTACTGCTGATAAGATACAGCTTTAGAAAGACTCATTACTGATAAGATGCAAAAGTTAGAAAGACTCACCAATGAAAATAAGAAAAATTTGATTGATAATTATAAAAGCCTTAGAAAGCTTATTAGTAAAAATAAAAATCTGACGAATAAGATGCAAGTCTTAGACAGACTTACTATTGAACGGATACAAGCATTAGAAAGACCTTTGAATGAAAATAAGAAAAATACTCAGATACAGACAGAGGGATTTAGAGCAGAACTTACCATACCATTGAAACTGACAAGAAGCCATCTAAAGTTATTAGAACATTGACCTTAATTTATTCAGTTACCATTTAAGAATGACCACCAAATGACAGACACCCCCAAGGCTATACAGAGTTAATTGGAATCCTTTAGACGTGTTAGATTTGAAGAGATTTAAGGAAGTGTTCATTTCATAGATATGCATTCACCCTTTGTGAAGCAGATGTTAAATTCATGGGAAACTAGGAACAGAATTATTTCACAAGACTGGAGAGATTTAGCTACAGTAATATTGGAATCTGGTCCTCAGTTACAATGGAAAAGATGCAGGAGAGAGGACGCTAGGGTCACAGGGCAAACAAAGTAGGTGAGAGGTATGGAAATTTCCCCAAATCAGCTTTTCAATGAGGCCCAGTCAGCTGATCCATAAAGACAGCCTATTTGATGATCACACCTTGGTTCTATACCATACGGCAGCTTTGAGTGCTTGAGACAGGCTTGAAAAATCAGAAAAGATGACTGGAGACCAAAGAATGCCTTCACTGCTTTTTTTAAATAATTTATTTCACTTTATTTTATATGCATTGGTGTGAAGGTATCAGAACCCCTGGAACTGGAGTTACAGACAGTTGTGAGCTGCAATGTGGGTGCTGGGAATTGAACTCAGTTCCTCTGGAAGAGCAGCCAGTGCTCTTAACCTCTAAACCATCTCTCCAGCCTGCCTTCACTGATTTTCAAGAATGTTTGACTTCAGCTATAAATAGAATAATATCAGATCCAGAAGTTAGATAAATATTAACTGAATCTTTGGTTTTTGAAAATGTTAATTTAGAATGCAAAAAGTAATTAGGCATTTAAAGGCAAGATCAGCACCATAGATGAATGGGTCTGAATTACAGCTGATATTGGATCTCACACTTATGATGATAGATAGGAGAAGTGGTACTTGAATAGGAGAGGTGGTTTCTAAAAATTTTAAGAAAAATCTAAGGTCAAATGTTTTAATTATGGTAAACAAGGTCATATGAAATGGATTATAGGCAAGGTGTTCCTATAAACAATATTTTTTTTTCTAGAGAAAAATCCAAAGAGAAGGCCCCAGCCTTCTGGAATATGCAGAAGGTGTGGCAAAGGCTGACATTGGACTAATGAATGCAGATCAACAAGGAACAGGCAAGGTAACCCTTTGCCATTGGGAAATGCCCTGGGAGGGGGGCTCTCAAAGGCATTTGCTTCAGATTTGGTTCAATCATTCCCTGTCAGCATTGGGGAAACCACTACACAGATCAATTAAAAGCTTGTTGTTAAAAAACATACTGGTCCCGTGCTCCCCTATCCAACCTTCCTTTATCCCAATCCTCCTTTTTCCCCAAGTTTCCCTCTTCCTCCCCTTCTCCCTTTTCTCTCCCCATCTCCCCTTACCCCCATCCCACCCCACCCCCAAGATCCCAATTTTCTCCCCGGCAACTTTGTCTACTTCCCATAGCCAAGAGGATAACTATATGTTTTTCCTTTGGTTCACCTTCTTACTTAGCTTCTTTAGGATCACCAATTGTAGGCTCCGTGTCCCTTATTTATGGCTAGAAACCAATTATGAGTGAGTACATCCCATATTCATCTTTTTGGGTCTGGGTTACCTCACTCAGGATAGTGTTTTCTATTTCCATCCATTTGCATGCAAAATTCGAGAAGTCATTGTTTTTTACCGCAGCATAGTACTCTAATGTGTAGATATTCCACACTTTCTTCATCCATTCTTCCATTGAAGGGCATCTAGGTTGTTTCCAGGTTCTGGCTATTACAAATAATACTGCTATGAACATAGTTGAACAAATGCTCTTGTCATATGATAGGGCATCTCTTGGGTATATTCCCCGGAGTGGTATTGCTGGGTCCAGGGGTAGGTTGATCCCGAATTTCCTGAGAAACCGAAACACTGATTTCCAAAGTGGTTGCACAAGATTGCATTCCCACCAGCAATGGATGAAGGTACCCCTTCCTCCACAGCCTCTCCAGCAAAGGCTATCATTGGAGTTTTTGATTTTAGCCATTCTGACAGGTGTAAGATGATATCTCAAAGTTGTTTTGATTTGCATTTAAAAAAAACATACTGGTCTGGATGACAGAGCAGCTTCAGTAGAGAAAACAAAATTCTCAGGGGAGACCATAAAAACAAGAATTTTGACAAACTTCTATAAATGATCAAAGACCAAAGCTAAAAATAAATAAATGACATTGAAATTGAGGGTTTGGTAGATACAGGTACAGATGTAACAATAATTTCACCAAAATCTTTGGCATCCAGATTGACCTCTTCAGGAGGTAAATGTTCAGCTCCTAGGGACTGGAATTTTATCTTGGGTAAAATAAAGTACAAGATGGGATGAGAACATAGGGCCAGAAGGACAGATAGAAGAATTAAAACCATATGTGGCTAATATAGCAATGAATTTATGGGGACATGATTTGTTGTAGCAATGGAAAATACAGATTAACATCCTTCCAATCTCAGAAACAAACCATAAATTAACGTATGTTTCTGAGAAAAATATTCAAAGGTGTTATCAAGACAAGTCATAGACTGTTCAAGGGGTATGTAAGCAGGGCATAGCAGTGGCTGATATTTCAAAGGTACCAACAGTCCTACCTTTAAAATGGTTAACTACAAAAGTTGTGTGGGTGGAACAATGACCTTTGACATTAGAAAAATTACAAGCATTAGAACAACCGGTACTGGAGCAGTTAAATGCTCAACATATTGATGAATCATCCAGTCCTTGGAATTCTCCTATATTTTTTATTTTAAAAATAAATGGAAAATAGTAACAGATTTAAGAGCCATAAATAAGGTGATTCAGTCAATGGGTTCTTTACAGCCTGGAATTCCCTTGCCTTCTCTATTACCTAATAGATGGTCTATTTTAATGATTTATTTAAAAGACTGCTTTTTTACTATACCATCACAAGAAAAGGATAAAGAAAAATTTTCCTTCACAGTGCCTACTTATAATAATTCCCAGCCTGTTAAAAGGTTCCACTGGAAAATTCTTCCACAAGGAATATTAAACAGCCCTATCTTATGTCGATATTTTATACAACAGCCATAAGAACTAATCAGTAAATGGTTTCCTCAATCTATAATTTACCATTATATGGATGATATCTTATTGGCTGATTTAGACACTGATATTTAAGGAAAAAAATGTTTGATGAAGTAAAGAGAAGCTTGCCTTATGGGGAATTGCAATTTGCTCCTGAAAAAACACAAAGAGGAGATTCTATTAATTATTTAAGATATAATATAGGCTTACAGAAAACACAAATCAGTAGACATCAATTATGAACTCTTAATGATATTAAAAAATTGCTGGGAGATATTAACTGGCTATGGCCCTCAAATGGATTAACAACTTAAGAACTAAATAATTCATTTCAAACCTGATGAGGTAATAAGGAATTAATAAACCAAGAAAACTATCAACTGAGGCTGAGAGAGAATTGACTCTGGAAGAAAAGAAATTAGAGGATGCACATGTAGATCGCTCAGATCCAGAGCTTGATGGCATTCTGTTTTTTTTCCCATCTGCACGTTCTCCCTCAGAGAAAAGATAACATCTTAGAATGGATATTTTTGCCATGCAAACAGAGTGAAAAAATTAAAGACCTATATAGAAAAGCTTTCTGAATTGATTCTGAAAGGAAAATTGGGACTTCATCACAGAAATTGTGGTACCTTTTACTAATGCTGAAATTGCCTCATTATGGGCAGAAAATGAATGTAGGCAAAGAGCTTGCAGTCATTTTTTTTGGGGGGGGGAAGATTACAAACAAATATCCCAAAAGCGAGAGACTTCAGTTTATTAAAATAATTAATTGGCTTCTCCTTCATATAATAAAGGGAACTCCAATTTCTGAATCCCCTACATTCTGTACTGATGCAAATAAATCAGTAAATGTAGGTTATAAGTCAGGAAAAATAAGTAAAGTGATTCAAAGCCCTTATGATTCAGTTCAGAAATCAGAATCATATACTATTTTCATGGTATTGTTAAATTTTCCAGAACTTCTTAATCTAATTACTGACCCTCAATATGCAGAAGGAGTTGTTTTGCATATTAAAACTACTAAACTTATTCCAGGTGATTCAGAATTGAATGAGTTATTTATTTAACTACAGCAAGTAATCAAGACTAGAAATCATTCTTTGTATATACACTTATCAGATCCCATCAAGTCTACCAGGCCCTATAGCACAATGTAATGATCAAATTGATCAGCTATTGGTAGGAAATGTACTAGGAACCTCAGAATTTCATAAGGAACAAGATGTTAACAGGCAAAGGTTTGAAGAAAGATTTTTTTTTCCAATCACTTGGCAGCAATTATAAGGAAATGTCCTACTTATTCTTGTATAATCAAACTCCATTACCGGCAGAAAGTAACCCAAAAGGTACCCAAAGAAATGAAATTCAGCAAATGCATGTATTTCATTTTGCAGAGTTTGGAAAACTAAAGTATGTGCACCATACATAGATACATAGTCAGGATTTCAATGGACAACTGCTTTAAGTTCTGAAAAGGCTGATTCTGTAATTGCACATTTATTAGAAGCCATGGCCATTATGTCCATACCTGCACAAATTAGGACTGACAATGCTTCAGCATATGTCTCTCATAAAATGAAACCATTTTTTACATATTACAACATAAAGCACATTACAGGTATACCACTCAATCCTACAGGACAAGCAGTTATAGAAAGATCTAATCACACTTTAAAAGATATGCTTAGTAAACAGAAAGGGGTAATAAAGATCCCAGAGATAGATTACACAGTGCTTTGTTTACTTTAAATTTTTTAAATACTAATGAAAAAGGAACAATGACTGCAAATGGACAATGAATAATAGAAAAAAAACTGCTGAATTAAATCAGCCTACATATTTTCAAGATGTGTTGACCTCAGAAACCAGGATATGTGCTACATTAGGGAAGAGGTTTTGCTTTTGTTTTCCCAGGAGAAAAAAAAAACTATGGATACCATCAAGACTCATAAAGGTTAGATTCGAACCAGAGAGATCTCTTTATTAGGAGAGGTGATGCTTCATCAAACAGCTTGGTCATTCAATCCAAACTAACTTCTAAACTAACTTCTAAGACTAACAAATACCTTTCATTTAATCAGGTATGAAAAAATAATAATTTTTACTATTAAGAGATAAAAAAATTTTTTTGTTTAAAGACTCATTTACTTATTATGTATACAGTGCTTTGCCTGCATGTATGTCTGCACATCAGAAGAGGGCACCAGATCTCATTACAGATGGTTGTGAGCCACCTTGTGGTTGCTGGGAATTGAACTCAGGACCTCTGGAAGAGCAGCCAGTGCTCTTAACCTCTGAGCCATCTCTCCAGCCCCAAGATAATACTTTTTCTGTTGCCAAAAAACATTTTGTCTTAACAAAGATATAGCCTCACACTGGGCGATGGTGGCACACGCCTTTAATCCCAGCACTCGGGAGGCAGAAGCAGGCGGATCTCTGTGAGTTCGAGACCAGCCTGGTATACAGAGTTAGTTCCAGGACAGGCTCCAAAGCCACAGAGAAACCCTGTCTCGAAAAACAAAAAAAAAAAACAAAAAAAAAAAAAAGATATAGCCTCACAAAAAAGAAAGTCCCCAAAGTTAGGGTTGGGGCAGGGTTTTATTTTTGTCTTTCCATGAGAATAAAAACATCCAACTAAGGAACCTGAAGACTACTGGACAGATGAGACATCTGAAGAAGAAAAATGAATCTTCAAGAGAAAATGTCCCAAGAAAAAGAGCAATTTGGCTTAATGGCATAGCACATTTCCATAGGATAAAATTTCATAAGTCTTTCCAAATATTTGTTGCTGCTGCTCTCTACAAACATAAAAGGCAAATGTTGTGGAATAATCATTTTGTACACTGTGAAGATGTGTCACTCAGATTGGCTTAATAAAAAGCTGAATGATGAATAGCTAGACAGGATTTTCAGGGCAGAGAAGGTGCTGGGAAGAAGGTGGAGATGCGAAGAGATGGAAAACAAGCAAGACATGCAGGAGGAGAAGTAACAGCCATGAGCCACGGGGGTTAATTTAAATTATAAGAGCTAATTGGAAACAAGCCTAAGCTATAGGCTGAGCTCTCATAATTAATAAGAAGTGTCTGTGTCATTATTTGGGAACTGGCTGGGAGGACAGAGAAAGACTTGCAACCGGCAAATGATTTCTTATGGCCCCAATTCAATTAAAAATCAAAGCTGGCTTTGGAGTTGGAGTATGACTCTCGCTCTCCTTCTCTAAACCCAAGCACACTTATGAAAGGAAAATCCAAAGTCTCTGTCTCATGTCAGAAGAGCCACTTGATATGGGATAAAAAAAAAATCAAAATCAAAGAACTATTCTATTGCCACTAATCTCATAATTCTTGGGTTTTATTTTGACTCTTTAAATTTTTTCTTAAGATATAAATATTCTCTCTAAATTTATAAGATTGCTATATATACGTAGGTATATGTGCTATATATAAACATATATTTAATCTTTCTATTATAATATTAATCATTATAAAGGGTACTAACTAATTTTAGAAATAGGCTTCATCTAGCTCCCTGTATGTTATTTCAGGCTTCAGTCTGAAGCAGGTAACTAGGAACTAAGTTTCTGTACCCCAGATGTACTAAGTAGATTATGATCCTATAACCTCTCCGAGATCTGCTGCATATGACGTTCAAAATGTTTAAGTTTTCTGCAGTAAAATGTGAAGTCTACAAAAAGATATGGGGGCCCACAATAATGATGATTCTACCTAGATTGTGGTAATACCATTAAGCTGACAAACAGTGTGCAAAGATCATATTTGAACTACAAACTTCTCAGGACAATTTCAAGGTGGTTAGCTGAGATGATCCAACCTCACAGACAATGTTGACTGCGGTTTCTGTCCCTCCCTGTCCCCCAGCCATTTAGTCCCAAGAAAATCACACAGAGGTCTACATTAGTTATAAACTGATTGGCCCGTTAGCTCAGGCTTCTTATTAACTCTTATAACTTATATTAGCCCATTATTCTTATCTGTGTTAGCCACGTGGCTTGGTACCTTATTTGGCGAGGCAGTCACATCTTGCTTCTTCTGTGGCTGGGCCAGGACTGTGAACCAAGCTTTCCTCTTCCCAGAATTCTCCTGTTCTCATTGACTTGCCTCTACTTCCTGTCTGGTTGTCCCGTCTATACTTCCTGCCTGGCTACTGACCAATCAGCATTTATTTAAAATACAATTGACAGAATACAGACAATTGTCCCACACCAAGCCAACTTCATCCAGGACTTCAGAAAGTCCTGCACTTTCCCATTACACACAGACTGGACAACCAATGTTACAGCTAGTTTTCCCAGGACTTAACCATTTAAGATAATTGAGATAATTTCTCAAGATTTCCTAAATATGCTATTGTCCCCAGACAACAGTAATTAATTTGGGTTTTTTTTTTCTTGACTTGGTTTGGTTTGGTTTTTAGTTTTTTTACACAGGGTTTCTCTGTGTAGCTTTGGAACCTGTCTTAGAACTCGCTCTATAGACCAGGCTGGCCTCTAACTCACAGAGATCTGCCTGTCTTTGCCTCTCAAGTGCTGGGATTAAAGGCATGTGCCACTACCATCCAGCCTAATTTTAAGAATATGATGCCCACATTCCCAAGAGGTGGAGTGGGTGGCTTTTGATCATTTGGTGGATTAGAGGGTTTGTCATCATTTAGGGGTTTGGTTCAAATTGTTACTGGTCATGGAAAGGGAAGAAACTAAGCAAGGGGGGTTGGATTCAAGGATCTCCTTCAAGTGCTAGGATTACAGGCTAGCGTGGGCTATACAGTGGGAATCTCTCTCCAAAAAATGAACAGAAGACACAGCAGATTTCCTGTCCGTGTTTCTGTCTGTCCTTCCTCTCATTTTCAGCCTGGAGGACATCCAAGAGACACAGGAGCCCATGTGGCTCCTGTAGACACCTCCACTCTGTGACAGCCAGATCAACCATCGGAAACACAAACGAAAAAGTCTCCTTAACGTCTCCCTCTGAGGCCCAGTCTAAGCGCAGCTGCCAAGGAGTTCTGAGCAAATCCCCAGCTTAGCCCTGCCAAACCCGAGCCTCACAGTGGAGTGCTAGCTAGCTCCTTCCTGTAGGTTCCACCAGACTACATCACAGAGGACATTCTCCGGGACATACAGTGAAGGAGTGTGATGTGGCCTCACTAAGGCAGGAGGAAAGGGCTGACACAAGCTGGGACAGAGCACACATAAACGTGTGCGCAGTTAACACGAGTCAGCTCTCCCCTCCCACCGTGTGGCGTCAGGGACCCAACTTAGGTAGTCAGACTTGGCAGCGCGCCTCTACTCAGTGAGCCACCTCATCAGGCCAGTGTAGCTGTCTTTGCCTCGACTTGAGTCCTAGGTTTCGGTGGTGGTGGCAGCGGTGGCAGCAGCAGCACTGGTAGTGATGGTTGGAAATTTTGGCAAACTCCAGCAATGGAAAGAATCTTCTCTGTGACATTAAAGGACTGTGAACAGGCTGTAGTGATAAACAAAGCCCTTAGTCCCAGCAGCCAGGAGGCAGAGACTCCAGGGCAGCCTGTTGGACAGCAGTGAATTGAGGGTCACAGAGAATTACATATCTTTAAAAAAAATAAAAATAAAAAGAGCCGGGGTGGTGACACACACCTTTAATTCCAGCACTCAGGAGGCAGAAGCAGGTAGATCTCTGTGAGTTCAAGGCCAGCCTGGTCTACAGAGTGAGTTCCAGAACAGACTCCAAAGCTACAGAGAAATCCTGTCTCAAACTAAAAGAAAAGAAGGAAGGAAGGATGGAAGGAAGGAAGGAAGGAAGGAAAAAAGAATAATAAATGATAAGTAAATAAATAAAAAGAAATCTTGAATTTTAGTGGTTGTGAAAGACAACCATTGCAGTTCCTAGCCTTATAACCAAGCAGGAACTTCATGGCCCACTAAAGGTGGTTTCAGATCGCTGTGTATTTGCTGTGTGATTTGGGGGAACCGCAGGGTACTAGCTTCCACCCGCCACATTCCCCACCTCCTTTGATGAGACGTGGTCTTCCGTAGACCAGGCTATGCAGCCAAGGATGGCCTTGAAATTCTCATCCCCCAGTGCTGGGTGTGCCGCCGTGGCTTGTGCAGTACTGGGGTTGAACTCGGGACCTCCTGCATGCTAGGCAAGCGCTCTACCATTGAGCTACACCCCTCTACGCACTTTTAAGACGGCATTTTGATGAATAGCCCTGGCTGGACTGGCACCGGCCACCACACCCAGCTTCGATGTCCCCAACCTTCTTTCCGTGTGCTGTCCCACTGCTAACAGTGTTTCCCTTTGAAAAGCTGAGGTCCCCTTTCAAGTCCCAGTCTCTGTCTTTTTTCACTGAGAATATCATACATGTCCACAATATGTTTTGATCAAAACTGCCTCCTACTCCTTCCAGCTCCTCCCATACTCCCCGTGCCTCCCTCCCAACTTCCTGTTGGCTTCTTCTTAGCCCGCGGAGTCCAGGATCGCCCGCCGCCATAGTCTCTTTTAAGTTGAGGGCCCCCTGAGAAGAAAACCGAGGACGTGGCCGGACTCTGGCAGTATCCGTGAATGAGAGTGTCTGGTTTCTTGTCCTCTGCAGAGAAGCAACTAGATGCTCGGGAGATGGCTGGATCCTTTGTAAGAAAGAGAACTGCGAAGGAGAGCTGCTCTCCAGTGGCCCCTCATTTACTCACTTCCTTTGTATGCTTAGCGTGGAGGAGGGGCTCCACGCATGTGCAGAAGAGCAGAGGGCAGTGGGAGTGCGAGTCCTTTCTCTCTTTCCTCCATCCGGGGCCTATGGACCAAACTCATGTTCCCAGGCTTTGAGACAAGAATCTTTGCCTGCTGAACCATCTGGCCAGCCCTTTCTCCACTTTCTTTAAATTGTCTCTTTGGCTATTTATGGATGTCTATGTGTGGATCTGTCGGTGTGTGCGCGGGAGCAGACAGGAGCATGCAGATGTCTGCAGAGACCAGGAAAAAGCATGGGTGTGCTGCAGGTGGAGCTGCAGGCAAGTGGTGATGTGCCGCCAGACCCCGGAGCTGGGCACTTGGTCTTCTGCAGAAACAGGAAGTGCTCCTAATCAGGGAGCCATTTTTCCAACTTCCTCTAACCTTTTAATAACAGCACTCTGGATTTCCTTTGGGACCCACTCCTCCTAGTACTGAGATATAGTTTGAGTGTTCCTTCACCCAAGAATGGGCAAAGATGAGCAGTCTGACCCAGGAAATCAGGGCCCACCATCTCCCTGGATACCAGTCAGTGAGCATCTTCTCTGGGACATAATACCAGAGAGAAGGAAGTTAGGCATCCTCTTGCCTTCAGTCTAATCTTCTAAGTCAGCGTTTCCCAACCTGTGGGTCCTGACCCCTTGGCGGGTCGAATGACCTTTTCGCAGAGGTCACCTAAGACTATTGCAAAGCACAGGTATTTACATTACGATTCATAGCAATGGCAAAATTACAGTTATGAAGTCACAAGGAAAATAATTTTATGGTTGGGGGTCGCCACAGCATGAGGAACGTTAAGGGAGGAAGCACTAGGAGGTTTAAGAACCACCACTGCTCTAAGCAGACTGGGGGGCAGGGTTACAGGAGGTTGAGGCTAAGTCCTGACTCTGTTTTAATGTGAGTTCGAGGCCAGCCTGATCTACAAAGCTAGTTCCAGGACAGCCAGGACTGTTACACAGAGAGATCCTGTCTTAAAAGACAAATACAAATCTCAGAGCTTAGAATCAGATGTGACCTCTCTGAGTGGAGCTATGTGCCGCCACGCTTTATTATCTAAGTATGGATGTGATTTCGAGATAGGGTTTCTCTGTGTAGCCCTGGCTGTTCTGGGACTGGCTCTGTACATCAGGTTAGCCCCAAACTCAAGAGATCCGCCTGCCTGGGCCTTGGAGCGCTGGGCTTACAGGTGTGCACCACTGTCTGGCCCACTGTTTTATTTTTTTAGATTTATTATTTTTTTTAAATCATGTGTCTGCATGTGTGTAGATAGGGACACATGAGTTCAGGGGCCTCTCGAGGCCAAAAATGGGCATTGGATTCCCTGGAGCTGTAGTTATGGGTGGCTGTGAGCTTCCCAAGCTGGGAGGAACCCAACTCAGGTCCTCTGCAAGAGTTCTTCCAACTAAGCTGTTGAAAGACCCGGATAAATCCAGACCCCTCTAGAAGGAAGAGAAGAGCCAAAAATCTAGGATTAGCCGGTTTGGTGACTCTGTTTCAGGAACTAGCTGAAGATAAAGTTAGATTGTAATCTTGAGAACAATCTTGAGAAACAGGGAGTTACCCTCTTGTGATTATCACTGGAATTTTCGGAATTTTCAGTGATCACTGGTATTTTCAGAATTTTCCAACGATGCCCTCCCTACCCACTTTTGATTACTGGGCTGTGATTTCTTCCCTTAAATACCCCTTCTACTCGAGGTCGAACTCCTCCCCTGCGAGGGTTAAGAGTCAGTGGTTAAAAGCTTTGCGTGCTCTTCCAAAGGTCCTGAGTTCAATTCCCAGCAACCACATGGTGGCTCACAACCATCTGGAATGAGGTCTGGTGCCCTCTTCTGGCCTGCAGACATACATACATACAGACAGAATATTGTATGCATAATAAATAAATATTTTTTTTAAAAAAAAAAAAAGGAGTCTCTGCCCCAGCGCTGGTACCTGTCAATAAACCTCGTGTGATTGCAACGGTCTCGTGAGTTATCCCGAGATTTGAGTGAGAGTCTCCCCACACCGGGGGTCTTTCACCATTTCTCCCTGGCTTTGCTTTTTTATCTTTCGCTGTTTAATGACTTTTCCCAGGATGCCTTGTTCCTTTCATAAATGGTTAATACTTACAAGCTGATTTAATTTTGATACGATATTTAATAACCTTCCTCATCTGGCAACATCAAAACATGGTGTCCTGTGACGGCACGAATGTCAATATTATTGGTCAATGAATTATGGAAATCTGTAAACCACTACCCCACACAAAATTAAGTCTTTCTTTGATTCTTTTTGAAATCAGCAATCACATCAGAGAAGCAGAGTCCTCTGCCTGTGACCAAGTTTCCAGGGCATCCCAGGGCCGGGACTGTGCAGTGTCCCCCACAGTGAGGGTCTGCGTGAGCCCTTCCTCTCCAGCTTCACAGATCGGAACCTTAGCTTTGATAGTCTCGGCCCATGCCATGTCTGTATCCTTTTACAGACAGCCCAGGGGTGCTGATTAATTTCCTGAACCTGGTAGAAATAATAGGACCAGCTCATCTTGGCTGCTCTTCCGGCCTTTGTCTCCAACGTGCAACCGGTTCGCTCTCCTTAGCGAACGCTGCCCCCGTGTGGCCAAAAGTTGCATTACTCGCACCAGGAATAGAAGGCGGAGCTTCTCTGCTACACCAAGTCAGGAAGTTGCCCTAACCTGCTTTAATAACACCAAAACCTACGGCTACCTGACCTTCCAGAATTCTCCAGAGAGAGAAGCGAGCAACCTAATTGAATGCAGCCTTCCCTTTGGTGTATCTTAACTTCATTGCTGAAATCATATTTTGACCCAAGGTGTCAGTTTACTAATGCATACCACGTAACAACGGGCCCATAAGCTCTCTAGCGATGAAATTGACATATGAAAATTAAAAGCCAGCGGGATGGCTCAGTAAAAAGCTTGCCTCACACGCCTGACAGCCTGAATTGGACCCCCAGAGCACACATAAAAATCGAAGGAGAAAACCGGCTCCACAAAGTTGCCCTCTGACCTCCAGTGTGCGATGCCACACGCACCCACATACCACATGGTATTCCCATTTACAACAGTAAACAAAGAAACACATGTTAAACACACAAGAGCCTCCGAGGTTGCTGAGTACACACACGGGGTCAGGAAACACTTGCTATAATTCGGTTTTTTGTTTTGCTTTTTAAGTTTGCTTTTACTATTTTTAATAATATATAGGTGTGTGTCTGCATGTACTAACAGGAGCCAGAGGCATCAGATTCCCTGGAGCTGGACCCAAACTCTGGTCAAATTCAGTTTTTGTAAATGGCTTAAGAACCCCCTGGAGCTGAGCCACTGGTGGTGGCGCACGCCTTTAATCCCAGCATTTGGGAGGCAGAGTCAGCGGATCTCTGTGAGTTCAAGGCCAGCATGGTCTACAGAGTGAGTTCCCGGACAGCCAGGGCTACACAGAGAAACAGTCTCAAAAACCTACCAAAAAAAAAAAAAGCCCATCTTGACTGGCAGACAAGACTGATAGCTCGGTGTCCGAGAGCATTGGTGCGCTTATGGGAGAGAACCGCCTCCCCCGGGCTCTCCTCTGGCTTCTTACACACCCTGACATCACCAGCCCCCAATAAATTTTTAAATGTAATTTGTGTTTTTAAAATAACTGCCCTTCACAGAAAATAATTTACGTTTTTCTAGCTCATACGTGTATGTGTGTTTTGCCCGTGTATTTGTCTGTGCACCACTGCCTGCCTAGTATCTACAAAGGCCAGGCGAGGCCATTGGAGCCCCTGGGATTGAAGCCACAGGTGGTTGTGAGCTGCCCTGTGGGTGCTGGGAATCGAACCCAAGTAAGTTCTCTCTCTGCAAGGACTCTCAACAAGGACTCTTAAGCGCTGGGCCATCCAGCTCACTCTTGTTTCTGAGACAAAGTCTCAGCTCTGTAGCCCAGACGAACCTTGAATTCAGGTCTTGGCTTCTAGACCATCAGACCTGGGTGTGTTGGCTGTAGACATCTCCTGGAAAGAGCAGGGAGGATCATGGCACCCTTAGCTGTGTATCTAAGCCACCCTGCCCAACCAGGTGAATGCAATTAATTCTGTTCTAATTGTATGGGAAGGGGGAGATGGGGGCTAGGAAAGGTTGGAGTATAGAGGTGCGGAAGCATTGAGGATGAGACTCCTGGGGGCATAACCCCATACTGCACACTTCCATGCCCAGTGTGCATGGTTCTGAAAATGAAACCAGGGCTTGCCTGCCAGCCAAGAACTCTACCAATGAAGCTACAGCTTTGCATTGTGGTTTGTTTTGTTTTTGTTTTTTGTAAGAATGGGGATTGGTTTTATGAAACTGCGGTGGGCGGGGGGAGGTCACGTAGCTCAGGCTGGCTTCAAAGATGCTCTAGTAGTTAACTCTGACCTTGAACTCCTGGTCCTCCTGTCTCCTTCTACCACAACCCCAAGTGCTGGGGCTACAGGCCTTTGGGATGGAGAGAATTTGAAAAGCAAGAGCTAGCCACCATCACAATCGAAGGCAGGGACGCACCCAGTCATTCCATCAGGAGGAAGGGCTGCGAAGGTGAGCCCAGACCCTTGTTTTCCATTATCGATGCTGTTGGTGATTTAACCATTTGCATATCTGACTTGGTCTTTTTATTGAGAGCGATTTCGTCAGGATGGCAGGGGCTGTGAAAAACACTCGCTACTCAAGGGCAGGATCAGCTGCCAGAGCAACTGTGTATCTTCAAGAAAACCCAAAGCTCCAGCAGAACTCTGGCCACCTTGAGGTCTGAGCTCCTCCACCAAGGGCACCCATACTTCCATGTACCTGCTGCCAGCGCCACCATGTGGCAAAGACGTAAAGCTTCCGTCCACTTGGGCTAAAAGATTTTTAAAAAAAAAAAAAAACTTATTTATTATGTATACAATATTCTGTCTGTGTGTATGTCTGCAAGCCAGAAGAGGGCACCAGACCTCATTACAGATGGTTGTGAGCCACCACATGGTTGCCGGGAATTGAACTCAGGACCTTTGGAAGAGCAGGCAATGCTCTTAACCACTGAGCCATCTCTCCAGCCCTGAAAGATTTTTTTTGCCAGTTCCTAAGGTTATGAGATTCATATTATCAAGAATTTCAGACATATAAGAAAATTAACGCGTCCCTACATCATAATTGTAAGACTCGCGTGTTTCAAATTCGAACAGAATAAGATCTCAACTGATGCCACGTGGTGGTGGCAGGTGCCTTTGATCCTAGGTGGAGCTCTGAGTTCAAGGCCAGCCTGGTAAACAAGAGCGAGATCCTGGACAGCCAGGGCACTTGCTCTTCCAGCCTCTTCCAGGACCGGGCACACAGGTACAGTTATACATATGAACAAAACACACATGCACATACATCTTTTTTCTTAGATTTATTCTTTATGTGCTCGGGCGTTTTGCCTGCACATACATGCATACCCAGTGCCCTCAGAAGTCAGAAAGGAGGAGTTGGATCCCCTGGAACCAGAGTTACAGATGATTATGAGCCACCATGTGGGTGCTGAAACTGACCCTCAGGAAGAGCAACAAAGTGCTCTTAACCACTGAGCCATTTCTGTGATTCCAGAATAAATAAATCTTTTAAAAAGAAATGAAAAGGTTTAGTGAAAGAAAGCTTGTTAATTCCAGATGTGACTTGTGTGGTCAGTGATGGTGCCATGAGGCCAGGGGTAATGCAAGGTCATGTCTTAAGATTCATTACTTACACACGTGTGTGTGAGCCTGCTGAAGCTTATGTGACCCACTCGAGTCCAGGGGCCCTCGGAGGTAAGCAGCTGTGAGCTACTGGGAACGAAACGCTGGAATCATCTTTTAAAGATGGTGACAGGTACAAGTGAGACAGGGATCCCAGAAGGCGTGGTGGAGAAGAAAGAGACAGGCTCAACTTTCACTCTCTTACATCAGGACCAGTCTCATCCTGGAATGCCCTCACTTTCCTCTTCAGGGTGACATGCTGGGGTTGGTGGTGATGGGCGACTGGTTTGTTTTTGAGACAAACCAGGCTTAAACTCCCAATTCCCCTGCCTCCACTTCCCACATACTGGGATTACAGACCTGAGCCACCACCCCCACCCCCAGAACACCTTACTTTAATCTGGAACCCACTTACCCCATATCCACTTTGCGCACCAGAAGACAGAGACATCCCAATTCAGACCCCAAGTAGAGAAGACAGCAGTAGCAATACCATCTGCAACTTCTAATCCTCCCTGCTCTGCTTCCAACACGTGTCCAAAGCAGAGAGAGCCCCGAGTTAAGTCCTGAGAGTGTGTGCTGGTGGCACGGGCACCAGGTGTCAAGGACACCATCAGAGGGATGGCAAAGCCTTCCTCGGGTCTGAGGGAAATGCTGACCTGTGTTGGAAATGTCCACTGCAACCCCTCCTCCTCCCGGGATGTTTATGGCCACGTGAGTTCAAGGCCAGCATGGCCTATCCCTCTACAACCCTACAAAGATGAGCTACTGTCTCCTAGAAGCAGCTGCACAGCATAAGCCCCGCCTCCTTCTCCAGCTGTTTGCACTAGCGTCCCCCTGGTGGTGGTGTTTCTCTAGCCCAGCCCAGCCCACCCGATCGCCAACTTCTTTTCTGTGTCCTTTTGGCGGCTCTCTTCTTCACTGCCTCACTGCCTGAGTTGGATCCATTGCTGGGGCCGTGATGGATGAGGCAAACACACGGAGATCTAGGCATGCACCACCATGCTAGTTTCTGCGGTGCTAGGGAGGGATACACGCGGGATCCCCCCATACCAGATGAGCACCCTAACAATCCTCAGCATGATTCATTCTTTTTAAAGTTAAATTGGGTTTCTGGTGTCCCTGAGAAAAATACCAAAAAGCACCTGCACCCTCTTACACCAATGCCGTGACCACACTGCATTAAGGGCCCTTTTATTCCAATGCCGTGACCACATTATGTAAGGAGTGGAGTGGAGAGTACCTCCCTGGATCATGAACGTTAAACTAACCCTCCCATTGGCTCAAACACATACATCTTTGAGAACTTGCCCCAGGTAGTAAAGTTGAACAGTGAAGCTGAGAAAAAGGAATGGTCTTCGCTGTTTATACAGGAGTCACCTGGTGGTGACACTCAACAGCTTTGAGGGAAATGGTCCTATCTCTCGGTCTCTGGATCCTAGGGGAGCCACCCAGGAGTTTACTCCAGCATTCAATTAGTATTTCAAGAAAGCACCACTCAAAAATCAAGAAAAATCTAACGTGCTGGCACACACCTGTAATCCCAGCCCTCAGGACATGAGAGCGGGACAGTTATACCTCGTGTCCAGCTAAAAGAGCGTGTCTGGAGAGGGATTCCTATCCTCCCCAGCTCACTGTTCCACAGCTGTCCTCGTCCTCAGGAGGGTCCCACAGTCCCTTCAGGAAAGGACCTGGACGCCGCCCCACCCACCCAACAGGTCTGGTGAAACCTGACAACCTGCATTTCTAAGCACTTTGCTGTTCTGGGGCTGCTTTAGATGAACAGCTTCAAAAGAAATATAAAGGGCTCCGTAAGCGATCCCGTAACAGCATTGATTGTGTACAGTAAACTGAAGTAATAAGCCATGATGTTAGTGTCACCCAGAACCTGGGTGCTCAGATCAGTACGAAAAGTCAGATTCTAGAATATGAGTGGACAAGAGCAGCACAGTTCACTAAGGTATGTGATCCACAGTGTACTCTCATGAGCTCGAGCCCCTGCTGCCCCCCAGTGAGGCCTGACCTCCATTTCTCACTAAAGAAAGATCAACCCTTTAGACCGTACGGAAGACGCTCTGGCCTGTGGCACCTGCAGGCACGTGCATACCTGTAAGAATGTGAGGGCTCGAAAACCGGCTCAGTGGTTATGAGTACTAACTTCTTTTAGAGGACCCGAGGTCCAGTTGCCAGCAGCCATCTCGGGCAGATTCCAGCTGTGGCTCTTGGCCCCCATGGGTAGTGTGTTCACATAAACATAACGCATAATTACAAAGGAAAGGAAAGGGCCGACTGCATGGCTCGGCCATCGTGAGCACTTGCATCCACAGGGGGCAGATGACAACCTCCTATTACTCCAGTCATCTGAGGTCCTTTTCTGGCCCCTGTGAGTGTCCACAGAGAGACACACAAATACTTTTAATGTTTTTTAACTTTATAATAATACAAAGAACCCAAGACGAAATCAGAAGATCTGGTCACAGTAAGACTGATGCCAAGCACTCTCAACAAACCCTGGGCCACCAGGAGACACTAGGCTTCAGCATGGCCAGCCGCTTCTCTCTCTCTCTCTCTCTCTCTCTCTCTCTCTCTCTCTCTCTCTCTCTCTCTCTCTCTCTCTCTCTCTCTCACACACACACACACACACACACACTCTCACACACACACCCTTGTTGTTCCTGGGTAGTGACCCAGAAGGCCAAGGGGCCAGGGGCTGCTAGGTCTGGAGGCAGCAGCCAGGAATTTAGTCTTTGATTTAGTCTATATTTGAGTCACGAAGCAAGTTTGGGGGTCCTGCTTGTTACGTAGGCTTTCCTTGAGTAACCCCATCCCGCTTCAGCCTCCCCGGCGCTGGGATTACAGGCCCGAGTTCCAAGACCCACTCACATGGCCCCCTTTATAGTTTTAATAGACAATCAACGATGGAAGTTTTTAAATACTCCATTACATTTTTATTTATCAATTGTACTTATTTTACATGACTGTGTGAGTATACATGTGTTTCAGGGACTGAACTCGGGTAATCGTTTGGAGGGCAAATGCTTTTACCACTGAACGATCTTACTGGTCCCAAAGTATGTGTTTGTTGAAGCTAGAGACCAACTTGCAGGCCTTGGTTCTCTCCTCCCACCATATGGGGTCAAGCTTGGCAGGAAGTGCCTTTGTCCATGACCCATCTCACCAGCCCCATGCAACTTTCATAAAAAGACCCTTTCCATACTCACAGCTTTGATGGCCACTGAGAACTTAAGCGGAAAGGTGGGGTGACTATGATGATGTCCTTCTACTCACCCTAATTCACCATTCGGCCTGGTATCCCCACAGGCTACAAACAGCACAAGGGATTCACCCTCACTCCAGAAAAACTAAACCTAAACTCAGCTTAAGGTTTAACTGGTCAGAGACAAGAGCAATAAACCCCAAGCTGATAGAACCAAACCTCACCCTAACTGGCATCGCACCACACAGGGGAGATGCTGTAATTAACTAATGTAACTCCAGGCTCCTTTGGCTCAATGTCACAAGGTATTTTTGAAAAGCCACAAAATTCATGGACTAGCAGAGGCTGGCAGTGAGAAACAGCTGGTATTGCAGGGGCTGGAGGGCTGGCCCAGCAGGACTCAGGTTCGACTCCAAGCACTCACATGGTAGCTCACAACCATCCTTCACTCCGGTTCTGGGGTGTCCCATGCCCTCTTGACTGCCTTGAGCAGCACACACACATGGTACACACACATACAGTAAACATGTAAGTCTTTATCTGCTGGAGATGCACATTCACATAGTTCAGAGATTCAATTATGGCTGAGGTTTGCTTCCCAACAACCCACGCAAAGCTGGGCAGGTAATCCCAGGACGTGGGAAGCAATGGAAAGAGAGCAAGTTTAAAGCCGGACTTGGGCACATGCTCAGTCTGATGGGCCTGGGCTACATACAGTGGACAGAGCCTGCCTCAAAATCCAAGAAAGGGGCTGAAAGACTAAAGGCTGCCAAACCCTCATTCCCACAGAAAATAAAAACAACAACAATAATACAAAGAAAGCTACAACTTGGGTGTAAAAGGCACTCAGACAAGCACTCATCGCCCGGCATAGCAGGTCCCGGGTCCTGAAGACTGTCTTCCTTGTATAAAAGGCACCCGGTACTCAGCACCCGACCTAGAGCTAGCAAGTTCCAGGACCAGCTCCAAAGCTACAGAGAAACCCTGTCTCTAAAAACCAAAAGAAAAAAAAAAGTGGAGAGTTGGTCTAGGAGTTAAAGAGTGCGGGCTGCTCTGGCAGGACAGGGTTTAGTTCTTGGCACCTATGTGGTGGCTTCATGACCACTCCTAACTCCAGTTCCAGGGGATGCAGCACTCTCTTCTGAGGTCCATGGGCACACAAAAAAGTTGATTTTTTTAAGTCAACAAAACAAGCAAAAGTTTATTTTTCAAGACAGGGTTCCCCAGTAGCTATGGAGCTTGTCCTGCAACTCACTCTGTAGACCAGGCTGGCCTCGAACTCCTGCCAAACAAGGCAAAGTTAAATTTAAAACAGGTACCAGAACCTGAGACCAGCAAGGTGGTGAATGGGTAAGGACATCTGCAGCTAAGCCTAGTGATGAGTTCAGGTCAGTTTCTCCTTTCAGGGCTCATGGGGGAGGAAAAGCTAACTCTTAGAAGTTTACACACACACAGCAAGAACCAAGAACACAATAAAAACCAGAACACCAGAACTGTAAAACACCAAATCTATATTTACATCCACATATAACAACATACATAACTTTAAGCTGAAATATATCATAAATAAAGCATGTCTACGGTCTGACAACTTAAGTATCAACAATTAAATCAAACCGGAATGAAATAAATACATTAACAAAAATCCAACGAATTGTACCTCTATCACATGTACTGTTGTCTCACAGGAAAGACACAGGAAGCCAGTAGTATCAAGAGTTAATACTGATGGCAAGAACAGACTGTGAAGTACAAAGGGCTGTTCAAACAAACAAAAACCTGCAATTTTTATGCATTCAGAAAATGTAACTAGAAAAATCTGAAAGCCCCCAGAATTTCAGCCTTAAACACAGTGACGTGCTTTCTAATAGATTTGGTGATTTTTTTTTTAATGCAGGCTTAATTTTGCCCCCCCTACCAAGATTCACATTTACCATCTCTGCGAGCTTCTTGCACACTCGCTGGATTTAGGCGAAGATTGAGTCAATCATCTTGCAAATGTGTTCATCCTCAAAAATAGGCTATCAAAGTGCAGAACCTAAGAAAACAGTCTAGATTATGTACATATGGCTCAGCTTGTGGACGGGAACAGGGCCTAGTGTACATGTTCCTGATACAAAAAGCACTCTCTGCCAGAGCAGACACATCTCACCCAGGGTATCCCCAGCACAGGACCCCCATGTTCCACTGTCAAAGTGGGGAGACGTTGGGTTCTTGGCGCTCTTCGCCCTTCTGTCCTAACAAGAGGGGTGGGGCAAGAAAAACAAGCAGTGCAAATTTACTTTTCAAACAGTTTCTTAGTAAAATATTTTGGGTTTGCTAAACCCAAGAATTGTTGACTAAACTCAAGGCATCAAAGGAACTCAAGTTTAAAATGCCGAGTGAGCCAGCTGGTGGCTGTCGCCCCTCAATCCCAAGCTGCCTGTGCACTGAGGAAATCACCCTGACTGTAAAACAAAAAAACATGGAGACAAGGGTTACTACGGCAGCTTTTCTCACCCTGCCTCCCAGGAGGCTCAGCCAGCAGCTCTCACCCAGACTCCAGGTGTTCGTTCCCACTTCACAGACACACCAAGACTCCAGACACAAACTAAAAAATTTCCCCAAACCTCTCACTCCCTTTAAAATTGCTTCCCAGCATGCAATTCACACAAGGAAATTTGGCATATTTATTTAGACTTAACTCAAGACAACTCTCTAAGAAACTGAATCTTACAGCAGAAATGAAGAACCGAAGTAGCTCCCCACGGAGCTTGGCTCGTCCACTCATCGTTGGCCACTCTACAGAGCGGTAGTTTCTCTGTAGGCACATTCGCTCAGAAGCACCACAGGCCACCCCCAGGCAGGATGCTGGGGTTCCAGAGCCTGTACACACACAAAGACAACGGTATCTTCCTGGCTGAATAGCTGACAGCAGCTGACTAAAGGTGCAAGGTTCAGTCCTGCTGACCTCAGACGCACAGCGCATCTCCAGACTGTCAATACTTCCATCAGCAAGTTTGTTAAGACAAACAATAGATTGTGGAGGACTCAGCATCATACAGGGCAAGCAGATTTGCTTTAAAACACGTTTAAATGAAAAAGCAGAAAAGCAGAAACTGCTCAAATCACTGAGCTCCACGAGGAAGGAAACACACAGTACTTAAAGCAGGTTTACAACATAGGTATTTACAGTTACCTGAGGTGCGAGCTTTCCAACAGTTCCCACCCCACCCCACCCCACCCCCAAATGATTTCATTTCAGCAGCGCTCAAGTATGCAAAAACTTATTTGGTCAATTCTGTAAAAAAGTATTTAGGGACAAAATAGATTTGCATCCCCATTGTGCAGCCCAACTGCCCCCACTAGTTTTTATTGCTATTTGGTACAAAGTTGACAGAACTTTAGAGAATGTAGTGTTCCTTCTCTGCTCGAGAGTCTCTGCCCAGCACAGTCACGGCTTGTTCAGTAGCTCTCACAAGATGGATCAACTTGTGATTCCGTGGAAAGTATGTACTGCAACCAGCGAGACCTAAGGGGAAAGGGTTGAAAGGGATTAAGAAAAAGCACATTGTTGAAGGATCGATCGTATGGAATGAGCTGGGAAAATGGCTCTATAATTCCAAAGGAAGACCCACGTCAGGCAGCTCACAACTGTCCAAAGGATCAAACACCCTCTTTTAAAAGTCAAGAGCGTTTGCACTCACAGGCCATTCACTCACAGAAACACACATAAGCATCGTACTTCAGGGCTGGAGATGGTTCAGCGGCTAAGAACACACTGACTGTTCTTCCAGAGAACCCGGGTTAAATTCCCAGCACCCACACCTGTCTGTAGCTCTAAGATCTGACAACCTCGCACAGACAACATTCAGGCAAAGCACCGATGCAAATAAAAATAATGAAAAAATAAGAGTAATATTTTAAAGCACACATGAATCGACTAGGGGAACCTAAAAGTGCAAAAGATTCCTCTTACACCAACTTCACAACCTATACAGCTAGAGACTAGATCATGTGTTCATGGACTACTCGGAGGGATGAGATAATTACATCAAGAACCAGAACCCAGCACTCATCTGGCAACCACAACTGTCACACCACACCCTCTGAAGGGTTACCCCGGGCCCTATTCCCGACGCTGGAGCATCTTCTCATCTCTGCATCCCGGCTGGCTCCATCCATGTGCACACAGGATGGCCTTATGGAACTCACCAGAGAGACAGCTGCCTCTATCCAGAAGCCTAGCTATTTAACTGCAGTGCTCAATAAGGCTTAAGCCTAAGGAGGCATCTTGACATAGCAGCTGCCCAGGCTGTGACATCTGAACAGACAGCCATGCAGTGCTGGCTAACAAGGCCTCCCTCAGCTCAGGAAGTTGCCACTCATACAAGGCTGACTTGTTAAGCCCAAACATACCTCTGCTTGCCGGTCCCCAGTTCCTTTCCTGGAACAGATTAAGGACTCTGAATATTCTGAATCGGTTCTGAACCAAGAAAGCAGGTGCAGCTTCAGCTCTGTATAGACCCAAGACAATGCTAGGCAGAGGCGGGACTCCAGGAAGCCTGTCTTCTCACACTGGCTCAGAGTATGTGCCTCCCAGCCTCAGGTCCAAGGCCCGTCTATTTCCAGCAGACCTATTGTAACCTTTGGTCACTGGGTAGAAGGAGGGCAGCCATGGACTGTGTGTGCAGCACCCCAATTCAGCCTCCTTTCCAAGCAGCAGGAGTTGGGGTGTGGCCCGTGGAGCCCTAACCTAACCTAACCTAACCGCATGGCTGCAGAGAGGCTTCCAGTACAATTCACCAGATACTCGCTACATAAAAATATTCAACTACTTCATGGGCTATCGTGACTATTTAACTACGGCAAGACACTCTACTCTCGGTCCCTGAGTATTGTAAACTTTAAAATAGTTTTAAAAAACAGAACTGGGGCCACTTAGATGGCTCATCTGGTGCAGGCACTGGGTGCCGAGCCTGCCGATCTGAGTATCTCATGTATGGGAAGAGAAAACAAAGACGCTCTACTCGCACCCCCAGCACACAATCAACATACATCATTTAAAAATAATAATCATTAATTTTTTTAAGAAGAATACAATAAAGATAGGTAACACTCACCTTTTTCCCAAAAAATCGGAAATCAAGTTTTTTTGTCATTTGGTCGGTAATGTGTATTTCCAATACAGTTCTCATAGCCTCTCTTCTGAAGCATGCTATTGGACAGGTGCTGATACGACACAGGCCTCTTTCCTAATTGAAGAGAAAGGATGAGGTCACTCAGAGGCCAGGACCAGCAATACGACAGGAGGTCCAGGTCTGTCTATGAAGGTGTCCGATCAGAGACTAAGAAGGGGCAAACCTTCAATCCCAGAGGCTGAGGCAGAGACAGGCAGACAGCCTAGCTTACAAAGTGAGTTCAAGGCCAGTCAGGCCTACAAAAACACACCTTCTCTTACAAAGAAATGCCAGGCCTGGTGGCATTCACCCTTAGTCCCAGCACTTAGAGGTAGAGCAGGGGGGCTGTCTAGAAGACTGAGTCTAGCCTGGTCTACACGGTGAGTTCTGGGGCAGCTAGGGCTGCATAGTGAGAGCCTGTCTCGAAAAATAGGTAGGTAGGCAGGCAGGCAGGCAGGCAGGCAGGCAGGCAGGCAGGCAGGCAGGCAGGCAGGCAGGCAGGCAGACAGACAAGCAAGCAATCACACACACCAAGTTGGTTCAGTTAAGGCACTTGCCACATAAGACTGGAGACCTGAATGTAGTGGAAGAGAACCAACTCAAGTGTCTACACACATCACACACAAGCAAGAGAAAACAAGGCACTTAAGTCTACACATATCATAAATCAAAACTCTGCAAAACAGGAAAGAGGTTAAGCACTTCTGCTGAAAGATCATGAAATACTGGACACCTAAATCCACATGTAGAAAAACTACTGCTTCAGGGGTAGGGATGTAGGTCAGTTGGTATGTTTGCCAAAAGCACACAAAAGGCCCTGGGTCAGACAGCCTACACCCACAAAAGCCACACATTACCACTTCAGCACTGCCATCGATGAAACACTCGTGTCTGCAGCAGCAAGTGCCCGGAGTGCACTGCACTAACAGCGGTTCTCAGGGCTTTACATACAAATCAGAATCAAACCGTCTCTCCTCCCAGGCCAACACTCTGCCCCAGTATCACTCCAACCCTAAAAAGTCTGACCTTGGCTGTCTCTTTGGAGCAGCACAAACCCACAACACCACGATTTAGACAGGTGGTCTACCTTCCCCCAAGCACTGGAAAGCACCAGAAAGCTCCATAAAACACAGCAAGGAAAGCAGTTCCCCATGGGAACTCCGAGGACACACACAAGATGACCATTACATACAAGACACCCTCAACAGACCCAACAGCAGACAATAAGTGTACCAGTGTCAGTCTCTAGCACAACAACACAGAAGAACCCCAAACCACACCACAGTGGGTGCAGTGTTGGCCATGACTTGTGGAAAGGATAAGAGGGTTGTGACAAAGGACCTAAGCAGGGTCTCTCATGGTGGCAGTCATGTTTAGTTTTTTCTTGGGATTGGTCTATATAGCCAGGCTTTAAATCAAATGCCTCGATCATCCAATGCTGGGATGACAGACATGCACCACCATGCCCAGCTAGCTAGTACCTGGACTTCAACAGCAAGGAAAGGAACTACTTTTAGTTTGTTTTTATTGTTTTATTCTACATCAGTTCCTTAAAAGAAACTCAAGACACTCCTGCAAAGTTAAGCTCTGAAGGCCCATCCATAATTCACTGCTGCATGCTGGGTGGGTATGGAGGAATGCTTGCTTGCACCTGAGCCCCTAAACTCAGCACCAACCCAGTGCCTATGGTAGTACCTTCGAGGGCTGGGCTGGTGCCTGTGTGTCCCACAGGCCCACAGGTATACAGAGGTCCAGAGGCACTATAGGGCTTCTGCATGGTCAACACACTGGGCGACTCCACCTCCCCGGGGCTCAGGAAACAGGCTTTGGGGGACAGGACAGACGATGGACACACAGGTTCTGGTAACAGCGAGGTGATGTTCCTGACCACAGGGTACTTGCGCAGCTCAAAGCCCCTTCTCCCGTTGGGCCCAGGATGTTCTGTATCCAGGGCCACCACACTTGATTTGAGCCTTTTGGGAAGTGGCTCACTGAACTCTGCTGTGGCACTGCCTGCATTCCGATGGCAGTAGTAGTCTCTCCCTTGAGGCACCCATGGGCTATCAACCTTCATGGGATACTCCATGGAACCGTTGCCATTACTACTGCTGAGTGGAGTCTGAGATGGGGCAGCTGGCAGGGCCTTGAGCTTCGGCTCGGGTCTTTTCACCTTATCCATAGCAGCAGAGATGCCACCTTTGGGAAACAGCTCTGACTGCTGCTGCCTGGTGGCCCCGAGGCCCCCAGTAGGCTGTGGCCTGTGTGACTTCAGGTTACTTGGAGCTAAAGTGCTGTTGTCTGGCCCTGATGTCTGGGGAGCTTTGCTTGGTCCCGAAGTGCCCTGTCGGACCTTTTCTGGGTGCAGGGACTTGGCCTGTGATGAGAAGGCAGGCTTGACCTTAGGCTTGTGCAGGCCGGATAAGGGAGGCACATCTTTGCCCAGCAGGGCAGGAGGACAGCCTGTCCGCCGGCTCCTCAGCACTGACTTGCTACTGCAGTTCTTGTGGGTGTCAGGGTAGTACCTGTGCTCTAGTCTCTGGTGCATCAACAGAACTTCCGGATAAAAGGTCTTAAAGGTACAAAAGGGGCAGGCGGTGCTGGGAATGAGACACTTGCTCAGAGAGATAGCAGGAGAGGGGTGGAGTGCCCCAAGGGACAGATTCAAAGGCCTGTCCTGGCAGTCAGCACCGGGCTTGTACCTGCCGTCGGCCTCCCACTCCATCTTCTCCCTACGGCTAGCTTCCCAGGCCAGGGGCCCACCCGCTTCGAGTTTACAGGCAGGGCCACTGGCCTGAGGTTCGCCAGCTGCTCTCCTTTTCGGCACGTCCAGATAAGCAGGGGCAGGACTCTTTTGCACTTTCTCGCCGTCGTCAGCTGCATTTTTATGGAAATCCTGAGTATCCTTGTGTGCTGGTGAGAGAACACTCTGGAAGACAGAAGGCGTCTCCTTAAGCTGCTTGGCAGGCAGGCTGCCCTTAACATCTTTGGCACCATCAAGAAATCGTTTCAAATTTTTGGTGTGCGCATTGTCAGTGGTTCGTAATGCTTCCTGTGTCTCCTGGTTCCGGCCTTCACTTTTAGCCTCGGCCGCAGCATCCACCAGCTGCTTGTCCTTGTGATGTCTCTCCAGGTGGTACCTCAGAGAGGTCTTCTGGGCTGCGGCATACTCACAGAACTCACATTTGTACGGCTTCTCACCTACAACGAGATATTCCACTGTATCATGCATGACGTTTAGGAAAGGCGCCAAAAACAGCTCTGCAAGCTAGACAAGCTATCTGTCAATCTTCTTATCTAGGCCATCTCAGCACCCCAGTGCGCTGCACACTTACTTAAACCTGCCTTTCCCTGAAAAAACTTACTGCATGCTTTAAATGACCTGACCTTCGCTGCTGCCTGGTGGCAGAGTCTGTGCACTTTTCCAGCTACAGAAATGGGAGCACTAAGAGTTAACCAGTGCTCCCAAGGCTCGAGGCAAGCTCAGGACTTACTAGCCCATGAGCAGAGAACTAACCAATACTCCCAAGCCTCAAGACAGGCTAACTTCCTAGCCCACACTAGAGCTGCACCTACATCCGAACAGCAACAAATACACCCCTGCTTCATTCCAAAAGTATAAAGCAGATTAAGAAAGAGTGACATTAAAATTATTGCATGTTTGCCTTAAGATGAGAGAATATGGCAGCCATAAACCATGAGAACAGGAGCCGCTGTCAAGTTTGCTGCCCTGTTAAAGGACACAGCAACAGTGGCAAACAGCACACAGTTAAACCATCTGAACCACACAACAGCACATAATCGCTTTAGCTAACACATGCTTTAAGAAACAAGTCCTTTACCTGTATGCGTTCTGAGATGAATATTGAGGTAATAGTTTGAACGGAAAAACTTGCCACAGTAACTACACTCTCTCGAGGACGGGAGGGGCTTTGCTTTTCCTCCATCATCATTTTTATCTTAAAGTAGAAACAAAAATATTTGGGTAAGTCAGACGAAGCACATAATTCAGGCATGTGGACTTCAGTGTTCCTGACAAAGCAGTTGGGGAAACCATGAAATAATTTTTTATTTTAGTTCTAAGTAGAAGTTTCAAAGGCTAAAAATAACATACCAAATGCCATAAGGCAATGTTTCATGTCTTATGCTATGTGCTTTTGTTTTGTTTTGGAAACAAGGTTTCACTATTCAGCCCTAACTAGGTTGGGACTCAGAAACCCACCTACCTGCCTGCCTCCCTACTGCTGGGATTAAAGGTGTGTGCCACCACGCCCAGCACCACACTTTGCTCTTTGTGTTCCAAAGTGACCATTTAATAGATGAAACCCGGTTCATGCTTGAAGGTGGATGTACCCACTAGCCAGAGAAACCCCCTTACTCAGAAACAACTGTTTTATTTGGAGGCAATATAAAACTTCCCATCCACCAGCAGAATACAGCTTGAGATTAAGAAAATTACCACTAGAGGGCGGCAAACACAAAATAACTTCAACAGCAACCCCTGGCTTGGTTTTGGGCAAGCACCTAGGAAAGTCAAAATTTAGCCAAGTTTGGGAAGGTGGAGTTTATGGATTCCAAGCAATCTCAGGAGCAGAAGAGACCTGGCTGAGTCAATTCCAAAGGCAAGGCTGAACAGCCTGCGTGAGGGACTCACTGGAAATGGGCCGGCCGAAACCGGGTGAGGCTTTTTTCTCTCACCAGCCCCCTAACCTGAAGTGATTTGCAGCTGTTAAGACTCCCCTAGTGAGTTTCTGCCATTTACAGCAGGTAGGCATAAATGACCCACCATGGCCTTCTCTGCCAGTTCTAGCAGTAGGTAGAAAGGACCCACCACAGCCATCTTAAGTCTAGCCATCGGGCCATGATATAGGCAGTGGTAGATCACAGGTGCAGCAGTTCAAAAAGGCATATTTAAACTAGTCATTCTGCCTTAGAAATGATTTCCAATTACAGGCCTCTTCCCTGCTCTGCCACATGCTTCCTTCTTACTAATTTGCAAAGGCAGCTGATCCATACACCTGGGCAAGAGCAGGTGTAATGAATGGGCCTATGCCATCTCCATTACACCGGATCCCTACTAGGGAAGGGGACCCATAAAACACAACCCCTGGCCCAACATGGTACCAGAGGCTTTGAAAATTCATCAGCTTCTTTTAGAACCTCTTGAAAATAACCTAAAGCAGACTGTACAACAGCACAGTGACTGATGGGTGCCCTTACAGTCCCACTGCACTTACAGCTAGGCTCGCAGCTGTCAGGCTACATGTAGGCTTTGTTACAGCACATGCAAAAGGCTAAATAGGAAACACCTCTAACACACAGGCATCTGGGCCTGCTTTCTAGCCCGGAGCTTGACTGGGACGCTGCTGTTCTGTAAAGGGTTGCAAGCATTTACAATTAATGTTGGACTCATCCTAGGAAGGAAGGAGTGCCAGAGGTGGATAGTCGATTTTGCAAACACGGAAATCCTAAGGAAAGGTTGGGCAATGAACGTGTAATGAATGGGTCACAGGAACCACAGCCAGACCCTGGCACTCCCACTTGTGGCAGTCAGGCCAGGGAGTCACCCTTAGGAACCCCATGGAGTTTCCCACCAACTCTAATGGCTGGTAGACTTCTTTCTCTGGAAACATGAGGGCAGGCATCTCCAGTACTGTGGCTATAGCAACTATCTATGAGGTCATTCTTTTTTTTGGGTTTTTCGAGACAGGGTTTCTCTGTGGTTTTTGGAGCCTGTCCTGGAACTAGCTCTGTAGACCAGGCTGGTCTCGAACTCACAGAGATCCACCTGCCTCTGCCTCCCGAGTGCTGCTATGAGGTCATTCTTACGATGACACGGACACCATGTGTACTGCAGGTTTCTAAGGACTGAGGAATGGAACCATGCTCACTAGGTTTCCACTGACTCTGGAAACTCAGTTGACTAAACATCTGTCATCTGTCAAGCCTATCAGTAGCCAGAAAAGGAATGGGGTACTGGTTCAAAGGCACAGGTCTAGCCTAACTGTCTGACTCACCTGGTCTCATATAGACTGCCAACACACCACACAGTGCCACAAACACATCTCAAGAGTTGTCATTAACCTGTGGACCATGCTCCCCCCCCACACACATCAGGGGTATGAACTACTTTAAGCAGCAGAGCCCCATTCAGTGACAACGATTCAAGTGTGTGGGTGGGCAGCAGGATGAGACACAGGTGGACGGACTCCTTGGCTCTAGGCTCACACACAATCATGAGAACCTGGACAATTGCTTGTTTCTATAAACACCATTAAAACACACCAAATTCATGGAGCAGGCCTGAAGTGGGCCGACATGCATGGATTTCACCTAGAGGCCATTTTGGAAGCTCACTTATGAACACTGGCCTCACCAACACCAACCAAGGTGACCAGAATGCAGCACCTGAGTCCACAGCAGGACTAGCTGACTGGTTGGAAGTCTCCCTCTCCCCCACCATCCCCCACCCCCGCTCCTTCTAGGACCACTAGAAAAACCCATCTGAACCCACATGAACATGGGTCTTGACAGACAGTCCCAGTCTTTCAAGTTAAGAACAGGAATGCCAGGAACTGGGACAAAGTGCTGGGTCTCAGTCCCAGAACGCCTGTGTTCTGCACCAGGTCACTGTTAGACGCGTTCATTCCAGTGCACGAGGAGGAAAGCAGCATTCCCAGTTTCTACTCACTGGTGCACTAACTACAAAACCATTTGGACAGCCAGTAAACAGTGACAGGAAAGAAGGGCAGGGATGCTAACGACTAGACGAAAGGATGATTCCAGTCTGGCTCCCACAGTCCCTGGCAGCACTGCCTGCAAGGCAGCAGAGTACTCACCCAAATGGAGCCCTTCAGGGAGCCCATCCTCAGACCCATCTTCAGAGCCCCCTTCTCGGTCCACGGCCCCACTGTCTTCCAGCGTGCTAGCGAGGTCTGGGGAGCAAGTCCCAGGCTGTCTTCCATCCACAGACATGGTGGGCGATGGCACATCAGCCCTCCTGTCCTTCTTGTGCACTCTGGAGTGCAGGACAAGCTGGTGGTAGGTCCTGAAGGCTTTACTGCACTCGGAGCAGTGTGTGGGCTTCTCCTTGCTGCTGGGCAACTTGGGGTCACCATCCCCAGAAGGCACTTCACTGTTGGCATGTCTAGGTTTCTCTCTGTCTTGTGAGAGACCTGGACAACTGCTTCTATTTGTTTTGGACTTTGCAGAACCTTCCGACTTACCCCCAATCCAAATTTCTCCAAGTTCCTCTTTCTCTGAACATGAATCGTCATTGTCCGTGCTTCCTTCTTGGCCTGACTCTTTCACCTCTTCCTGGGCAATGGCCACTTTTCCTTTGGTGGCCAGTTGCCACGCCTGGTAGGTGGTGAACGGGTCAAGCTGAGGTATACAGGTGATGGGCTTCACTGTAGTCTCTGGGTGGGATCTGGGTCTCAAGTTCAAAAACTGCAGCAGCTCTTCTCTGGGGGATGTGGGTCCCTCTTGTTGGGCATCAGGGGCTGTGCTACTGGCACTGGAGGTGGTCTCTTTGGCATGAACCTTACTGTGCTCAATGAGGCTCTGCTTATTCGGGAAGAGGAAGCCACAAACCATGCAGATCTTGTAGGGAGTGGAGATGTTCCCAGCTACATGTGCCTGAACCACTTCGTTGATGGTGACAGGACTCTCCAGGCCCTGCTGCAACTTGCTCCTGGTGCCAGATTTGCCATTGTGTGTCCGCATGTGGTTCTTCAGAAACCACGGCTCCTTAAACCGTCTCCCGCACATGCTGCACCCGTACGTGAAGGAGTCTTTATGTTTCTTCATATGGCTCTCAACATCGAAGGCCCCTGGGAATGTCTGCCCACACACGTCGCAGCTCAGTTCTTCATTGTCTTTGCAGTTCTTCTCCTTCGGGGGTTCTGTTGGTACCTGACCCTTATCAAGAGGACTTAGATACTCGGCCTCCACACGCAGGACGGCTGGCTCACAGAGGGTGGGCCGGTGCTGCAGGAGCACGTGTTGATTGAGGTCTTCTGCATGGGAAAAGGCCTGGCTGCAGAACATGCAGTCCAGGGGCATGTGCCCTTCAGCTGGGGTCATGCTCCTCTCCTGTGCGGCCCGGAAGGGGACTACAGCTGGCCCTTTGATGGACACAGCATCATCCACCTCCATCTGGGTGCCGAGAGAGCTACCAATGACTTCCGGCCCGTCCATGTACACGAGGAGCGATTGAGTAGGCATGCTGCCTGCCACTTCGGGGTCAGCCGAATGCTGGGGATCTCTGAGTTAGAATAAGGCCACTTGTGAGAAGCCACGCAAACCTCCAGGAGCCCTGGGCTTGTAACTACAGTTCAGAGGGGAGTGTGTATTCTGGAGTTTGGGAAAAGCACAGTGATGGAAATGGGTCTTTCACAAAGTCTCCTGGCTGCCTTGTGACTCAGACGTTAGTCAGCACAAGGGCCCTAGTTCTGTTTGTCTCCATTGGGTGAGTGGCTCAGGTGAGCAAGACGTTGATTCCAGCAAGGAACTTCCAAACTCTGGAAGGAAAAAACAAGACAAGGTGAGGAAAGCTCAGAAAGAGGGCTTGGCCGATGAGTCACATGGTCTTTTCCACAAAAAGGGACTAGACTCAACTGCATCACCTTTAACTAATCCATAATGCATTATTATGCTGAACATGCTTGTTAATTAAATAATTAGCATATTTCCCAGCCGATACACTTACTGAGTAGAATTTCAACAGTGAGAAGAGTTTAAGCCAAAGATCTGCTCACTGAAATATAAAAACCAAGTTTAAACAGGGAATGGTTACAACAGGCCAGCCAGACTGAACTACAGAGTGAGTTCAAAGTAAGCCTTGTCAACACAAGTCTCAAAAATAAATATAATACATATAATAAATAAGAGGTCAAGTTTTAGGATAGAATTGCTTCAATCCTGCTGTCTCAGACACCACCAAATACACATGTGCCTCGTATACACAGACCACAGAAGTTACAAAAGTCAAGCATGGCGGCACAAGCCTTTAATCCTAGTGCTCAGGAAGAGGAAGGTGGGTCTCAGAGTTTGAGGCCAGCCCAGTCTATATATAGCAAGTTCAAGAACAGCCAGAGCTACATAAGGAGACCCTGTCTCTAAGGAAAAACGTTATGAAAACGAGCTGACAAAATGAGACTGCTTTAGGTAATACCCTAAAACACCAGTACTCAAAATGGTTACCTGCACATAGGACACAAGGTCTCAGTATCTCAGACACATAGAGATCCAAACCCTCAGCACACAACACAGGAGGTCCCCATTCAGAGAAACCTCAGAATGGGCATTCGCCTCGGCCCAGAGCTTTGGACGAGTTTGGGCACTGGATGTGGCCAGACAGGGTAATGACCTCAGATGCAGAGGCCACTTACTTTGCAATGTTCACATCTCTAACAGGCTTCCACAGACCCGGCTCCGCGTGGCCCATTCCTCCAGCAGAAAACACCTCCCTCTTTGTACTCCATCTTCCGCTTGGGCACTGGCCAGGTGGCAGGGAGGAGTCACTTAGCACTAAGGGGTCTGCTTCAGAGGCTGGTTTTTCACCTTTCAAGAACTAACCCCTAAGAAAGTTAGGGTCCTTCAAGGGTTTGTTACTACGTAGTCCTTCCTCCTCTTCTCCTAAGTGGCTAATTCCACCTAAAGAAACCAAAGGGCACAAAGCCACCTGCCACAGTACCATTCTCCTCCCTTCTATACCCCACCCCACTGGTGGGGTGAAGGCGGCTCTTTCCCGCTTCACGTTACACAGCTGTGAGATCTGGAGCAGAGTGCGGAAGGGCAAGCCTTTGGCAGTGCTGTAACTTCTTTGTCCCTGCCTTTATTACAATCACAATGGAGGCTAAGTACCCGAAGTAGTTACCACCCTGTGATGTAACAGAGACCTGAGTTCTAGCCCAAGGTGTCCTGGCAAAGCTAACTCAACCTGGGCACTTCCTGAGGTTAAAACTACAGCAAGGTTGACAAGCACTAAACCCTGTCTATGGCTGAGGACAGATCCACACAACCGAAGCACTGACAGCAATCTAAGCTTGGGACCGATTTTAGATTTATACATATTTACTAACCTGACACCTATAACCCGGGCACAATGTTCACTGGAAAATTAGGTACATACTCTAGAAATGCAGGATTTCAGCCTGCTGACCCACTTCTGTTCAGAGCCACAGGGTTAATTGCAGTTTGAGTAGTCACTAAGCTACTAAACATCCTTTCCTCTTTATTTTAAAAATGGTAGAGAAGCAATTACATCGAATAACAGTGAGTTCCAGGCCAACCTAGATTAAAGTATGAAACCCTATCTCAAAAAAACTAAGAGCAAACCTGCTTGAGCTGGGGGCACAATATGGGAGGGCTCATCTGTGAAGTCTAAGCTTTTGGAAGAACCCCACTTCTCTAAAAGCTCCCTTTCCAAAAGGTTACCATCCTGGTTCAAATCATGACCACTCAGCTGGGGGGTAAGGGTAACTACAGTCCCGGGAAGTATCTGAGCACCTTCACTCATACAGCCTGCTTCCTGGACAGTGTATTCTGTTCAAATCTGCACTGTCCTTGTGTTTGACACTAGGTTTGGAATAAAGAAAGTATTCTTGCTATTTCAGGGGGGAAAATAGCTACAATTTTCACATGTGAACTCCTCGGCTCCCTGAGAGGCAATGACTACAGCTCAAGGCAAAGATGCTCGAGACGGCCCCCTGAGACATGCCCAATAAAGGACAAGAGGCACAGAGTGGTGGCCAGAGACAGAAATGGGGCCATATCTGACTCAGAGGTAGAGAGGCAAGAGAAGAGTAAAGCTGGAAGTGCTTCCTTCTCCTGAGAAGTTTCCAGAACAGATTCTGATACTGATGCAGCTTCGGACAACCTGAGTTACAGCCTCTGAAGACTCAGGAGCAAGCCTGCCCCACAACTCCTGCACACCACCATCCCCATGGCTCAGCAGTGACATCCTCTCAGGACTTTAGTTCAATTCAAAACTATCCTAGGAGGAAATACAAATTTAAAAATTAAGATTTAAAAAAGGTAAAACAAATTATTTTTCTCTACCATAATTTTAAAGATTATTTTTAAAACTTTACCAAATATAAAAATCCTAGAGACAGAGTTTTCTGGCTGGTTCACGGCTGTCTCTCTGGAACCTGGACCTGGGCCAAGTGACACTTATGTCTTCAGGAAGCAAGCGCCAAAGCAGCAGCCACTTCTCGGGCTATGGCCCCTGCCCACCAGATCTGATGCTAAAATGAACCCAAATGTTCACAAGGTTTCCTCATCAGAGTCAAAAGGCCACCACCCCATGACCATGACTGCAATCAAGACTATAAGAGAACTTAAGAACAGATCCCTTGAAGCTGGAGGTGGTAGAAAGCCATCTGGCATGGGTACTGGGAATTGAACAAGAGTCCCATGGAAGAGCAACAAATGCTGTCAACAAATCAATCAATCATCTTTCCATACCATCAAGATTTTGTTTTTGGGTGTTTTTGTCTGAAACAGGGTCTCTCTACATAGCCCCTGCTAGCATGGATTTTGCTGTGTAGACTAGACTTAGCCTCGAACTCAAATTGCCTCGGCCTCCCAAACACTGAGATTAAAGGTGTGCGCCAGACTTTCCCCCACACACACACCTTATAAAACTGACCAGCACAAACAGCTGTGCCGAATTGGGACCAGAGTGTGCCAAGCTGCAGAGCACTGGCCTGCTGCACCATATGCAGGTCTGGGGTTCCATCCTCAGTACAGGAAAACAAGGGTGTACCACGTGAGCTTGTCCCCTTCAGTGGCAGCGGGTGCTCACTCTTCTCCACTGACAAGGACAGAATACTTAAAGTGTTAACATCAATTTGCTGAACTATAATCATTAAAGAACTGCAATAGACTTAAGTGTCTGAGTCTATCAAAACAACTGTTCTACTGTAATTGCTACCTAACAAATGGTCATCCTTCTACCTGAAGAGGGCAAGCAAACTCAACTTTCCCAGAAGACTCCAGCCTTCCTCCTCAAGTGCAGAAGGCAACACAAATCCTAGTACTTTAAGGACCGTTTCTTGACAGAAGGGACATATCTGCAATGTTAGGTTTGGTTGTCAGGAAAGCAAGGATTCTAACCATACCAAACTTGTTAAAAAAAAAAAAAGTACATAGCCAAAAAAAAGGGGGGGGGGGGGGACATAAATCTTCACTCCCATAAAGGAGGCACTGACCTTTCAGTCCCACCCCCCAGGCACCTCACTCAACATGCCCTCCAATTTTGAGAGCATCCTGGTCTCAGTTTTCAGTAAGAACCATATGGCTTTAACTGCTCAAGTGTGTCTGCTATTCTGTGAGTCACTAGACACTGATGTGACTAAACCAACCAAGAACCCCCCAGTACCTGACTGTAATTACCAACTACACAAGATAGTGAAAAGACAAACTGCTCAAACAGCAAATCAGGGCAGCTGCCACTCCTGACAACCACTATACTTGGACGTGAAACACCACTGCGCACAGACGTGCTCACGGTCACCCAGAGCCTCAGGTAACACATCTCTGTCCTTCCCAAGAGCACACTATCCCCCATTCTTGGTGAGGGCCATCCCACTGAGGATCAGGAAGGCATTTGCTCCTCTCCCAGGCAGCAATCCGCCACATCCTCCGACGTGTCATGCAGGCTAGGTGTCCTAACAGACACTCTAAAACACTCAACACACAGCACTACCCTCTGGCCAATTTATTTCTATCTTTAAAACTATAAAATTCAGGCTGGAAATATGGCTCAGTAGTTAAAGAACTGGTTACTCTTCCAGAGAACATAGGTTCAATTCCCAGCTCCCACATGGCTTACAGCTCTAACTCCAGTTCTAGGGGTACAACAGCCTCTTCTGGCCTCCAAAGGCACACACAGTACTCAGAAGTACCCGCAGGCCAAACATCCATTAATATAAAGTTTGTGGGGAGAGAGATTTGCTAAGATTTACTTATCGAGCCAGGTGGTGGTGGCGCGCGCCTTTAATCCCAGTACTAGTGAGTTCAAGGCCAGCCTGGTCTACAAAGTTAGTTCCAGGATCTAGGGCTTAAATAAATAGAGATTTATTGTGTGTTCTGCCAAGTGTATGTGTGTGAAACATCTACATGCAGGGCCTGAAGTTTAGAAAAGGCATCAGATCCCTTAAACTCAAGTTATGGATGGCTGTGAGCCACCATGTGAATGCTAGGAACCGAATCTTAGTCCTCTGCAAGAGCAACAAGGGCTCTAACCAGTTACTGAGCCATCTCCAGTCTACTACATTGTTTTCTTAAAAGGACTAACTTCTACATCAGTCTACAGTATCAAACAAAACCTATCACTTTCTAAAACGATTATTTGTATATGGGGGTGTGTGCGTGCCTTACACCACATATGTGGGGAGCAAAGAGCAGACAATATTTGGAAGCCAGTTCTCTCTTTCCAACATGTCTCAAGAATCAAAATGCAGGGTATTAGACTTGGGTAAGGGACCTTACCACCACCTAAGCCTGTTTACTTTTGATCTTTCAGTGGTCAGGCCAACTTACCTAGCAGGTGAGGGAAAAAACACTTAAAAGTTCAGAGAAACAGAAAGATTTAAATGTAAATGCTCAGTTTAAATTCAGCATCAGCATCATAATATAATCCATCACAGACAAAACACTGCTGCAAGGCAAGGTGATAAGTCCTGGACAAAATCCCATTTCCTGAAAGTCCCTGAGAACACTCCACTCCCAGCAGCAGGAGGCCCAAGGGCTGGCAGCAGGAGTAAGATCCAAGCCCTTTAAAGAGATACAGCCTGATTCGCCCCCAAAACAGGTCAGGTGTACTGAGGAAGCCAGTTTTACTTTCAATATTATCAGTACTGAGATCTGTAAACTGCTTTTCAAACACTCCGTATCAATGTGCAAAGCAGCTTATGGGCGAAGTAACTTTTTTGCTAATTGTCAATTAAGCAGGAAGAGACAGCGGTGTCCTCGGTTTCTCTCAGTAACCTTGCCTATCAGAGCAACCTTCCATCTGCTTTTAGATCTGACTGGGCCAACCCAACAGAGAGAAGGGTTTCAGCAAACAGCAGCAAACACTCGTAAGCTGTGCACTGACTCATGTCTGCACGGCGCATCGCATCCTTGGACACACAACAACAAGTAGTGTAACCATTATGTAGCACCAGGAATTAAACACTCACTATGCCATTTTTTTTCAGAAGGTTAAATGGGCAAGGTCTAAATTAGAGCCAATTTAACTAACCAGGTAAAAATAAAACACAAGCTTAGGCAATGCCCTTAAAATCCAACTTTCCTCGACCTCACAGAACGACCACTTCCTACATAAAGTTGAATAAACACTAAAGCTGTGTCCAGCGCTTTCATAGATACCTGTTTGCATCTCAAATCAATAAAAACAAAAACTCCTTTCAATGCGTAAGACCAATCACTGTTGGATAGTTTTACACAGCAGCTACTAGGAAATAAAAACTGCCACCAAACTGAATTAGGTCCTTTTAAATATTCACTTATGCAGAGTGTCAAACAAACATCAAGTTACTAAACATTTAAATTATCCTCCTCTAAGAGACAATACAAAGTAAAGTAAAAGGCCACCGGGCCATTCAGTATTATCTTAAACTTAAAAGACAATCAACCATTAAAAAGCTAGCTTGATTTGGGAATAGTGTAGGAAAAAAAAAAATCTAAAAGCCAAGGGTCAACTCTTCCCCTTGCTCACCTCCGCTGAGCTGTCTTTTCAGGTTTAGTAATTGTATTTCTCAATTTTATCATAAAATTACCAAACTGGCCCCAAATTTCCAGTAACTCAATAATGCTGCTAGCCTGGGCAGGAAGCAATGGCTCTTCAGAATGCTGCAGTCAACACAGGCTCACATGTCAAGTTTTCTAGGAAGCACGACATAAAGGGTGATCTATGGTGGCTCTGGCTAACAGGGGCTTGCCCCCCACCACCACCGTTTATCTGGAAGGTAGATAGGTCCAACAACTGAATTCACTCATGGGAAGATGAAGATGTTTTAAGGAGAATGAGAGATCGGCATGCGATGTGTGTCCCCACTCCCTCCCCTCCCGCCCCCACACACACTTCCTTAAAGGCAAGATTTCTATCTGCCCTCGTGGTCTGAATTTAAAACCCTTTGGCCCACATACCCTTGTAAATTTGTCTGGCTATATTACTGGCTAGCCAAGAGCCTTAATGCAGATCACCTAACAGAAAGACCACTTCTTAGCACTTTCTACAGTGCCCCCACAACGAGGCTGCAAGTGATATTCCACCAGACTCCCCCACAGCAGAGTGAGGACATTTCCAGTCTGTGTGCAATAACACACTTTCTTTCACATGCATTTAAACTATTAACCCCGCTCCCCAGAAAAACCTGGAGCTGAGGTGTATGAGCTGAGCGCCTCCATTGTCACAGCTTTTATTTACATGCCTGTAGCTAAGCCCTTCCTGGTTCAGAATATTTAATAGGACTGAAATCCTTTAATTCAATTTTGGTAACTGTTGTATACACGTCTTCCAAATTTTTATTTTTTAATCACCCTAGTGAATGAAAACTATTCCGTACTCTAGGTTGTGACTTAAAATGGCACATTTTGATGCTAGAAGAGCAGACAGTTTACCTAAACTGCTTCATGTGTTCCTTCTAATTCAATAGCTGGAAAACCCACTTCTTGATAACTCAGCTTCAACTTCCCAAATTATTAATTACACATACTGCCACGGGATTAAACTGAAATGGGAAATCAGGAACCAGTCATTTAAAAGAAATCATAGCCAGTGACCTCAAAAGTCCACGATGGAGGCCACACGGCATGAGATAGGACAGTTTCAAATTGTTTTCTGATTGGAAACACAGTTTCCTATACAGTATTTTTAAGTCATTTGTTTCCACAGCAGTCAGAATAGATCTTTTATGAAGTACTGTTTTTAAGGCAGTCAAGGGTCATTAAAACTACTTCAAAGTTCTCATCAACAATATCATGTTTAGAACAACTGGGGAAAAAAAGAATGTCATTTAATAAAGTGGGCAAAGAGCTCATCTTCTGGAACCCCCGAGGCTCTAATCAGGCAGCTCAGAATTAAGAAGGCTCCTAGACTGAAGGTGGCAGCCCTGCTGTGGCAAACACCGCTTCAGACCGAAGTGATGGTAAGGGAAAAAAGGTCATTAGCATTTATCAGCCAGAAGAACATAGACTAAGCAGTCCTATGCCTTTGGATTCCTTAATTATTTCATCAGTTTAAGAGACTTGATTAAGTCTTATTTTCAGACTTCCTCTTAAAAAAAGGCCCACTAGAAAAGGTTTAGGGGCTCCTAGACACCCAAGTTTCTCTGCCAAAAATGGAGGATTCCAAAACGAATGCAAACATCCCCCCCCTCAAAAAAAGCCAGAGTCTGAACTTTCTCTGCCCCTGGTCCTCCCCACCACCTGGAGGAAAAGAGAGCTATTATTAAAATAGCATAAAGGGGGAAATTTTCTAAGTGCATCTTAGTTCCTTTTTTAAAGTAAGAAGTGAAAGGGAATAATGCGGAGAGAGACAATTATTAAACTTCAATCTCACCAAATATTACAGTGAAAAAGACGAGCTCAGACTGCAAAATGGGAGCCGGTGGTGAGAGGGTAAAGGATCAAAAGGAGCTGGAACTAAAGACCTAGGCCCTTTCCCCAGAAGCCTTCCCTCTATTTCCTCCTTCTGTATGCATGAGGGTAGGATCTTTAGAGGTCACTGCCTCTTGGATTTTTATACTTACATAACTGGGAAAGTGGCAGGATGGGTAGGGGAGCCTTGGGGGTAACTCCCAATAAATAAAAGATCAGGATTCAAAATGAAAATCAAAATAACCAAAATGGAAAAAAATGTGTCACTGGACTCCAAAAGTTTGAAAAACAGTATCTAAAATAAACAGGATTTCTCGGGAAGAAAAAAAAGGCATCTACCATTAAGGACACACCTTAAAAGTTCTCGGTACTTTAAGCACAAACGAGTGGTGTGGCGATTACATTTTTCGGACGGCAATTAGGTTAGTTCTCTGCACTTGTCACTACAGAAAATAGCTTGGGGGGAGGGGGGCTAGACCTGTTACTCATCCTCGAAGTAAAAATTAGGCATCTGAAATCTGGTTTGATACCAATCAAGGCAGTGGATCCACTAGGGGGAAAGTAGTCAAGAAGAACGCTCTGCACGTCCTTCACTTACAAAGGGAGGTGAAAGGCCCCCTGAGGCCCCTACCTAGCCTCCAGGCCTGGCCAGCAGCTGTGGCTACCCGGCCTCTTCTTTTGTTGGCCTTAATCTCATGTCAAGTTATTCAACCAACTCAAAAGCGATGAAGACATAATTGAATCAACCTGAACTAAATCAGACCTAGGCCTCTTAAAACATACAGCTTAATGGCTCCAACCCATCCCCAAACCAGGAAACCAACCGGCCACGGGAACCCGTGGTACACATGGTGCCCCACAACCAGGGACCCCAGGCTGGCTACCCTTAATCAACGCGTGCTCAAGAATTCCTGTTTCTCAGAAAGAGAAACTAAGGCTCAAGGACAGAAACCTTCCGTCTGGGAACGACCACCCTATTCCCCCCACCCCCATCCCGGACTCAAACAATAAAAAGTTAAAAAGTTTCTATAGCCCGAATGCGAACCGGCCCCCACCGGGGGTCCCAAATGGGGGCCCCCAGGGCTTCGGCTCACTTCAGGAAGCAAACCTTTTGGGAAAAACCCCCTCCTGGTGTCCCCACCCCCACTCTCCGCGCCCAAGACTGCTCTTCCCGAGCTCCGAGGGTCCGCGGCGGGGGCGCCCATCACCGTGCGCCCGCCCGCTCGCGTTGGGGCTAAACTGAGGCTCTCGGGGCCGCGCCCTCCAGTGTGCGGTTCCGCCTCCCGACGCCCCGCACCAACTTCCCACGGGAGTTTGCGGGGCGTTTTAAGTTTGGGCGTGAAACCGAACACCTTCTTCCCTCACTTGCGGGACGCAGGTCGGACAGGGGCGCGGACCCCCGACGGCCACGCCGCGGCGGGCGGGCCATTGTCTCGGCCGTCCCTCCCAGCCCCACGCGCGGTCCCGGCCGTGGGGACGGACGCGGCCCCGGCGCCCCTTTACCTGCGGCCGTCCGGCTGCACCGCCCGGGCCGCGGGCTGAACGAGCGGCAAGGACGGCGCGGCCTTTGTGCGTCCGCCTCAGGGCCCCGACGACGCGGGGCCCCGGACGGGGCCGCACCATGCCCGCCTCCCACGGCCGCGGGCGCCGGGACCCCCACCCACACAGCGGCTCCGGGGGGCCGGGCTCACCTCCGGCGCGGGGCGAGGGAGCGGCGCGGGCGCCCCCTACTCGTCCGCGCGGGGACAGTGCAGGCGCGGGGTCCCTGCGCGGGCGGCCGGCGTCCGGCGGGGGGACTGTTGGGGCAGAAAGTGCTCGCAGCAGCTGTTGCGCCCTCCCCCCCCCGGCCGCCCCGCCCGACGCCCCGCCCCCAGCCGCGCCTGCCACGCCCCCTCGAGCCCGAGCGTGTGCGCAAGCGCGCCTCTGACCCGCCCACCGAGACCGGCCACGCCCCCCACGGGCCCCCCGAGGCGCGAGCCCCGCTGAGCGGCGCGCGCACTCCGCTCTCGCCCCACGAGGTCCCGCGCACGCGCGCCCCGCTCCACCTCCCGCCTTCCGGCCTAACGTGGCGCGCTCGCGCCCGGGCGGTTCAAGTGACAGGTATTCTGGGGGTGGGGTGGGGGCTGCGAGCACCGCGCGCAGGCGCACAGCCCATCCTCCCTCGCTGCCCTCCCCCCCCCCCCGCCCCCGCAAGGTGCGCCCGGGGAGGGGAGGAGAGGGGAGGAGAGGGGAGGAGAGGGGAGGGGAGGGGAGAGGAGGGGAGGAGCCGGTTGCCCAACTCCCGGGTCGCCCAGAATCAGGAACAAAAAGAAAAAAATTTTGCCACTGGCTTTGGGGAGCTTACGGGACAGCGGTGTTCAGGAAAACACTTTAAAGAGATTCAATGTGAGATAAGAGGATTAAATTTCCCCAAAGTACTATCTTCATAAAGCTATCTTTTTTTCCCTTAAGACCCTGGTTTTGCGTTTCTATTATAATTTCATGTCCGAGTTTGGACTTAGTATCAAAAATCTAAGTTTGCATAGAAACTCACTTGGGTGAAACTAGGCTTAAAAGTGGGGTCAAAAACAAAATACACCCCCCACTTTATGCCCAACTCACTTAAAACGTTCCCCTACTGTTTTGTTCCTGACTCATAGAAAAGATGAAAGAAAAGACAGGAAAAGGTTATGACTCCAAAGGCCTGGGACAGATGCCCCCTGTTTTAAGTAAGCCTCAGGGAGGAACTATGGCGGCCACAATCACATCCAATAATTTTTCTGCTCCAAAATGCAAATGAATTCAAATATAAAAAAGATCTATTGCTTCATACAGAAAGAACAACTTGTTTTTTTCAAGGTGCACCCCCCCGTGTCAAAATGTGGGAAAACATCAATAAAGCACTCATACCCATTTTTTAAATGAAAAGAAGCGAGGGGGGATGGGGGGTAAAAAAAACGACCGGAACTAGTAAGCAACGCAGTTGTTAATAGGAAGAATTCAAGAAGCCAGCTTATCAAGGGGCAAGAATCTGCCTTGTAGAATGTTTTTGCTGTCGTTTTACTTAACTACCAACCCACATATGGTCTCGTTAGTCTTTTTTTCAAAGGAAGTGAATCAATTACTTACTCACAATTAATTAGCAGCGCTGGAAAGAGATCCTTAAGCCAGCCCTGATTCTCATTCAAGTACATAAGATATCGATCATTTTTTGTACTAGGGTTCCTTTCCTCACCAGATTAATATCTGCCCTTAAAGTATTGGTTAAAGCCTAATAAATGTTCACACTCTACACGCAACAGCTCAAACATTCATAAGCAGGAGACTTCATTTAACTTTGTCCCAAAAAACGATGGGGGGGGGGCAGTTGACACAAAACAAAGAAAACTATGACCAAGTAAAGTGGATGGAGGCTGAGGCTAAACCGTGTAGCCTCAGTCTCCGCGTTAATGGATAACCTTTGCACTCTGAAGCCTAGAATCCTGTAAACACAGCAGTGCTGATAGTCAGAAAGCCCAGTGTGGAGATGGAGCATAAAGGAAAGTCCAAACTTCTCAGCAGCAATAGGGAAACAGTCAAATATTTTGACAAATAATCGTATGGCTAAGAACAATGAAACCCGGGCTCTCAGACCTTGTAGCTACTGAGTTATTTCCAGAGCAAAGGGAGAAGGGGGGGGGGTCCTCCATGCCCTCACAAAGCCACCACTCTAAGCCATTTTGGCATCAGATGGGCTGTTACTGTTTCTCCTTCCCTCCCTCCCCCCACCACAAATAAAAGGGACAATAAAAAAAACTTACTATGTTGTAGCTTTTAAAATTGAAAGAGAATTGTCTTCCCTTGTCTATCTGCTAAGAGATTTGTATGTGATCCTGATGTCTGAGTAAAGAATTACAAAGAACCTTCCCTCCTGGAAATGTGCCAACAAAACTGGGAAATCGTTGCAAAATTCTGCCAGTGACGGCTGGGCTTGCAAACACACACCGTGTTTTCCAGGGGACGTAGAGGAATCGGAATTCCTGCCTTAGAATGCTGAGGCTCGTGCCTCGCATTGATTTGGGGAGCGTGGGTAGTTAGACACAATTAAAAGTCGGAAAGTCACAGGAGAACCCGAGGGACGTTTGGTTTCGTAATAAGCAGCTAAGAACTCCCCACTCCTGGGCTAAGTGGAAACTGAAAAATCGAACGTTGGTCTCCACGGCCTTGGCCCCGCCCACGCGGAACCCAGCTTCGCCATCACTCACTTCCCAGGCTGCGCTACCTCTAAAGGAATCAGGTGCTGGAGGACGCAGCCGCAGCCACCGAGAGTGGGACCCGGTTTCTCGGTCCCTACTGCTGGCATTTGCACGTGTACCCAAACGCAGGCTCTATCCCACCACCTCCTGAACCCGACAAACCTCAGCCATGTCTTGTCCTTTTCATAGTCCCCAAACAGCCCCCACCCAAGACACATTTCCCAATGTGCGCTTATTTAAAAAAAAAAATCACTATTATCTATGATTTCATCTTAGTGCTAACAAGCCTGTTCCCTAAACTAACATCTTATTTTCTCTCCAGATCCCGCCTGTATTCGAAAATCTTACAAAAACAAGAACAGGCCTGGTTTGTTGTATATACCTATCTACAGGAATTATCTTTTTGAGACTAAGTCCTAATTAGAAGTGCAGATGGAATATAATCTTTCCTAAGTATTTATTTCACTGTGGAACAGATTACAGAGAAACAACTTGGAAACGAAATCCATGGAGCTGCAGCAGAAACGGCACATAAGTTCAAAAGAACTCAGGACAGGAAAACCAGAAAAACTGCAGGCAGCAGGAAACAGAAAAAGTTAATCAAACCTGCATTTACAAACTACAAAGGACATCTGAGAGGGAGTCAGGGCAGCCCTGACTGAAAGCTCTGAATCAAGGGGAGATAACAAAGCCGAGGGAGGGAGGAAGGGAGGGCACTCCACTTTTCCCTTCCTAAATTTCAACCCCATGGAAGTCCCCTGTTTTGAAAACACTAGGTAAGGCGAGGGAAAAGTAGATAGCAGAAGTTACCTTTCAGGATGGAAGGTGGTGGTGTGCGGAAACCTGGAAATCCTAAGGAGCCTGCCAGTCCACCTGGCCCGGAACAATACAGGAGAGGTGGATTGCTGGTTTTTACGAGCAAACCAAGAAGGGAGGGGCTAAGAGTAAAGCTCAATTTAAATAGAGGTTGAGATATAATCCGACTTGATTGACTAAATCAACCTTGATTGGGTTAAGAACACCATTTGATTCTAAGGACATCTGTCCCTTCAGCAACTTTGTTAACCCCTTTAAAGGCACAATTGTTTCTTCCTTTAATACTGCTGTTCCCCAAGGCTGCCTTCTCTCCAAACATTCGTGGAAAGTGCCCTAAAGATTTATACTTATAACGTTCTCAAAACTTCTTCCAGTCAACAGGTTTTCCCAATGGGACAAAGGGAAGAGAGACAGAAAAGTAAACACCATTGAAATCCAGTCATGGCCACCATCTCAATCAAGAGAACCATTTTCTAGTCACACACTCAAATGGAAGCAGGCAGATCCAGGCATTCAAGGCTAGCCTGAATACTTGAGATCCTGTCTCAGACAAACCAGGGCTGGGAATATAGTTCACTGTGGAGTGCTTGCCCACATGCAGGAAGCCTGCCTCTCCAGCATGGCATTTTTAGGAGTGGTCACCATGGCTAAAACCCAGCACTAGGCAGAAGGATCAAATTCTCAAAGTCATTCTCAGCCAAACAGTGAGTTTGAGTCCAGCCTGGGCTATATCATAAGTCCTTGTCTCAAAATAATAATAACAGCAGGGCATGGTGATGCCTGCCCTTTAATACTGGCACTCTGGAAGCAGAGGCGGAGAGGTGGCAGATCTCTTTGAGTCTAAGAACAGCCTAGTCTACATAGTGAGTTCTGGGACAGCCAGGGCTAAGTAGAAAGACCTTGTTTCAAACAACATTTTCATTATTATTATTGTTATTATTATTTACAAATATTTGTATTATTAATATGTAGTAATATTATGCTAATATTCGTTAATATTTTAAAGCTACAGGAATATTCTAGTTACTGTTCAACCTGTTGCCTTAGGATCAAACTTTTCTTCCCCACAAACAGCCAAATTAAATATTATAGACACCCACATTTGTAGTACAAATCATAAAAACTCAGACACAGATATTAGGGTTCAAGCTGAAGATCAGAAAAACAAAGCAGCCAAGCCACTAGCGAAGTCTGACCTCTACCAAGGCTGGGTGACTGGAGACTGAGCCCTGAGCCTCTCTCTCCTCCCATTTTATATAGTCCCCTCTGGTACCGGGATTAAAGGCGTGTGACTCCCTAGTACTGGGATTAAAGGTGTGAGCCACCACCACCTGGATGTTTCTACGTTGAGCTTGTGTAGCCAAGGCTGGCCTTGAACTCGCAGAGACACGGCTGCCTCTGTCTCCCAAATCCTGGGATTGGCCAGGCGATGGTGGCGCACGCCTTTAATCCCAGCACTCGGGAGGCAGAGGTAGGCGGATCTCTGTGAGTTCGAGACCAGCCTGGTCTACAGAGCTAGTTCCAGGACAGGCTCCAAAGCCAGAGAGAAACCCTGTCTCGAAAAACAAAAAAAAAAAAAAAAGAAAAAGAAACCAAATCCTGGGATTGAATGGGTGTGTCACCATTGCGTGGCCTTTAGTGGCTTAGTTTTACCCTCTGATTTTCAAGCAAGCTTTATTTATTAAAACATGCCAGGCGGTCATGGCACATGCCTTTAACGCCAGCACTCAGGAGGCAGAGGCAGGCAGATCTCTGTGAGTTCGAGGCCAGCCTGGTCTACAGAGCGATTTCCAGGACTGGCTCCATAGCTACTGAGAAACCTTGTCTCGAAAAACCATAAATAAATAAATAAATAAATAAATAAATAAATAAATAAATAAAGTAAATAAATAAATATCACTATAGGCATTTACCAGCCAATCCTACTGTCTCCTAAGTTTTCAATGATGGCACTGGGAATAACTCAAACATGCAGAGGGACACACCTCCAAAATATTTTGAACCTCACTTCTGTCAGTTATGTGTGTCTCTAACCCCAGTGTGGTGTGGGGGACCCAGTTCCCTCCTCCGTCAAACACAGTGTCCATATATCTGTTTCTCAGCTCTATCTAGCTGGGCCTCCAAGCGTCCTGCACCCATAACACAGGACAACCTTCACAAAGGAGGGCCGAGCCTGTCACCACCCTACTCAGGGTCTCCCATGGCTCTGGGCGCCTCCGTGGGCAGTCTGGCTAGCCTTTGGGTCTAACCTAACTCTTATAGTCAAGTCTTGGCAGGGTTTTCACTTCCAATTCTACCCCTACCAACCAGCAGTTTTCTCAGACTGGGGCTTTCCACCGCCTGCCCTGCCTCTGCCACCATCATGTCCCACGCCAAAAAAAAAAAAAAAAAAACTACTTTTCCTTTCCCGAAGGATCCGAGAGGGTGGCCTGGACAGGCACACCTTCCCCTTCACTGTGGCACAAATCTTCAGGTTCCAGCCCTGAAGAGTCACATAGTCTTAGACGATTATTTCGGGGCTGGAGAGATGGCTCAGTGGTTAAGAGCATTGCCTGCTCTTCCAAAGGTCCTGAGTTCGATTCCCAGCAACCACATGATGGCTGACAACCATCTGTAATGAGATCTGGTGCCTTCTTCTGGCATGCAGGCATACATGGAGGCAGAATGTTGTATACATAATAAATAAATAAATAAATAAATAAATAAATAAATAACGATTATTTCATCTGTTAAGGTTCAGATTCCTTACCTAGAAAAGTGAGTGGTGAACGTGGCCTGGTGCCCCGGGCAGTGACTCCAGCCTCTCAGAAGACTGAGACAGGAGGATCACAAGTTCAAGAACAGCCTGGGCAACCTGAAACCCTGTCTCAAAATAATGGAAACTAAGTAAAGGTAGAGGCCGGTGAACCTCTGTAAGTCTGTGGCCACCCAGGTCGGAGTGAGACTCTCTGACAAGGAAAGGTGGGACAGCGTGAGGCCGGGCTCAGCGTTCCTGACGCAGAGGCAGGAGGGTCAGAGTTGACCTGGGTTACAAAATAGGTTCTAGGCTAGCCTGGGCTCCAAGAGACGCTGTCTCAAAAAATTAACAAAATCAATTAATCATGAAGCTGGATGCCCCAAACCCTAAATACTTAGGAGGCCGAGGCAGAAGAAGACCCTGCCTCAAAACAAAACAGGGCTGGGGATGAAGCTCAACGATAGAGCACTTCCCTAGCATGCAAGAGGCCTTAGATTACATGCCCAGAACTGGGGGGAAAAAATATGATGTAAAAGAAGATGAGCATGACAAGAAATATAACGGCAATGCAATTATCCAGATTTCCTGCAGAAATAATGCATTATCTCTCTAGGACTCTGGGGTCTTAATGAGACCGCTGAGCAAACCCTAACAGCCCAGGCTTCTAGGTACCCTGCGCTGGCTGGAGCCAAGGAGGCAGAGTGATAGGAGAACAATGAGTCCTTGTCCTTTCTGGGCTCATCTCCTGAGACAGAGAAAAGGGAACTGGAGAGAAGTAGAGATTCCTTTCCCAGAAGGAAGGAAATCAACCCACGATCATTATGGCCAGGTGTGGGAGTCTAGCTCTATGAGCTGAGAACTGGGAAGGGGTAAGTCAGGAGAATAAGGAATACCCAGCAAAACGCACTGCCTCATCTCTCTCTCTCTCTCTCTCTCTCTCTCTCTCTCTCACACACACACACATACACACACACACACACACACACAAGTACTGGGGCTGTAACCGAGTTAGGAAAGTGCTTGCCTAGCCTACACAAAGCACTGGGTCTGGTCCCCAGCATGGGATGCACAGGATGTCACAGCTCAGGTCTATAATCCTGGCATTTGAGAGGTGAAATCAAAAGGACCATCGGTTTAAAGTCAAACTCTACTACCCCAAAAGATTCGGAAAAAAAGAACAAAAGGTATGGCTGGGTGGTGGTAGCTCACACCTTTAACTGTGGAGGCAGAAGCAGGTGGGTCTCTGAATTCAAGCCAGCCTGGTCTACAGAGCAATTCCCAGGACACCCAGAGCTGCACAGAGAAACCCTGTCTCGAAAAACAAAACAAAAAAAAGTAGCATATATATCAGTTAACAAGACCATGGCAATGCCTGGGGAGTTGAGTCGGGCTGCAATAAGATATCAAAGGCTAATTCTTCTTTCTCATTCAGCACTCTACAGCACCCCTCAGAGCTGTTAACTGTTAACCCTCTTAGTTTGTGGCCCCCACCCCTCCTGAGTCCCCTCAACCCTCTATACTGGTCTCCACATGCCCCTGGTGCCCCTTTCCTGTCCAAGTCGTCTCCCCCATTCCAACAGCTCAAAAACACAACTCCAGTGGTTTCATCCCCAATTGGTTCAATATTCAATACTGGGACCATCACATGTCCACAGTATCTCTCTCTTAGAATAAAAGCAAAATCTGAGCCGGGCGGTGGTGGTGCACGCCTTTAATCCCAGCACTCGGGAGGCAGAGGCAGGCGGATCTCTGTGAGCCTGGTCTACAGAGCTAGTTCCAGGACAGGCTCCAAAAACCACAGAGAAACCCTGTCTCGAAAAACCAAAAAAAAAAGGCAAAATCTGCAACAAAGACTGCAAGACTATAGAGATGGCTCGGTGGCTAAGAACCTAACGAGGCAGGCGGATCTGAGTTCCAGGCCAGCCTGATCTACAGAGCGAGTTCCAGAACAGTCAGGGCTACAGAGAAACCTTGTCTCAAAAAAGAAAAAAGAACACTGCTGTTAACCTACAGGACCCACACTTGGTTCCCAGCACCAACATCAAGAGACAGTATGGACAACCAGAGCTACAGAATAGAGGAAGACCCTGTCAAAAAAAGTTTTAGTATAGATTTTTTACTTATTAATCTTTTCACAGCTGTGTAATTTATTTATTAGGGTAACAGCATAACTTTCTTGGAATAACAAATACAACAAATCTTTGTCTAGGCAGCACCAGAGCCTAAACTTCTAACAGTGAGAGTCTCACCATTAGCCTCTGGTTGGCCTGGAACTTATGTAGATGAAGGTTATACTCAGCTCTGATCCTCCTGACTGACTCCCAAGCGCTGGGACTAAAGGCATATCATCACATCCTGCCTAACACATATTTGACACTGTTTCCCGGATATTCAGCCACTCGGGACCATCAATACAGCATGTGCTCACCAAGATGTTAAGTCATGACTCCTGCCACGCATGCCCACGTCTTTGTTCCTCAAGAGATGGCAAAGTGTTTGAAAGTGGTAGGAACGGTCATTTAAAAAAAAAAAAAAGCCGGGCGGTGGTGGCGCACGCCTTTAATCCCAGCACTCGGGAGGCAGCGGCAGGCGGATCTCTGTGAGTTCGAGGCCAGCCTGGTCTACTAGTGCCAGGACAGGCTCCAAAACTACAGAGAAACCCTGTCTCGAAAAACTAAAAAAAAAAAAAAACATGTCCCACCCAGGGGTCTCCCCATATGGAGCAGAAAGCAATAAATTCAATAAATGTAAATAAATACTCAGCCAGGAAGGGCATCTGTGATGTCATCATTCCTGTCAACTTGGGAGGCAGACCTCAGCACAAATTTAAGAGGAGCATGGTATACAGGCTAAGCCCCAAGATAGCACTTGTCTCAAAAAAAAAAAAAAAAAAAAAAAGCCTGGAAGATGGTTCAACAGATACAAACACTTGCTACCAAACCAGACCAGCCTGAGTTAGGTTCCCCAGGCCCCACATGGTGGAAGAAAAGAATTCAAAGAATTGGCTCCCAAAGGTTGCCCTCTGACCTCCATTTGCACGCCACGCCACTCATGTGTGCTAGTATATAAATATAAATACACACACACCCATATGTATACATATACACACACTAAAGAAATGTAATTTTTTTTAGCCGGGCGGTGGTGGCGCACACCTTTAATCCCAGCGCTCGGGAGGCAGAGGCAGGCGGATCTTTGTGAGTTCGAGACCAGCCTGGTCTACAAGAGCTAGTTCCAGGACAGGCTCCAAAGCTACAGAGAAACCCTGTCTCGGAAAAAAAAGAAATGTAATTTTTTTCAAAAAAAAAAAGTAAGTAAATAAATATCCCAGACCAAAACGGTGTCACATGCCTGTTATCCCAACACCTGGAGAACAGAGGGCGGAAGAGTTAAAACAGCCTTGCCTCCTTGAGACCTGATCAATGTCCCAGACCTGATGTTGCGATGTAGGCCTGTAATCTCAGGGCTCGGGAAACTGAGGCAAAAGGTTTGCAAATCTGAAACTGGCCTGAGCTATGCAGAAAGACATAGGGTGGGCCTGGTAGCCCACACCTATGTCAGCACTGAGGGCTGGAGGCCACCTTCAGCCACAGCAAGAACAACCTGTCTCCAAAAAACACTAAAATAAAAATGCCAACGTAGGTACCGACGGCCCCTACACCTCCTTCACTTTGCCCCTCAAAGGTGCTTGCATGGCCTCCTAGGCCTCTCAGGACCCCTTCCTCCTTGTTCCCATCATCCTTGTTCCTCCATCATCCTTGTCCTGCGTCACCTGACTCTCACCCTCCTGACCCCATCTTGCTCCCAGTCATGCAATGACCAGCACACTTCTATCCCATATGAAAATCTCCTATTTTACCAGAACACGCCTTAGTTCACTCTCTGGACACCAGGATGCAAGCCGATATTGTGGCCCCAGCCAACCCTGCAGCATGATTCACTTAGTAAATATTTACAGTCCATTCCTTTCTCCCAAGCAACTAAGCGAGGTAGTAATTACGAGAGTCCTACCTTCCTGAGGCTTCTATCTCAACAGAAGTAGACGGTCACCAAATTTAAACACGTGCAAGCAGAGCAGCATAGACCATGGAGTCTACCGGGAGGAGGACACAGCTCATGTATAAGAGGAGCAATCTCGAACTTGGAAGAGCCACATTTCAGAGTGCGGAGAGCGGCTTAAATCAGCAGTGAAAGAGCCCGGGTCCTCCTGTGGCTGGATCACCAAGGCAAGAACTGACACAATAATCCAAGTCTGCAAGTTTGTTTACAAAAACAGCTTTGCATCTGTATGGGTATTTACAGGCACACCAGGAACTCAGGAGCCTGAGCCGTGCCCCTGCACTTGCTGGAGGTCGGGGAAAGACCCCCACAAAAGTCACTACATCTTGAACAAAGGAAAAAAAAAATCACAACAGTCTGGTGATAAATGTTTTCATCTTTTGCATGTAAGGTATTTTATATTTTCTCTAGATAATTATAAATTAGTGGCCTATAAACATATAATTGACATATAATGACATAAGCCAAACACAGAAAGACCAACACTCCATCCTCAAACTGTAGCATCTGAAAAACTGAACTCAGAGCAGAATACAAATAAATACCTAAATCAGGTGTGGTGGGGCAGTGGAGACTGGAAATCAGAAGTTCAAGGTCATCCTAGGCTATAGCACAAGGTTGAGGCCAGCCTAGACTACCTGAGAAACTATCTCAACAAATAAGTGGTAGCAGCCTGTCTACAAGGAGTTCAGGACAGCCAGGGCTACAGAGAGACCCTGTCTCGAAACACACAGAGAAAAAAAGTTATCAGAGGTTGGAGAACTGAGTTAGGCAGGAGAAAACATTCCCGGAGATCTACCACACAGCACAAGTGTGGCTGGCTGATCACGTACTAGTGTGTAAAATAATAATGGCATTGATAGTACACACCTTTAATCTCAGAACTCTAGGTGGAAGGAAGTGGATCTCTGTGAGTCTAAAGCCAGCCTAGTCTCAACAGCAAATTCCAGGACAGCCAAGGCTACATAACAGAGACCCTGTCTTTCAACAGTAAAACATATGTATGTGTATGTGCAAATACATATATGATTATATGTATGTCTATGTATATACATATAGAGTGTGTGTATGTGTGTGAGTGTAACGTATTAAGAGATTTTAAATATTATCAAGCATGGTAGTACCAGCATATGATCCCAGTGCTTGAGAAGCTGAGGCAGGAGGATCACCAAGTGTTCCAGGCCAACCTGAACTATCTAGTAAATTCCAGGCCAGGCTGGGATACATAGCAAGACCCTGTCTTTAAAAAAAAAAAAAAAAGAAAAGAAAAAAAAAGAGAAAAGCAAACATATAAAAAAATCTAAATGTTAAGAAAAACTTTTTGGCTAAGTGTGATAGCACACACCTTTAATCCCACCTATCTAGGAGGCAGAGGCAGGTAGATCTGAGTTCAGAACTCACACTACAGAGCAAGTTCCAGGACAACTGGACTACACAGAAAAAACATGTCTCAAACAAACAAAAAAAATTTTTTTCAACGCATACACCAATATAAATATATAATGTATACATTAATTAGCTTCATTTTCTCATTCTACTGCATACCTTTAAACATGACATTGTACCCCACAGATAAACACAAATCACCATAGGCCGATCAAAAGGAAATAAATTATGGTTTTGTTTTTGTGCAAAACAGCCTGGGCTACAGTGACACCCTAATCCAAATGTGTGTGTGTATACACGTATGTGTGTATGTATGTATACACATGTATATGTTTATAAATGTACTCACACACACGCATCTAAGGAAAAGACCTAAAAATACTTTTTTTTGCATTACATCCACGGCCTTGTGCAAGCGCTCTGCCCTAGAAATATAATGTTACAAACATTTGATGAGCATTGATTGTATTTATTCCTTCTTGCTGCCTGCCCTTCCCTGACTTTCAAATTCCCCTGGCACGCCAAGTACCACATACATGTACAAAGCAATATACAGTACTTGCAGCTCTGTGGTTACAGAGCTTGTAGAAGATCCTGAGTTTAGAAAAAACCTGTCTCAAAAAACCAAAATAGAAAAAAAAAAAGATCTGAAGTTTAATTCCAGCACCTAAGAAAAGTGAAGCCGGTGTGGGCTGTTTAACAAGCCTGTCAGTACCCGCATTCTTCCCTCAATACTAGTTAGTATCTACCACTCTTCAGATCAAATGTCCATTCTGGGCAGGAGAAATGGCGCACACCTTTGATCCCAGCACTGGAGAGGCAGGCAGATCTCTGAGTTCAAGCCCAGCCTGGTCTACAGAGTGAGTTCCAGGACAGCCAGGGCTACACAAAGAGACCCTGTCTTGGAAAAAAAACAAAAAACAAAAACCAAAGTCCAGTATGTTTGAGGATAGGCACTTTGTCCTCTCTGGTTTCTTGCTGTGTCTCCAGCACCCAGAATGACGTGTGGCACACGGAAGATGGCAGTACTTGTGTAGCACGGACACAAACCCTGGGTCCAACCTCGCGCGACAATTTTTTCCCTAAGGGCATTCACTATGTAACCCTGGCTGACCTGGAGCTCAAAGAGATCCACCTGCCTCTGCCTCTCTAATGCTAGGGTTAAAGGTGTGTGCCACACCTGGTCTTAAATATTTATATTATGTAAGAAGAACCTGCAAGAGTGGATGGAAAATTCAGGGGCATGGTTATGTAATTGAATCGAAGATCCGTTGTTGAGACACTTCCTTCCACGACGTGGAGTAAACAGATCTCCCCTTCAAGGGCCTGCCTTCTGTTCAGAGGGTTACGTTAGTCCTCACAGTCAGGGGAAGCACTCTGGAGACTACCTGCCCCTAAGGCTCAGAAGCAAGCAGACAGGGTCTGAAGGCGGAATCAGGAGAGGGCCTCCAGGGATACATTGAATGCCTGCAGTTTTCTTTTGCTTTTTGCAAAAGTTTGAAGTGGGAGCCCCAGAAGTTAGATCATTCCAGGTTTAGGGACCAAACACTCAAAGAACAAGAAGATCAGCCTGGCATGGAAACCACTTAAAAAACTGACCTAAGGCAATACCAATGAACTGCCTGGCATCTCCTGGCCACGGTATGGGCACAGGAACAAACTGGCTCAGTGATTAAGTAGTCTCCTCAGACAGTAAGGCAGCAGACTACACCTGCTGCAGCCACACACATAAATAGGTGTGTCCAATTTCCAGGCCACCTTTGCAACAAGGACAATGAAACAAGAAGAAACAAAAAGGGAAAGAAAAAAGAAACGAAAAGGGGAGGGTGTGGTGGCACACACCTTTAATCCCAGCACTGAGAGGCAACAGCAGGTGGATCTCTGTAAATCAGAGGCCAGCCTGGTCTACAAAGGAGTTCCAGGACAGCCAGGGCATTGCACAGAGAAACTCTGTCTTAGGATAAAAGTAAAAAAAAGGAAAAACAAGAAAACATGTCCTGAGGTCACACTCGGAGCCAATGTTTTAACTGAGTGACTTGGGTACACTTAAAATCCCAGACATCTAAGAGACTGAAGCAGGTGGATAAGAAATGTACACTTGCCTGGGTACAGAATAAATTCTGAGTGGCTGAGGTATGTAAATCTTAGAGCCAGGCATGCTGGCATACACCTGTGATCCCAGCACTCGGGAGATGGAGGCAGAATTAGGAGTTCATGGAGGGCAGGTGGATCTCTGTGAGCTCCAGGCCAGCCTGGTCTACAGAATGAGTTCCAGGTCAGGCTCCAAAGCCACAGGGAAACCCTGTCTTGAAAAACCAAAAATAATAAGCATCCACCCTTGGAACCTCTCTCCTCTCTGACTCTGGGAGTCTTTTTTCTCTTCTCCTTTTATAAAGTTTATGTTCCCTCTGTCTAAAACGAAAAAAAAAAAAAAGGAAAAAAAGGAAACCAAGTATCCTATTAATGCCTATAATCCCAGCAGCTCTAGGAAGGTTGAGAGAGGAGGATCAGGAGTTCAAGGCCAGCCTGGGCTACTTGAGATCTAGTCTCCAATAAATAATCTTGTATAGAAAAGAAAATAGGAAATCCAAGATGAGCAAACTTTCTGATTACTAACTTCTCTTATTTAAGGATCTCTGGCAGAAAGGAAGCCATATGGTATTTCAGACCCAATTAAAACACCAATAACATTTATGATGGGTTTGGGCCATCACAATCAGCAAACACTTCCTGAATAGGTCTTCCGGGTCAAATCAAATACAATCTAAGGCAAGATTAAGCAGGGACTCACCCCTGTAAGAATATAAGAACACCTCCGTTGTATGTCCTTGGATACTTTGATTTCTGAGGTCCAAACCAAGGCTTCACTAGCCCACCTTCACCACCTGGATAAGTCGCACTGTCTCACAAGCTGAAAGGCTACTTGGAGACACCCTCTGTGTTGGGGGTTTTGGCCCACCAAGCACTCCATAAGGCAACGCCACCACCATAAAGACCACTGATTCTAAACCTGTAATCCCAGCCACTCAAGAGGACAAATGGTTACAAAATTCAAGGGCCTGCCTGGGCTACAGAATGAGTTCAGCGCCAGCCTGTCTTGAATACAAAATGAACACAGAGCTGGGGCGGCACTGGGTTCGACGCCGCCAAGTATTCAAACTGACACAGAACACCAATGGCCAAGGAGCAGACACCCACAGCCACGTGTTCTTGTTCACTGGGGAGAGGGGGTGAGCGTTGGATTTGCTGACTCTAAAGGCAATCCTCAACTAGACAGCCCGGTAGGGAACACGGCAGGTGCAACTGTCCGAAGCACATACCTTACTGTGGGAAATCGTCAATGAATTCACCTCGGGGAAGCACGAAGAAACTCCTCCGCAATCCTGGTCCGGCGGCGGAAAGCAGCTTACTTTAAACACCCGCAGGAGGGCGGGCCAGCAAAAATGCTGCCAATGAGCCTGCAAGGACCTGGTTTGAGCCAGCCCTAAAAGCGAGATTAGGGCGTGGCCCTCACGAACCTATGAGCAGCCGACAACCGGAAATGAGCGCAGCAGCTCTCATGGACTTCCGGTGCTCAAGCCTGCCTTGGCTGCTCAGCCTGGCTGTGTGCTCTTGGTGGAACAACTGGATAATAGGTCAACACTGAGGGCAGAGGCCTTTGGTCGCTCTGTGGTTAAGGCAGCATCTTATGTAGCCCAGGCTGGCCTCCAAGTCACTCTGTAACTGAGACTGGCTTGTGCGGCTACCTCAGCTTCTGCAGTCCTGGGGGGCAGGGGAAGGGGAACCTAAGTATTCTGCCACTGAGTCACATTCTCTCAAGATGGGGCCTGCAGTGACGGCCAGCAAAATAACATAAGCCACGATTCTCTGCGTCTTTCCCAGTACCCAAAGAACTTTGTGATTCAATCCCTCTGACAATTTTTTCTTTCAAAAGTTTTGTTGTTGTTTTTTTTAAAGAAGAAAAAAAAACAAGCCTGGCGGTAGTGGCGCACGCCTTTAATCCCAGCACTCAGGAGGCAGAGGCAGGGAGATCTCTGTAAATTCAAGGCCAGCCTGGTCTACAAGAACTAGTTCCAGGACAGGCTCCAAAAGCTACAGAGAAACCCTGTCTCAAAAACCAATAAATAGATGATAGATAGATAGATAGATAGATAGATAGATAGATAGATAGATAGATAGATAGATAAAAACTTAGCCAGGTGGTGGCGGCGAATACCTTTAATCCCAGCACTCAGGTGGCAGAGGCAGGCGTATCTCTGTGAGTTCGAAGCCAGCCTGGTCTACAAAGAGAATTCTAGGACACTCAGGGCCAAACAGAGAAACCCTGTCTCGAAAAAACAAAAACCAAAAAAAAAAAAAAAAAAAAAAAAAAAACCACCACTTTTTTTAATTGTTGGAAAGAAAAAAAACTTTTACAAAGTATATCAAGCCAGGGTGTCTTCTTGAAAATATTTTAAGGGAGACTGAATTTCGTTGTACTTCCTGGAAAGGCTTACTTTGACATCACAGAAGGGTCAAAACACCTGATAGTTTGTACCAACTTTGTTGAGCTGGTAGACCAGACTGGCCTCACACTCAGATCCACTTCTAGAGTGCTGGGATTAAAAGTGTGTCCCACCACTGCCTGGCTAAAAAAAGGGGAATTTAAAATTCAGATACCAGGCTTTTGAGAAGTAAGAATGCTTCAGATGTAGAAAAACGTCAAAGAATTAAAGAAAACCTGCTTCTTTTTTAACAAAGAACTACTACCCTCATATCTTATCGTTGCTCTTCCTCACATAAACGAGACACTAAAGAGTTTTCTTTCTCTTCCTCAAAGGGTGGGGGGAGGGGTGCAGTCATAAACCTCCAAACCAACAGAGCTGTGTTTCCTGCAAGAACTGGTGAGCCAGCGATATATCCCTTAAAGGAAACAAGAATGCTAGGACAGAATAAACAGCGTGATTGGAAGTCCACAAATAAAAACATTGTGTCCTCCAAGAAAACGAAGTAGAATTTGTGTAAATGGCTCTGGCTTAATCCTCTACTGCCCAGCACAGTGGGGCTGGAGAGGGAACCCCCGCTTCCTGAGGCTGCCAAAAGTGTTCAGCAGTGTTGCTTCATGAACCAGCGATATGGAACTAGCCAAAAACAGTATTCACTGTAAAAAGAAAATAATACTAATACCAGTAAATGGAGAGGGCGCTGGTCACACTGCAGTGGCCCGTGGACCACAGCGCCAGCTCTCCCACCCTCCCAGGCCCAGGGGGAAAACGTTTCATTACCACATTTTCGACAAGTCCTCCGGTTTTCCCTTTTAATCTAAGTCACTTTGTGGTTGTTTGGCAGTGCTCGAAGCCCGTGTTTTTATAGCTAAAGAAAATGTGTTTACTTTCCGAAGATCGCGGTCACGTGACCAACACAAGCCAGCCTCCTGCAGCCAGTGATTTATAGGAACTCTGAAAACCTCCAACTTTGAGCATCTTCCTAGGGCCTCTCTCAGCCTTTGTAAATGAAATGTAAATTGGTACAGCCCGTTTGTACACATAGCCGGGAGGCAGGCAAGGGCCTTACAGACGTCCATATAGCTGGGTGCACCAGTAACAGTGCTGGGTTGGAGTCGAAGGACGCAGGCCCCAAGGAGGAAGAGTTCTTAGGAGAGAAGATGCAGGAACAATGGCTGAAAAGAGAGAACGCACAAACTTCCCCAAGTCAAAGGAGTTATCCCACACTGGCAGGCACAGCCGTTTTTAAATCAAATCCTGGATTTAAGGACTCATTTATTAAGCAGTTTGCAGCTCTTGCAGAGGTTCAAAGTTCAGATCCCAAAACCCACCAATAGCTACTCACGACCGGCCTGTAATTAATTCTAGCAACATGGACTAACCACGATCTTCTGGCCTCAACTGGTACCTGCACACCTGTGCACATACACACAGAGATACACACAGTCATATATAAAAATGAAATAATCTGTAAAGATGAAATCAGAACTTTATGTAATCCCAGTACTTGGGGTATCCGGGCTTTCAGGTCATCCTTGGCTACATAGAAAGTATCAAGACAGTTTGAGCTTTTGGAGACCTTTTCTCAATTTAATTAATTAATTGAAATTTTAATTTTTAATAGCCCACTGGGAAATGGTTTTGATAGCAAGATGCAATCAGATTTTTTAAATTTTACAAATCTTACAAACCAAAGGCAGGAGGTGGTGGTACCCATCTTTAATCCCAGCACTCAGGAAGTAGATGCTGGTGGATCTCTGTGAGTTCGAGGCCAGCCTGGTCTATAAGAGCTAGTTCTGGGACAGGCCCCAAAGCTACAGAGAAACCCTGTCTCAAAAAACCAAAAAAAATAGATAGATAGATAGATAGATAGATAGATAGATAGATAGATAGATGATAGATAGAGATAGATAGATACATAGATAGATACATAGATAGATAAAATTTTACAAATCAAAGCCAGGAGGATTTTACAAATCCCAGCACTCAGGAAGCAGAGGCTAGTGGATCTCTGTGAGTTTGAGGTCAGCCTGGATTACCTACAAGGTAAGTTCCAGGACAGCTGGGGCTACACGAGAAAACCTTCTCTCGAAAATAAATAAATAAATAATATGAATTAAGATAGGCATAGTGGCATACTCTTTTAATACCAGAATTTGAATTTGGGAGGCAGAGGCAGGACCAGAGTCTCAAAAAAACAAACAAGCAAACAAAAAAAACCCACAAATCATTTTATTATAAAGCAAGAAGAAGAAGGAGGAGGAGGAGGAGGAGGAGGAGGAGGAGGAGGAGGAGAAGAAGAAGAAGAAGAAGAAGAAGAAGAAGAAGAAGAAGAAGAAGAAGAAGAAGAAGAAGAAGAAGAGCACCTATGAAAATGTTTAACTCCACCACACAGTGGTCCAAGCCTGAAATCCCAGCTGCTAGAAGACTGAGCATCAGAGAGGCTGCAGAACGTGACTCTCCATCTCAGAGAGAAAACCAAAATAAGGAAACAAGAAATTTAAATCAGCCTAGCAGTGGTGGCGCACACCTTTAATCCCAGCACTAGGAAGGCAGAGGCAGGTGGACCTCAGTGAGTTCAAGGCCAGCCTGGTCTGCGCCGTGAGTTCCAGGACAGCCAGGACTACATAAAAAAATCCTGCCCCAAAACACCTCCCCCACTAAATAAGAAAAAAAGATAAAGCCAGGGAGATGGCTCTGTTGGTAAAGGCATCGAGTGCCAAGCTGCGTTCAATTCCCTGTGTTCTGTGTTCAAGTCCCAGGACCAACAAGGTAACAGGAAAAAGCTCACTCCCAGCATCTGCCCTCTGACCTCGGTTGTGTTCCAGGGTCCGTACACCCATTCAGACAAACCAGAAAATGTGACGGACAAAGAAAAAGTGAAGACACTTTCTTATTATGGAAATTTTTAGTACAGATTAACTATTATGTGATACCAACAAACTATCTGTAAAATATATAGCATGTGCAAAATTCTCTAATAATTTATAACTATATATATTTAGAGATTTATACAGAAACCTATAGAAAACTGGAACGATAAATAAGAGCAGTTATTAAATAAACCTTTGTGCACTCCATTCTGGGCTCTTGTGGGTCTTTTGTTTTTTGTTTGTTCTTTTTTTTTTTTTAATTTTCTTTCTTGTGGACCTCTTTAATACGCCTACAAATAACTTATAATATTTTGCCAAATTAAAAAACAAAGAAAAAAATTTTCCCAAATTATAAGAGATTTGAAACATTTGTGATTAACACATTGAAATTGTAGAACCGGGTTGGGTTTGGCGAGGACTGTTCTATTTTTGCTAGTCTAAATACACACATACACTTCAGATTTGTTCAGAATATCTCTAAACAGTCTTCTTTTTCAATAGTGGGATATGAATAACCTTGTCTCTACTTCCTGGTTTTCTAATTATTTCCCATAAACCTGCCGGGAACAGCCTTTGAAAGGAAAGATGTCTTTGCTCAAAACAAAAATCTATCCTGGTGAGATGCTTTCCCTGTAAGGAAGCCCTACTGACTGAAAACCGATGCCTGTTACCGGTGCATGCGATGTTCTCTGTGCCATCAGAACTATGCTGTAAATACGATCAGATGATAAAAGCGCAAGCTGCCGTGGGGAACCCTTCCAAAGATCAGGAACCATTTAAACCGGCACACGCACGCAGGCAGGCACACACACGCTGCGCCTCCTTCCTGCTTCTTAAATGTTAGCTGGCAACAGCAGCCTGGTTTTCTCTCTAAACTTCCACGCAGTAAGCAGAGAGCTGGGCAGAGTTCTACATACCTCGGTGCTGACTCAGAAAGGAAAGGTTCCACATTCCTTAATTAGCAGTATCAGAAGCAGTCCACTTCCGCCAGAGCAGTTCCCATTTCGCCCAACGCACAGCGTGCTCAACACACCACAGGTCCACATACGGGACAATGGGGAAAAGCCTAAAACAGACTGCGCGGCTTAATTTATTGCGTTCTACTCTATTCTGAGTCACACACCATTCTCTTGTTCTTCATGCTTACCAGAAGAAGCTTCAAGACTTCAGACATACCCCATGTGTCTGGAGATCACAGTAAGGAATAGATAATTACTCGATCAATTTGAAAATACAGCTGTCTTGGCAGGGTCTGGTGCTGCACGCCTTGAATCGCAGTACTCCAGAGGCAGAGGCATGGGGATTTCTGTGAGTCTGAAGCCAGTGTAGTCTACAAAGAGAGTTCCAGGCCAGCCAGGGCTACATCGTGAGACACGGTCAAAATAATAAATAATAAAAACAGCTTCCTCAGCTATTCATAGGCAAATGATACTAAGCCTGGTGGCCAGAAGTTTCCTTTTTAGTACCAGTTACTGGAATCAACTCTATGTCTTCTGAAGACAAAGCCTTGAGGAAGATTGCCAAGCAAGATTACCTGGCCGTCCTAGGTGGCATATTTGATCAGATTGGGAAAATAGGTGGCAAAACTACTGTAAATTAAAGGGAAAAAAATCATATTTTCACAGAATATTTTTCCTTGTAAATACTGGATTTGAATACAGCACAATTACTTCGGATAGAGTTCAGAGGGGTTTGTTATGCGTTGTGTTTCGCCTTCTGTAGTTTTTTGTTTGTTTCAAAAAAAACAACAATAAAAAAAAAAAAAACAGGTCTCACTGGGTTAGCCCCAGCTGGTGGAACCTTGTGGTAATTCTTCTACTTCAGCCCCTAAAATGGAATTACAGTCAACCTCAAAAGGACTAGGTTTTCGAGGAAGGACCACAACTCCTGCCCAGAGTTTTTGTGTGGATTTGTTTGTTTGTTTTTGTTTTTCAAGACACGGTTTCTTTAAGGCCAGAGTGCTGGGATCCAGCCAGACCAGAGCTTTTTAAGTGATAGAGGTTGACCCAAAGGAGACAGATTTATCAGGCTTTTTTTAAACTGGTAAACTATTTTGAAAAATATCAGTTTGTACATTGGTAGAGCCCATTTCCCCGACATACTGCGTTCTGTGGTCCTTCTGTATGTGTTCATCTGTTCATTTAGAGACAAGGTATTCCCTCAGGCTGGTCTGGAGCTTGTGATCCCCCTGCCTAACCAGTGTGCACCTTCACGCTGCCACGTGTCCTCATTTACTTGTTCTTCCTCAAACGGTGTGTTTTCCTTCTGGTAGATTTCTGTTTGCTTTAGCTGTGAATAAGGCAGAATGATTTGTAGCAGTAATCTCCGCACTTAGAAGACAGAGGCAGGCCGGGCGGTGGTGGCTCACACCTGTAATCCCAGCACCCAGGCAGAGGCAGGCGGATCTCTGTGAGTTCGAGGCCAGCCTGGTCTACAAAGGGAGTTCCAGGACAGGCTCCAAAGCTACAGAGAAACCCTGTCTCGAAAAACCAAAAAAAAAAAAAAAAAAAAAAGAAGAAGAAGAAGAAGAAGAAGAAGACAGAGGCAGAAGGAGACCAGCCAGGACTACACGGCAAGGCCATGTCTCAAAAAGAAAACACACAAGCACACACACGTTTAAACCAGACATGGAGGCACATGCCAATTGGTAAGGAGGATTGAATAAAGATTTAATAGAGTCAGCCCTCTTGGAAATATTGGAAGATCTTGCCTCCAAACAAGAACATTTAGGTTGGGTGTGGTGGCACACGCCTTTAATCCTGGGCAATGGCAGGTGGATCTTCTACATAGCAGGTTTCAGGCGAAAGCCAGGTAGTGAGGCCAAATTTCAAAAGAATAAAAGAATATATATACATATATGTATATATGGACATATACATACACACATGTGTTTTACATATATACCTTATATGCACATATCTAAAATAGAGTTATTTTATTTTATCTGTTTTTCTTTTAACTTATTTTGAGGCAGAGTTTTGCACTGTGACCCAGAATGACCTAGAATTCAACAATTGTTCTGCCTCTACCTTTCCGGTGCAGGGAATTATAGGTGTGAGCTTCCCTGCCCCTCTGAAATATATTTACTTAACATAAGAACTATGTGAGGCCGGTTGTAGTGGCGCACGCCGGTAGGATTTGCTGAAGGAGGCAGAGGCAGGAGGATCACGAGTTCGAGGCCAGCCTGGGCTACACATTTAAAAAAAAAAAACTATGTGAGGTTTAACAGACATAACTGCGGCAAGCCAATGGCCTCGGTGAGCTGAATTAAGGACGTACATTAACAGTTGAACGCCAGTTTAGAATGTTAACAACCAGCACCAAAATGAATAAACATGTATATAGATAAATAAATGGATAGATTAATGAATGGATCCTGGAATTTTTATACTGGGGGGTCAAGTAAAACCCATAGTTTATCACTTGCCCTGACTCAGTTTCCCTTGTAAGACACAATCATAGGCCAATTTAGTACATTACTAGACAAAATCCTTAACCAAAGACATGAAATCGTTCAATGTCAGAGAAATCCAGCTTGAAATGAAATTGATCTAACCAGACGCCGGGGCGATAGTGGCGCACGCCTTTAATCCCAGCACTCGGGAGGCAGAGGCAGGCGGATCTCTGTGAGTTCGAGACCAGCCTGGTCTACAGAGCTAGTTCCAGGACAGGCTCCAAAGTCACAGAGAAACCCTGTCTCAAAAAAAAAAAAAAAAGAAATTGATCTAACCAATATGTGATATGTGGGAGAAAATACTTGCATCTAACAGAAATTTTGCTCATCAAAAAAAAAAAAAAAGATTTGGTTGGTTGGTGCACATGCTTTTTTCCCAACACTTGGGAGGTAGAAGCAGGTGGATCTCTGAGTTTGAGGCCAGCCTGGTCTACCCAGAGAGTAGCCAGAGCTACAAAGAAACCCTGTCTCCTAAACAGAAGTAAACAATAACAATGCTGGAATCTGAATTAACTCTCAGAACTGACTCCTACCCCTGTGGATTAGAAAGCATTTTGTCTTTTTTTAATAAAGGCTAGTTAGGGATTTTATTAAAACTATTTTAATGTAAACCTAAAGATGAGGGTTAGGAGGAAAGGGGGCCGCCCAGAAGTATGGGTACATTTTCCTCAAGAGAGAAGAGCTAGAAACCAGTTTTTACCCTGTTCTTTATTTTTCCAAAGCTACTGAAAACCTTTCAGCTCTCTGCATTCCCAGGTTAAGCAGGACGTGTCGACCCTCAGGGAGACACAAAATGCAGACCTAGAATGCATCAAAGATTTCTTTTCTTTTGTTTTGGTTTTGGTTTCTTGGGACAGGGTTCCTCTGTGTAACCTGTCCTAAAACTGGCTTTGTAGACCTTGAACTCACACAGAGATCTGCCTGCCTCTACCTCTGCCTCCTGAGCGCTGGGATTAAAGGCATGTGCCAACACAGCAGTTATGATTCAAAGCTTTGAGAACTTCATGTCCCTGGGATCCATCCGAAGCAATGTAAAATAACAACAGCAATAAATAACAATAATAATAATAATTATCATTTTATTTTATTTTATTGATATTTATTGAGCTCTACATTGAGCCCTCCTTGCCTCTCCCCTTCCCCCTTCAATCCTCCCCCAAGGTCCCCATGCTCCCAATTTACTCAGGAGATCTTGTCTTTTTCTACTATCTACTTCCCATGTAGATTATATCTATGTAAGTCTCTCTTGGTGTCCGCATTATAGTCTAAATTCTCTGGGATTGTGGTTTGTAGGCTGGCTTTCTTTGCTTTATGTTTAAAAATATTATTATTATTACTTATATATATAATATAAAATATTATTATTATACAGTCAGGAGCTGCAGAATAGTTGCCTACTATGCACAAAGCCCTGGCACCACATATATAGTAATCCAAACCTTTAATCCCAGTGCTAGGGAGTTGGAAACAAAAGATTTAGAAGTTCTAGAGATTTACAGCGTAGTTGAAATCCGCCCGGGCTCCTTGAGATCTTGTCCCCAGAAATTAATTAATTAACTCTATGCTTTATTGTCTAGGACACAAGGACACCTACCACAGCTGGTAGATTCTGTTCTGCTCATCTAGAATCCAGTGGGAACCGTGCTCACCGGCAGGTAGTCATCCGTTGAAGCACTCTTAGCTCAGGCACTCTCTGCTCCTTTGCCAGGCCGTGGTGCCTGCTTGAACTGCTGATGTTGTCCCGACTGTTAGATAGCAACCTGGGGCCTCCTGGCCCTACTGATATCCCCTCACCTATCTTCATTGGTTGAGGTTATTTCCTTAGTCACAGACTGGCAGTTAATTGGGAGGCTGTCAATAGGAGCTATGAAAATAACGAATTATTTAACCAAGAACGTAAAGTAAATATACGCTCTTTCTTTGGGGGAAACCTGTGAGTTGTTGTTGTTGTTGTTGTTTTTCTGTTCCTTAAGTTTTGGGTGGTTGTCAGGATAGTGACCTGCTGTTTGCATCTTTCCCAGGGCATTTGGAGGTTTAAGCCCTCTGCAAACATTTGCATTACTGACCAGACAGCAGCACTTAATATCTTCGGGGCTTCCTAAGATTGGAAAGAGGAGGCGAGAGCTTAGGGAAATTTGGCAAACAAGCCTGTCATAATCTGGCAAGGAAGTGCTGAGCAACAGTTTCTGGGTCTGAGTTTATTGGAACATTTGAAAGCAATTAAAATATCTTTTTCTCCCCACTTATTTTTGTATGTTTTGAAGCACACACAAGCGTAGAATTGAAAACTGCTTTTACAGTGGAAATGAGTTATCAAGCTGATCAGAGATGTTTCTACCACCACGGTAGACTGTCTATAATTCATTCTCCTACGTTCTAATGGTCCCTAGAAGACTATCTGCCTTGCAGCAGTAGCACATGCCTGCAGATGGGAGGCAGATCTCTACCCCAAGGCTGGCCTGCTCTGCTCTACACAGTGAGTTCCAGGACAGCCAAAAGAACAAAAAAACTAACAAACAACCAAACAAAAAGTTAATATTTCTTTCAACCCAACACTCAGGAGGCAGAGGCTAGAAGACCAGTTTAAGGCCAGCCTAATCTACATAGTGAGTTCCAGGTCAACTAAGGCTATGTAGATTGTCTTAAACCAAAATAAACAAACAAACAAACAAAAACACAAGTACTTGGTGAAAGTCTGTAATCCTACCAGTCTGCAGGTGAAGACAGGAGAATCAGAAGTTCAAAGCCATCATCTGCTACAAAACAAGTTGAGCCTCAGCTATGTCAAACCTTTCTCGAAAATAAGTCATCACTGACAGAGAGAGCTCTTGCCCACCATCCAAGAGACCCTTGGTTCAATTCATGACACAGCAAAAATTAAAATAAAATACCCAGAAGACGGTGGGCACACACCTTAATCCCAGCATTGGGGAGGCAGAGGCAGGTGGACCTATGAGTTTGAGGTCACCCTGGTCTACAGAGTGAGTTCCAGGAAAGGCTCCAAAGCTACAGAGAAACAAAAATAACGATAATAATTAAAATAAAATATAAATAAGTTGTTGAGAATTATGTATGTGTATATATCTGTGTGTGTGGGGGCTCTTGTGCCATGGCCTACATGGGGGTCAGAGGTTCTCCCTCTCCTTCCACCATACTGGTGCTAGGAACATAATTCATCTGTCTCCTCAAGAAGCCGGTTATGCACTGAGCCCTAACACCAGCTGGTCCTTGCTTAGTCTAAGTCTGGCGTTAACTGACCTGTACTGTAGCCTTGCTTTAGAGTAAAGCTTTGTTCTTTCTTTCATTTTTGTTTTGTTTCTGAGACAGGGTCCACTACATTGTTCAGTTTGTAGACCCAGACTGGAAGTAACCAAGAGCCACCTGGCCTGCTTCTGCTCTGAATAAAGTTTGTCCCTTTGCAGAAATAAATAAATAAATACTTTCACAATTAAATCCATTCTCTTCTTTGAATAACCTCCTTTGCTCATCCTGGTGTGTTCTTGAACCATTTCCAATACATACATGATAATTTCAGGTTTTTTGTGGTTTTGTTTCTTATTGCCTTTTTTTTCTCCCACAAACTACCAAAGGTTCTGGTTTGCCTTGCCGGGATTAAAGAAGCACTAGGTGTAAAGGAAAACGCACAGCTGCGGTCTCCCGGGTGCCCTCGCTCTTGCCCGTGTCTAGCTTGCGGAAACGTGCAGCGACCCTCTTCGACCTTGGCTCCACGCAGAGGCAAAGCTCGCGAGTGGAAACGGAACCAATCCCGACCTAACCCGGCAGTCCCTGGGGACAAAAAGTGCGGTTGTGCAATTTTCTCAGTAAGATGACCCGAGGCCAGTGGCGTGTGCGCCGGTCACACTGGAGACTGTTTCTCGTGTGTTTTGGATTCTCCACAGTCAGCACTTAGGGCCTGTGACCGTCGTCTTCGGCGACTGTATTTTGAGAACGTGTGGTGGAAATTGGGATTTTTTTTTCTTCTTCCTCCTCCCCTCCCCACCCTTCTTCTGCCTTCAAAACAAGATAAGCCTGTATGCAAATAGATTCCGAGTAACCTTAGACATATCCTCAACCTTATTTATTGAATTACAGAGTCTTCCCAAATAATTTCTATTTGCATACCTATAACATTACCAATATTCCACGTATGAATCACTGACGACGGCTCTGGATTTATGCTTCCAAACTGCTAGAAGCCACACTAAAGGGGAAATGGGCGGCCTCTGTTGTCAGCCTTACAAGTCACAAAACAGACAGGATATCTTAAAAATCTTTCTCTCTCTCTTGCATTTTTAAAATTAATTTTTCTAGAATCGCAAAGAAAGTGAGGGTTTCCTTGTGGCATTTTCATATTCCTGTGTCACGACATTTAGTTCTTATTGGTTCAGGGATATTTAGGGAACTTTTAACATTGAAGTGAGAACTGGGTGGGGGATGTGACTCAGTAGCAGGGTGCTTGCCTGACTTGCCACAAAAATAAATTTATTAAATTAAAAAAAAAAGATGGAATTGTGGCCAAATGATTTAAAAGTAACATTTGAAATAGTTTTATTCATGTAGTTTATCTGTTTAAAGAAACATACAGTGTGTCATTCCTGTAAACATAGTTGCTCTCCTTCTGGGGTTAAAAACACTAGTTTCAGCAGTCAGGTCTTCAATCTCAGCACTCGGGAGGCAGAGGCAGGAAGAGTGAGTTTGAGGCCAGTCTGGTCTACCAGAGCTAGTGCCAGCACGGGTTCCAAAGCTACAGAGAAACCCTGTCTCAGGAAAAACAAACAAACAAAAAACCAAACAAAGAAAAGCACTAGTTCCTCGAGGAGAAAGTGTACTTTTATTTGTTGAATGGTGTAAGATGGAAAGACATCCCTCACCCACCTGCTATAAACAGCCCTTAGTTAAACCCATTGGGTAATAAACAAAACAGAATGCATGTGTAAAAGTAAAAGGGGTCTTTTTGGAAGGTGAGAGAGTGGGGGTGAGGAAGGGACAGAGGAGGTAAGGAGTGAGTAAATAGGGCCAAATGCATTATATACATGTATTAAAAGGTCATAATACAACTCATCTTTATAAATAATTAATATATGCCAATCTAAAGGACAAACTAGTGAACAACTCTATGACAAGAAAACTAGAAAAATAATAAATAAATAGAAAAACCAAAAAAGGAAAATAAAAAGAACGACAGCCTCAAAGCGTTTGTCAGAGAGAGACAGAGAGACAGAGACAGAGAGACAGAGCAGGAAGCCAGCAGGAGGGAGTGTGTGACAGTTTTCTTTTCAAGAGCCCACGGTATCGGGTGAATGAACTCCCTCTGCAGGATGTAAACACGCAGCCCGGGATGCCTGGTTGCTCCCAGAGCTCCTGGCTGTTTCAAAAGCTTCCCAAAGCCAGTTCTTCTCCAAAGCCAATTACGGCGCTTTTCTGAAGGGAAACAAGGGAAACACTGACTCCCTCATGAAATCATCAAGATTTCGAAACCTGCTTACACCATTCTCTCTCTCTCTCTCTCTCTCTCTCTCTCTCTCTCTCTCTCTCTCTCTCTCTCTCTCTCTCTCTCTCTCTCTCTCTCTCTCTCTCTCTCTCTCTCTTCCTCTCTTTCTCTCTATGTCAAAAGCAGACGGTAGCCTAAACCGGCAGACACTGTTCCAGATTTGCTCAGGACTGGGATGGCTGGGGGAGGGGGAGAATGCGGAGGAGGGGAGGATCCAGCAAAGGCAGAAGCTCAAAACCTCCCCTTACCCTGCTGGTCCCCCACGGAGGGGCTTATCTCTATTTCTCTGGGGCCTGTGATTAACTAATTCTGGTGCCGTAAACTATTTGGCCATACCCCTGGCTGGCTTCCAAGTTTCACGGGGAACTGTAAATGGGCGTGGCCCTCAGATAGGCTGGCCTGTGTTCCTAGGAAGCCTCACATACAGCACAGCCTCACCCCTTGCTGGATTTGGCCAGAGATGGGTTACAGGCAAGGGTGTGTTTGGTTGGCTAGGGAGTACTGACTTCTTTGATCTCTTTCTCACTACTGCCTGAGCTCAGGCTAGCACATCGTGACCAACAGCAGTCGACAAATATTTGTGTCAAGAATAAACGTGAGAGAACTGGCTTTTAGCTCAGAACAGTTTCATCCTGTCTTTTTCCTGAAGGGAAGAGTGGCTTGGAATACTTCATTTTATTTATTTACTTATTTGTTTATTTATTTTCAAGACAGGGTTTCTCTGTAGCTTTGGGGACTATCCTGGAATTCGCTCTGTAGACCAGGCTGACCTCAGAGTCACAGAGGTCTGCCTGCCTCTACCTCCTGACTGCTGAAGTTAAAGGCTTGTGCTACCACCATCCGGCTGGATACTTCATTTTAAATACTTAATTTTGTTTATTTATTTTTGAGAAGTGCTGTCGTGTAAGCTCAGGCTGCCATCTATAATTTGATTTCAGCTGAGGTAGGCTTTGAACTCCTGATCCTTCTGCCTGCACTTCTTGGAATATGCGGTGTCACCTTTGGGGCTTTATGGAATGCTGAGAATGGAGCCCAGGTTTTCCCACATGCTGAGCAAACAGTTTACCAACTAAGCTATATCCCTAACATAGTTTCTGTATACTTTTTTTTTTTTTGAAACAGGGTCTCTCTATATAGTCCTGGCTGCCCAGAACTCACTACTATGTAGACCAGGATAGCCTCACACTCACAGAGACTCTCCAGCCTCTGCCTCTGGAGTGGTGGGATTAAAGGTGTGCACCGCCAAGTCCAGACCTTCATGTGCATTCTTTACAGGATTATTTTTATCTTATGTGTTTTGCCTTCAGGCACTATGCACATTCTTGGTGCCTGGGGAGGCCAGAGGACACCAGAACCCTGGCACTGGAATTCTGCAGAGTTGAATAGTTGAGAGCCCAGAAGCACGGGTGCTGGGAATTTAACCTAGGTGCTGAGTCTGAGTCTCCTCTATTCTTTTTTTTTTTTTTTTTTTTTTGGTTTTTCTCTGTAGCTTTGGGGCCTGTCCTGGAACTAGCTCCAGTAGACCAGGCTGGCCTTGAACTCACAGCCTCTGCCTCTTGAGAGCTGGGATTAAGGAAGTGTGCCACCACTGCCCAGCAAGTCTCTAATCTTAGAACATAATTTTGGGCCAGACATGATGGTATGGACCTCTAATTCCAGAAATTGGTGAGTAGAGGCAGTTTTAGGACAGCCAGGATTACATAGTAAGAACAAAACAAGGGGCTAGAGAGATGGGGTCAGCGGTTAAGAGCACTGTCTGTTCTTCCACAGGACTGGGGTTCAATTCCCAGCACTTACATGACAGCTAAAAACTGTCTGTAACTCCAGTTTCTGATACCTTCACACCAATCCACATAAAATAAAGTTAAATAAATTATTTTTTTTTAAAAAGAACAAAACAAGCCAGGCGGTGGTGGCACATGCCTTTAATCCCTGTACTTGGGAGGCAGAGGCAGGGGGAAGTCTGAGTTTGACAAGGTCAGCCTGGTCTACTAGAGCTAGTTCATTGTCTGGAGGGGGAAAAAAAAAGAACGAAACAAAACCATATTACATAATTTTATGTAAAATAATGAGCTGGGAGGGGGAGATCCTGCAAAGTTGAGTTGCTGAAGTTTCTGAATAGTTGGTGCTGGAAGCTTCTGTTTTCCATCTTTAGCAAAGACTGTAAAGTTCCTCCTTCTTTGGATAGCACCTTCTGTTTGCATAGTAGTGTTGAAAGGATTTCACAGAGGACTTCAAGACTCAGAGAGAAGGAGAATCCCCCCCCCCCTGACTGACTAACAGTGGCTCAGAAGAGACAAAATCAGCCCTATGGGATTCCAGGACTCCAGTCTCTTCTTTCCCCAAATTTGCATCTTCTTATCTTGAAAGGGAAACCTGGGAGTTTGTATGTCTTATGCTCCTATAAAACCTGTGTTAGCAACTTCTAGGATCCGCAAGGAAGGTTTCTGCCAGTTTCCTCTCTGCCTTGAAGCTTCCTGCTCCTCCCTCTCCTCCCTCCCTTCGTGTTGCTCTGTCTCTCTGTCTCTGTCTCTGTCTGTCTCTGTCTCTGTCTGTCTCTCTCTCTGTCTCTCTCTCTGTCTCTGTCTCTCTGTCTCTCTCTCTCTCTCTCTCTCTCTCTTCCCCCTTACAACAGATAGATCACCTGTAAGAGAAGGAAGTGGTTTAAAGTATGGGCTTCCTGTGAAATGGCCTTCATGGCTTCCTCTTTCTTTTTTCTCCCTGAGTGCATTCTGGTATTATTTTATCCCGGTTCCTCCCCCTCGAGACCCTCTGTCTATTCCATCCTTGTCATCCACTAACATCTTATTAATGATCCCCACTGGGTTTTAATTTCCTTTGTGTGGGTAGCTGAGTGTTTGATTTCACATTTTGAACAATGGTGTAAGACCAGCTTTTCCCTATCATTGAGGGAGAAATGAAGAAAAAGGAAAAAAAAAAAACCTCATCGTTTTTCTAGTAATTCACCCAGTGGGTGGTTATACTGACACCATGGGAAACACACTGTGGAATTTGATGACAAACTCAGTATAATGCTTAGGTTGACAATCAATGACAATCAAGGACGGGGGTTGGGGGGGCTATCTCAAGTGAGTAAGTAAAACACCTGGGAGACTGGATTTTTTTTTTTTGTTTTTGCGGTTTTACAATCTTGGGAAGGAGGAAGAAGGCTGCGTGGGGAGGAATTCTGCTGTGTTACTCAGCTAAAAGTCCCTGTGTCCTGCCTTCCTGCTAGGCTGGGCTGGGTGGAGTCAGCCTTTCCCTCGACCCGTGGTGTTCTCTCAGGCTGTCTTCCAGCCCAATCTGCCTTTCAAACCCCGTGAAAGAAAGCTCTGCTCTCCGGTGTGTGACGCGCCCCTCCGATGTGGCAAACCCCTCCCTGTAGTGCTGGGCTTCTCTGGGTCTCATTTGTAGAGCACTAGCCTTTTGCAGGGAAAAAGAGGGATTGTCACCAACCATTGCATAAAGGAGTCCATGGCTTCCGGGCACTCCTTCATTCCTGGTACCATCTACTGAGCTTCATCTGTATTCTTGTTTGTTTGTTTTTGTTTTTTGAGGCAGAGTTTCTCTGTAACTTTGGAGCCTCTCTGGGAACTCACTCTGTAGACCAGGCTGGTCTCCTAGAGACCCATTTAAAGTTGTGCGCAACTACCACCAGGCTTTACCTGTATCCTTTTAGTTAATCCTAAACTATGAATGTCCCCAGTCACAGAAGGGGGAATACAGGGTCCAGGGATGGCAACTGACATGACCAGGATCGTACAGCTAAACCTAGCAGCACTGCATGTCTCCGGGCTGGGTTGCCACTCCAATCTTGTCTGGTTTTTTGTTTTTGTTTCTTTAAATGTTGATCCCACAGGCAGGTCGTATCATACATTCACAGTGGCTCTCTTGTCAAGTCAGGTCAGCCAGAACAGCTGTAGCTCCTCTGTTAAGAAAGTACCAAGGGCTAGCAGGGTGGCTGGGTCAGTGACAACGGACACTGGACACTTGCCTCACAACCTAAGTTCCATCCCCAGAACCCACACGGTGGAAGGAGGGAAGTGACTCTTGAGTCACTCACATGAACAGAAAATAAGCTTTAAAAAAAAAAAGTAAACTGTGTGTTTCTTTGAGACAGAGACTCTGTGTAAGTAGTCCTGAAGTAGCAAGCTGGCCTTGAGCTCATAGAGCTCTTCTTGCCACGGCCCCCTACCCCCCCCTCACCCCCCCTCGTCCCCATTCCCCCTCACCCCCTGCTGGGTGTGGTCACCACACCCAGTTGTATACTATGTTTTTAAAGTAGTGGTGACCAAACAAAAATGGAAACGAACAAAGCAAACCAGAACAAACTAAAAAAAAAAAGCAAAAAAACTCTAGCCTTAATATGCTTGGAGGGCTGTTTCTCTTAATTGCAGCTTCTAGTCACTCAGCCACTAATAAAGAGGTGGGTTTTTTTTTTTTGGGAGGGAGACTAGGGGGCTGAGGAGATGACTGACTCTGGTCAAGAGCACTGGCTGCTCTCACAGAGGACCAGAGGACCAAGCTTGTAGGTTTCTGTCCGATCAGCCACTTGGTGGCTCACAGCCACCTGTAACTGCAGTCCCAAGGGACAGAACACCCTCACTGGGCACCAGGCAACGTAGTGCAGAGACATATAACCAGGCAAAATACAGTCACAGGAAGATAAATAAATAAAAATAAATTGTAAACGTTTTGCATAACTTTTTATACATTTTTAACTACATGAAAGTGTATCATACGCCCTTGTAAATATTTCTCATCTGTTTTCAGTGTATGAGAAATGCTTTTTCAATCTTTAAATATCCACGATTTGGCAAAAATGCTATTTGTTATGAGGTGAGGCCTGAGGCTAATTACTTCAGCGTCAGGCAAATTGACAGGTCAATTTCCTTGAAGATTTTACAGGCCTTCAGTGTTCTCTTTCTGAATCCATGTGATTGGTGCTGGTGGACAGAGTCCAGGAGGAAGCCCAGTTACACACACACACACACACACACACACACACACACACACACACCAACTTGATAATGTTCCGGAAACTCCTTATTCTGGACCAAATCCTCACTATCACTTCCCTTCTGCTGATCTCTCCCCACCTCCGTCTGAAGAGGAAGTAAGCAACAAAAGGTTCACTTTTACACAGACAAACACTCTTTCCTGTTCTTTTAAATCTTTCGTCTTTTGTTGATTTTATTTTTGTTGTTCTGTGGTTCTGGGGATAAGCCCGCAGCCTTGATCGTTATAAACAGTCTGCCGCCAAGCTACTCCATGGCTTTCTTTGTGTGGGCTTTCCTCACTCGTTTTTTTTTTTTCCTTGAAACGGGGAGTCTGTGTAACCTGACTGGCTTGGAATTCACCAGGCTGGCCTCACCCTCACAGAGATCCACCTGTCTCTGCCTCTTGAGTGATCTGATTAAAGATATGCACCCTGCTACACACGTTTTTTTTTTAAAGAAGCAAAGCACCTACTATGTGAAATAGCAATGGAAATTTTTTGGTTTTTGGGGGGGGATTCTTTTACTTTTTATTTCATTTATTTACTTTGCTTCTGTTTTTTATGACAGGGTCTCTTTATGCAGCCTTGGCTGTCCTGTAACTAGCTCTGTATGCCAGGCTGGCCTCGAACTCACTGTGTCACCGAATTCAGGCTGCCTCTGCCTCTTGAGTGCTGGAATTAAGGTGTGCACCACCACTGTCTGACTCGTGCAATGTTTTATAATGACAATTTAAATTTTTTTCCTCATATTTAACAACTTATTTATTTTATTTTTATGCATATACAGCTTTCCTGCATGTATGTATGTATACATGCATACTACATGCATACCTGATGTTCTTCGGATCCCCTGGAACTGGAGTTAAGAATGATTATAAAGGGGGCTGGAGAGATGGCTCAGAGGTTAAGAGCATTGCCTGCTCTTCCAAAGGTCCTGAGCTCAATTCCCAGCAACCACATGGTGGCTCACAACCATCTGGAATGAGGTCTGGTGCCCTCTTCTGGCCTGCAGGCATACACACAGACAGAATATTGTGTACATAATAAATAAATAAATATTAAAAAAAAGAATGATTATAAAGGCCGGACGGCCAGGCAATGGTGGCGCAGGCCTTTAATCCCAGCACTTGGGAGGCAGAGGCAGGCGGATCTCTGTGAGTTCGAGACCAGCCTGGTCTACAGAGCTAGTTTCAGGACAGCCAGGGCTGTTACACAGAGAAACCCTGTCTCGAAAAACCAAAAAAAAAAAAAAAAAAAAAAAGGCCAGACCATGGTGGCACATGCCTTTAATTCCAGCACTCAGGAAGCAGAATCAGGTAAACCTCTGGTAGTTCGAGGCCAGTCTGGTCTATATAGCAAGACCCTGTCTCAGAAAAAAAGAAAGATAAACTTTTTTGAGAGCCAGCAAGATGCACAAATACACATAAATAAATACAATTAAGAACAAGATTTAGTCCTTTATTTTATGTGCACGAGTGCTTTGCCTGAGTGTGTATCTGTGCACCATGACTGTGATGTCTGAGGAGGTCAGAAGAGGGAGTAGGCTTCCCTGGAACTGGAGTTACAGATGGTTCTGAGCTGCTCCATGGGTGCTGGGAACCAAACCCTGGTCCTCTGGAAGAACAATGAGTGGTCTTAACTGCTGATCTGTTTCTCTCATCTCTTTCCTTTTATTTGAAACTGAGCCTCTGTGAGGTAGACTGGCCTTGAATTCCCCATGTAGCTGGGGATAGTCTTGAACTCCTGAACTTTTGACTCCCAAACAGAGTAGAGGCAGGTGGATCTCTTTGAGTTTGAGGCCAACCAGGTCTACAACAAAGCAAGTTCTAGGACAGCCATGCTACACAACGAGACCCTGGTTCAGAGTGGGGGTGATGTGCCCTTTGGGGGTTTCGATCAAGGTAATAAGGTCTATGAATGTAGTCCGGTTTGTCGAGTAACTGCTTAGAACGTGCATCTCAGGGCTAGGCCTGAAATTCCAGCACTTGGAAGTAAAGTTCAAGGGTATCCTTGGTTGTACAACCAGATAGAGGCCAGCCTTGAATAAACCAGAGAGAGAAAGAGAAAGATCTTATATTTGGCTACATTGGCAGTTGAAAGGGATTTGATCCACCAGTATTAATTAATTTATTGTTACTATAGAAAGGTAAGCTCTATTTATTGAAACATAAATAAAATATCACTATAATCTATACTATGTAGATTATTAATGGAAAAAAGACTGGTGTGTGTGTGTGTGTAAATGGAACCTTATGGAAGACTGGAAGCCAAACCCTACTACAGACAGGACAGAGAGGAACAAGGAGGGAGGAAGTGGAAAACTGAGAGGTTCTCTAAGCAAGGGAAGAGGGTATGCAAAAGCCCTGGGCCCAGAAGGAGCATGAAATGTTAGAGAAATATAGATGAAAAGAGGAGAGATTAAAAAAATAAACGAAACAGCAAGGGAGGTGGGTGAACAGAAGCAACAGGCTGGGAAGCAATGAGTTCTGCTTTTGCGGGGGAGGGTAGGTGGAGTTTTTGGCTTTGTACACCCCCCATCACCCCCGATTCTCAGCTTTCTTCCAAAAGGACTCTGACCTTTCAGAAGTTATTTATTTTGTCTAACTGCAAAGGCTGGGTCTGCACTATTTGTAGACATTGTTACTACTACTAATTATTATTACATCATCTTTCTCTTTACTTTTATTTTAGACAGGGTTTCCCTGCGTAGCCCTGACTGCCTGGAACAGCACTATATACCAGGCTGGCCTGGAACTCAGAACCTGTCTCTGCCTCCAGAGTGCTGTGATTAAAGGTGTGTGTCACCACTGCCGGGCTTTTTTTTTCCTTGGGTGAATCCATGTAAGTGTGTTTGTGTGTGTGTGTGTGTGTGTGTGTGTGTGTGTAAGCGTGAATGCATGTGAATGTTTATAAGTGTGCATGCATGCCCGTGTGTGTGGAGGCTAAAGGTCAACCTTGGGTATTGATCTTTCTTCAGGAACTATGTACCTTAATTTTGAGTCTTTCACTGGCCTGGAGCTCTCTGAATAGGCCAGACTGACCAGTCAACAAACTCCAGAATCCTTTCCTAGAGCTAGAAGTGAGTGTGTGTGTGTGTGTGTGTGTGTGTGTCTGTTTGTCTTTCTGGGTTTCAGAAATCTGAACTCAGCTCCTCATGTTTGCAAGGCTCCTTACTGAGTTGTCTTCCCAGCCCTGTTAGTTTATTGCTTGTTTTGTGACAGTGTCTCAAACTGGAGGCGATCCTGCTCCAGCCTCCTAGGTGCTAGGATTACAGGTTTGAGGCACCACATCTGCCTGTCTGTTCCTTTCGTTTTTCTTTCTTTATCTGAGGTGGTATTTCACTCCCTAGCCCAGGCTTACCTCAAGCCTTCTGCCATTGTCCTGCCTCAGCCTTCTGAGTGCCAGGATTTCAGATTTGCCTTGGCTTTTGTTTTGTTTGTTTGTTTATAGGCTTCTCACAGGACAGCCTTGGCTGTTCTGGAATTTACTTTTTTAAAATTATTTATTTATTTATTTATTTATTTATTTATTTATTTATTTATTTATTTATTTATTTTTATGTACCTGGAGGGACAGCCATGGGTGCTGGGAACCGAACTCTTATTATAGTTTTGGTTGTGAGCCTAGCCTTTAACGGCTGAGCCATCCCTCCAGGGATGTTCTGGAATTTACTAAGCAGGCTGGTTTGCCCTGCCTACCTCTGCCTTTTGAGTGACGGGATTGAACACGTGCCCCTTCACTCCATCTGACCTGTTAATTAGTCTTGAAGGTGTGGAAACATTTCCTTCTTTGTTCACTCATTTGCTAGGAGTAAGGGATGACCTCTATAGAGCAAGCCAACTTCTATGTCCTGCAGGTGCCTTGGTCTTTTGTTTGCTTGTTTATTTTTTTAAAAATATTTGTTAATTTATTAGGTATACGTTATTCTGTTTGCTTGTATGCCTGCAGGGCAGAAGAGGGCACCAGACCTCATTACAAATGGTTGCTGGGAATTGAACTCAGGACCTTTGGAAGAGCAGGCAATGCTCTTAACCACTGAGCCATCTCTCCAGCCCTGCTTGTTTATCTTTTTAAGACAGGATCTCAGGTGTCCCAGCTTGATTGCAAACTCAATCTGGAGCCAGAGGATGGCTTAGAGTGTCTGAGTTTCCTACCTTCACCTCTTGGGGAGCGGGCTTCCTGGCATGGACCACACTTGATTTATGGGGTGCTGGGATGAGACCCAGGGCCTTACCTCTCTGCACATACTCTACCAAATATGAGCCCTCTCTCCAGCCCTCCTTGGTCTTCTTTGAATATGAGGTTTGACACGAGGCTGTTTGTATTGGTTAGTTTTGGTCGCCACCTGGACTGGATTGGGAAATGCCTGGAAGATTAGCGCAGCACACCTCCGGGTGTGACTTGGAGTCCCCTGACTGGATGAAGACTTTAATCCACAGGCAGATTCACCTGGAGAGGTCACTGGGAGGCAGCGGCAGGCCTCCCTGGTTGTAGCCAACCAGGTCCCTTCCTGTCTCCATGATGGGAAGTCCTCTGCTCCACCCACCCACCCCACCCCACCCAAGACCCAGGAAACTGCTAGAACCAGAGCGAACACATCCTTCCTCTCTCAGGCTGTTTCTGTCAAGCATTTTGTCACAATGGAAAAATAGGAATTAATGCAATCATGTTGTCGCCACCGCTGACCCTGTGATTTGGAAGATTCTCAGGAGCCTCCTAAAAATCATTTCCTTGTGTTTGTATGGGGTTGGGGGGGCATATGGAGGTCAAAGGACTGCTTTTGGGAGTCTGTTTTCTCCTCCACTTACCTAGGCTCCAGGGATCCAGTTCAGGATGTCAGTCTTAGCACGACGTGCCTTGACCAACTGAGTCATTTCAGGGGCTTCGAACTCTCAAAGGATTCTAAACAGATAAAGAGGGTTTTTGTTTGTTTGCTTGGTTGGTTTTTGTTTTTGTTTTTATTTTGTTTTGTTTTTTCGAGACAGGGTTTTTCTCTCTAACAGCCCTAGCTGTCTGGGAACTCACTCTGCAGACCAGGCTGACCTTGAACTCACAGAGCCCTCCTGCCTCTGTTTCCCAAGTGCTTGGATTAAAGGCACGTGCCGCCACCACCTCCTGGCATTTACTTTTTATTATGTGGTGATTATGTGTGTCCACATCTGTGTATAGTGTATAAACATGTGAGTATCTGTGCCCATGGAGGCCTGAGGCTTCATTTCCCTAGAGATGGAGTTACAGATGGTTATGAGGCACCTGACATGGGTTCTGAGACCCAAACTCTGGAGGAGCAGCAGGGGCAGCAAGTGCTCTTAGCAACTGAACCATGGCTCCAATCCCATCGTTTCTTCCTTTTATCCATTCCTGCATCTCAGCTCATGGGAAGAGGATGCCCTTATGCAGGGTGGTCTTCTCCCATCAACCTTCACGTCTAGCAACGCCCTCTCAGGCGGGCCCAGAGGACAGAGAGTAGAGCCTTTACAAAACTCACAGCCAGGACATGCTTTACCACCATGATGGTCACTGCAAACTGTCAGCTGGACAAGGTCTGGAATCACAGGAGAGACAGCCTCTAGGCATGTGTAGATAGCATGACATCGCTTAGGCTAACCTTGGGGCCCATGAGGAGGGACTGTTGTGGTTAGGTTAATTCTTTCAGGAAGACCCATCTCTACTGTGGGCTGCACTGTTTCCTGAGCAGGGGCTCAGGACAGTTTGGAGAAGTCAGCAAACATTTGTCCTTCTCTGTTGCCAGCTGTGGGTGCGATGAGAACAGCTGGCTCAAGCTCCGGCCTTCTGGATGCTCCCTCTATAGTTAACTGTACAGTTGAACTGTGAGCTGAAATAAATCCTTTGTCCCTTGAATTGACTTTGCTAGGTGTTTGTTTGTTTTATTTTTGTTCTTCAAGACAAGGTTTCTTTATGGAGCCTTGGTTGTCCTAAAACTTGCTCTATAGACCATGTTGACTTCAAACTCAGAGATCCGCCTGCCTCTGCCTCCTAAGCACTGAGATTAAAAGAATTATAAGAATTTTAGAAAGAAGCCCAACAGCGGACATGGCAGCACACACCCATAATTCCGGCACTCAGGAGGTAGAGATAGGACTGCATGGTGAGATAATGAAACACTGCTGGGGGGGTGGGGGAATGGGCGGTGGGGCGTGATGCATTTTGGGAGGCAGAGGCAGAAGGATCTCTGTGAGTTTCAGGTCAACCTGGTCTATAGAGCTAGTTCCAGAACAGCCAGGGCTATACAGAGAGACCCTGTCTCAAAGAAAGAAAGACAACAAAAAGCAACTAAAGCAAAGCCAACCATAGAATACTGATGGAAAATACTTGCTGACTACTGTCCTCAGGGCCACTTGAAGGGCGCTTTAACCAGCACTCTAGCATTTAGCTGGAGGTGCCTCGGAGTGGAAGTCACAGCAAATTTGGAAGCCTTGAGGCAGGACCGCGTCTGATGTGTTCCTAATGAGACAAGGAAGCTCATTGTCACCAGGGGAGAGCAGTGAGGTCAGAAGGCAGAAGGGGACCAGACCACATACAGTCCCAAGTGAGAACAGTGGCTCCTGGTCCTGGGAGAGGGAGCCACAGCAGCTTTGAGATGGAGGATGCTGTAAGTGTGGCAAGTGGTTTATTTAAACAGGACTTCTGTGTTTAAGAACAAGCTGGCCAGACATGGCCACGCTCTTCTGCCCTGGCACTGGAGAAGCCAAGGACGGAAGATGATAAGATGGAGAATTCTAAATCAGCCTGGACCGAGATACAGAGTAACAAACTGTTTTGACTCAAGAGACGGTTTAGCAGTTAAGGGCACTGGCTGCTCTTGGGGAGGGTTGAAAGTTGGTTCCTAGCACCCACATGGTGGTTCACAACCATCTGTAACTCCAGCTCCAGGGGATCCACTACCTTCTTCTGGCCTCCACAGGTACTGCACCTACATGTGTAGTAGTGTGTGTGTGTACATGCATGTAATACACAAATGTATACAAACACATACACATATACAGAGGAAATCCATGATAAATGTACAAAACAGAAAGAGGCCTGGCTGTGGTGGCACACACTTTTAATCCCAGTACTCGGGAGGCAGAGGCAGGCGGATCTCTGAGTTGAGTAGCCCGCCTGGTCTACGTAGATAGTTTCAGCAAAGGCTCCAAAGCTACAGAGAAACCATGTCTCAAGAAACAAAACAACAAAAAGCAAAGAAAAAACTCAACACAAAACAGAAAAAAAAAAAAGTAACACAGCAAGCTGAGCTTAGAGGTGAATGCAGTATTGCGCTGGAGAAATCCCAGCAGAAAGGCTATGGAGTCCCAGGCCAACCTGGGGTCCACGAGACCCTGTCTCAAAACGATAGTCAGGTATTGTGGAGCACACCTGTAATCCCACTACTTAGGAGATCTACCACCTGTCAGTTCAGCAGGATCTCTGAGTTCCTAGGCCAGCCTGGTCTTTATAGTAAATGAGTCCCTGTCTCTATATTTATTTATTTATTATTTATTATGTATTCTGTCTGTGTGTATGCCTGCAGGCCAGAAGAGAGCACCAGACCTCATTACAGATGGTTGTAAGCCACCATGTGGTTGCTGGGAATTGAACTCAGGACCTTTGGAAGAGCAGGCAATGCTCTTAACCTCTGAGCCATCTCTCCAGCCCCGATTCCCTGTCTCTAAATCAATAAAACAAAATAATTAAAACCATTAAGATTAAGGGGCTAGGCATGGTGGCGCACACCTTTAATCACAGCACTGGGAGGCAGAGGCAGGGGGATGTCTGTGAGTTCAAGACCAAGACAAACAAGCAAACAACGAAAAGAAAAAATAAAACAAAAAAAAAATCAGTTACTGGGTCTGTCGAGACAGCTCAGCCGTTAAGAATGTGAGCTGCTCTTGCTGAGGAAGCAAATGCCTGCCACTCCAGCTCCAGAAATTCGGGGCCTTGTTTTGGCTTCGGGAGGCACTGTACACAAAGTGTCATAAACTCCACAGGCACAGACATTTAAATAAAAATAGTAATATATCTTTTGTTGTGGGATATTTGCACACCATGTGAAGGAGTATTGCTGTGAGTGATGTAATTACAAAGCTGAATGGCCAATAGCTAGGCAGAAGGTATAGGCAGGACTTCCTGGGAGAGAAAGGAAGATGGAGGAATCTAGGTGTGGGAGAGAGACATAAGGAACCCCAGAGAGGAAGCAAGAGGTGCAAAATGGAAGAGAGGAAACACTACATGATAAAGCTTAGATAATATAAATACGCTAATTTAAGTTACAAGAGCTAGTCAGGAACAAGCCTGAGCTATAGGTTGACTTTTTCATAACCATAAGTCTCCATGTCATTATTTGGGAGCTGACCTGCAGGACAGAAAAAGACTAGTTACAATCTTTAAGAATATAAAACACAGCAGCTGAGCTGTAGTGGTGCATGCCTTTAACTCCAGCATTCTAGAGGCAGGGATGGTTGCATCTCTATTAGTGTGAGGTCAGCTTGGCCTATATAGCAAGTTGCAGGCCAGCTATGGCGACACAGAGAGACCTTATCTCAAAGCAAAGCAAGAAAACAAAAGAAGAATAAATTGAAAGTTAAATAATTTGGGGCGAGGCGGTTTTGAGACAGGGTTTCTCTGTGTAGTCTTGGTTGTCCTGGATCTCACTCTGTAGATCAGGTTGGCCTCGAACTCATAGAAATCTGCTTGCCTTTGCCTCCTGTGTTCTGGGGATAAAGGTGTGCAATGCCCCACCAGCTATGGAATAGTTTTTAAAAGCCTGCTATGATGCCTGCCGCGTGCGTGTGTGTGTGCGTGTATACACGCGCACGTATGTGAGCTCATGCATGGATGCACTAGGCACCCGTGGAAGTTAGTTCTCGACTTCCACCTTTCTGGAGATGGTCTCTTGCAGGGATTCTCTGGATCTGCTGGCATTCCCAAGGAGTACTGCCTTTACCTGTGCTCCAGGGATCCGAACTTAATCCCTCACACTTCCACAGCAAACTCTCTGCCCCCTGAGCCATCTCCCCAGTCCCCAGCTTTGTGTTATTGAGTGCAGAACTTGAAAGGAAAATGGCCACTCACAATTGAAAGCCTAGGAAACAGAATGAATCTCTTGAGAAAGGTGGAGAAGGAGGCTAACCCCTTTCTTCAATTAGAAAGGTCTCCACTGTTCTGGAATCTAAATAACATGTTGCTTTACTGGGGGTCTTTTTTTTGGGGGGGGGAAGCAGGGTCTCCTGGCCCAGGCTGACCTTGAACATGCTCTGTAGTAGAGGATGGCCTTGAACTCCTGTCCCTTTCGCCTCTGTCCCCACGTGCTGGATTACAAGCATGCAGCGTCACTGCCGGTTTCTGTGGCCCTGGAGACAGGATCCAGGACTTCTTGCATTTGAGGTAAGCACTCCACAAACTGAGCTGACTGCCAGACCCTACTTCAGGTCTTTTGTTTTTATTTCTGCAGCCCTGGAGGTGAATCCAGAGCCTTGCACATTCTAGGCAAGCACTGTACCGTGGCGCCAGACCTCCAAACCCTACGTTGCTCTTTGCATTTTTATTCTTATTATTTGCTTGTTTATTCTAAGGCAGGGTCTCCACAGGAAGCCTTTGCTGGTCTCCAACTTGTTTCCCACCTTCTGCCTTTGCCTCCCAGGTGCTGGAATTACAGCCATGTGCCACCTCCCACAGTTGTGTGTGTGGTGTGTGCGCGCGCGTATCTGTGTGTGGTGTGTGTTTATTTTCAGACATGGCCTAGCTGTGTAGCTATGTAGTTGCCTTGGAACTTTCCATCCTCCTGCCTCCACCCCCTGATTGTCGGTTTTTAATAATGCTCACTAGCATTTTGTTATCCCAAAGGAAACTCTCAGATCATACAGACCCTTAAGAGACACGAAAAGCTCAACAACTGACAAACCTCAGACTTCCTGTCTTTCAGCCGCGTGTTTCTGTAGCTTGCCCTTCCTCTTTCCCCTTCTTTAATTTGCTAATGCTCTCTCGGGCCAAGGCTGTGTCTGCAGCAGTTTCTTGGTAGATCAGTTCACGGGCCGTCTTTCAAGCTATTCAAAACACACCTGCAGGGTTTTCCAGAGACACCAACGTTTTAATTTGATAGTGGAGCACTCCAGGAATGCAATCTATGGTACACTAGGACCAGCCGGCACGCCCAGCTTCTCTACAGCGCTTGCTCAATCTTTGTCTTAGTTACTTTCCTATCACTGTGATAAAACACATACAGAAGCAACTTGGGGAGGAAATAGATTAGCTCATTTTACAGCTCTCAGGACATACTCCATCACTGAGGGAAGGCAGGACAGGAACTCAAGCAGGGCTGAAATCTAGAGGCAGGAGCTAGTGCCGAGGCAGCCGAGGAATCTGCTTACTGGCTTACTCCCTATGACTTACTCCACCTACTTTCTTATAGAGCCCAGGATCACCACCAGTCCAGGGATGGCAGCATCCGCAGTACATCAGTCTCTAGTTAAGAAAATACACCACAGGCTTGCCCACAGGCCAGTCCTACCAGGGCGTTTTCTCAGTTGAGTTCCCTCTTCCAGGTGACTCCAGCGTGTGTCAAGCTGACAGGAAACCAGCCAACACCGTCACAGTCTCCTGTGAAACAACAGTCCCCACAACCCACGCTTCTTTCTTCAAAAGGAATTCTGCCATGAGGTGTTAGAGAAAGAAAACAACACTTATTTCTTTTCCTAAAGGTTTATTTGGAGCTGGGGCGATGGTTCGGTGGTTAGGAGCACTTGTTGCTCTTCTAAAGGACGCAGGTTTGATTCCCAGCACCCACATGACACTCACAACCATCTGTACCTTCAGTTCCAGGAGATACCACACTCTACTGACCCCCTCAGGAACTGCACGGATGTAGCGCGCATACATACATGCAGGCAAAATACTCACATACAAAAAATAAATAGGTGGGGTACGGCGGTGCCCATCTTCAATCCTCACACCTGGGAGGCAGATGCAGGCGGATCTCTGAGAATCTGAGGCCTGCATGGTCTACATAGTGAGTTTCAGGATAGCCAGAGCTATGAAGAGAGATTATGCCTTAAAAAAAATTAATAATAATAAAATAAATAAATCTAAAAATTTACAAAAGAATTATTTGTTATTTTTATTTTCTGTGTATGGGTGTCTTGCCTGCACATCTGTTTGTGCCTGGTGTTTGCGGGGGGCCAACGAAGGCATAGGATCCCCTGGTACTGGAGTTAAGGAGGTTATGAGTCATCATGCGGGGCTGAAAATTGAACCCCTGTCCTCTTCAAGAGCAGCAAGTGCTCTTTACCGCTCAGCCAGCCCTGCAGCCCCGGAACACATTTCTTTGAAATGTAGTTTTTTAGTATAGTCTTTTTCTGTGCACCCCCCATTACACCCTTAAGAGTTCTGCTTTTTGTTTTTAATTTTTTTATTTTTTAGAGAACACGTTTCTAATGCAATCTGTTTTGAATGCCTGGAATGAGGAAACCTTTGTGTGGACAGCGTTGTTAAAATCTAGACTGGTGCCAAACCTTGAGATAGTTATCCTGAGTGTGGAAGGAAGTGACTCACAGGTGTCCTGCAGCCGGAAGTGTTAATCACTGAGGTACCTACACAGAACGGCTCACCAGGGCCCTCCTCACCTGGCTGTCACCTGCACCAGGGTCCTCATCCAGGCTTTTCTGTGATACTTCCTCAAACAAGTATCTGGGGGCTCCATTTCTACTTGGTGTGTGTGTCTGTATGCATGTATACATGTATGGTGTGTATGTCTGTATGTGTGTATATATGTATGGTGTGTGTGTCTGTATGCATGTATACATGTATGGTGTGTGTGTCTGTATGTGTGTATACATGTATGGTGTGTGTGTCTGTATGTGTGTATACATGTATGGTGTGTGTGTCTGTATGTGTGTATACATGTATGGTGTGTGTGTCTGTATGTGTGTATACATGTATGGTGTGTGTCTGTATGTGTGTATATATGTATGGTGTGTGTGTCTGTATGCGTGTATATATGTATGGTGTGTGTGTCTGTATGTGTGTATACATGTATGGTGTGTGTGTCTGTATGTGTGTATACATGTATGGTGTGTGTGTCTGTATGTGTGTATATATGTATGGTGTGTGTGTCTGTATGTGTGTATACATGTATGGTGTGTGTGTCTGTATGTGTGTATACATGTATGGTGTGTGTGTCTGTATGTGTGTATATATGTATGGTGTGTGTGTCTGTATGTGTGTATATATGTATGGTGTGTGTGTCTGTATGTGTGTATACATGTATGGTGTGTGTCTGTATGTATGTATACATGTATGGTGTGTGTGTCTGTATGTGTGTATATATGTATGGTGTGTGTGTCTGTATGTGTGTATATATGTATGGTGTGTGTGTCTGTATGTGTGTATATATGTATGGTGTGTGTGTCTGTATGTGTGTATACATGTATGGTGTGTGTGTCTGTATGTGTGTATACATGTATGGTGTGTGTGTCTGTATGTGTGTATACATGTATGGTGTGTGTGTCTGTATGTGTGTATATATGTATGGTGTGTGTGTCTGTATGTGTGTATATATGTATGGTGTGTGTGTCTGTATGTGTGTATACATGTATGGTGTGTGTATATATGTATTAATGTCTGTATGTATGGTATGTATGTCTGTCTGTATAGTATACGTATGTCTATTTGTATGTATGGTGTGTGTATATATGTATGAATGTCTGTATGTATGGTCTGTCTGTCTGTCTGTATGGTATGCATATGTCTATTTGCATGTATGGTGTGTGTGTATATATATGTATGAATGTCTGTCTGTCTGTCTGTATAGTGTGTGTGTCCCTATCTCTGTCTTTCTGTATATATGTATGGTGTGTCTATGTATATATATATGTATAAGTGGTGTGTCTCTGTGTATGAATGGTGTATGTATGTTTGTATGTATCTATGTAGTGTGTGTGTGTGTGTGTGCATGCCACAGCCAGCTGGCTGGTGGATGTCAGAGGATAGCTGTCATGAGTCAGCTCCCACCTCCCCTTCTTTCTGTTGCTTCCCTGCCACTCCAGGCTGGCGAGTTATCGAGATTCCAGGCCATTCTCTTGTCCCCACCTCCTGTCTCCCTAAAAAGCATGGAAATGACAGTTGCATTCGCGTGTTCGTGGGTTTAGGGGTCACACTCACTGGTCAGTTCTTCACAGCTGCCTTTTCAGTCAGTGGACTTTCTCTACTGAGACAGACCTCCTGATAGGCCGACCTCACTGAGGCAAACAGCAAGGCTCTGGTAGCAGGATTTAGTTGAAAAGGTCCTGCCACAGGTGATGTTCCTGGAGTTCATTTTAAGGTTGCTAACGTGGCCAATGCATCTCTTTTGGCTCGGCATAAAAGCAAGAAGGGAAGACCAAGGTCATCAATTTTGATGATGGAAACACAGTAATAAATTTTCACATTCTAAAACAAACAAACCATGAGCCTAGAGCTAGAGGGATGGCTCAGCAGCTAAGAGCACTGGCTGCTTTGCGGAGGACCTTTGTTCAGTTCCCAGCACCCACACTGGGTGACTCACGACAGTCTGTAAGTAACTCTAGTTCCAGGGGATTTAACACCCTTTCTGGCCTCTTTTGGTGCCTTCATGAATAATAATAGCTATGTTGACCAACACTTTCCCACACCTGCCTCTACCTCCTGAGTGCTAGGATTAATGGCATGTGCTATCCCACCAGGCAAATTTTTAAAAAACATCCTTAAAAAGGAAGAAAGGAAGGAAGGAAGGAAGGAAGGAAGGAAGGAAGGAAGGAAGGAAGGAAGGAAGGAAGGAAAGAAGGAAGGAAGGAAGCAGAGTCGGTGAGATTGCAGCTCCTTAAGTAACCCAGAACTTGCTGTGCAGGCCTGGATGTCTGCTTCTCCTGGGAAAGAATGGAAGGGACAGGGATGGAAGGAGGTGCCTTCTGACCGCCACATGAGTGCTGTGGCAGGCACTCCCTCCCCCTATGCACACAAAGCACTGTTTTTTTAAATTAGCAAAAAAGCTGTCTATTAAAAAAGGAAACATTGGCCGGGTGGTGGTGATGCAAACTTTAATCCCAGTACTCAGGAGCCAGAGACTGGCAGATCTCTGTGAGTTTGAGGCCAGTCTAGTCTACAGAGTGAGTTTCAAGATAGCCAGGGCTGCACAGAGAAATCCTGTCAAAAGAAGAAGAAGGAGAAGAAGAAGGAAAGAAGGAAAGAAAGAAAGAAAGAAAGAAAGAAAGAAAGAAAGAAAGAAAGAAAGAAAGAAAGAAGGAAAGGTTATTATTTATTTCCAGGAACTTCCTAAGTGGCAAGGCTTGAGCGCAAACAACTATTTTCCTGCTCCTGTGGAGTTAATTTTTGTTCTTTCTCTTTTCTTTAGAGTTAATTTTTTACAGTCACCATTTTTAGTTACATGAACTAGTCTGTCCCCCAGTGTTAGTTCTAGGGGGGGGGTGGCGGGGAGATTGCTATCTAAATCACCTCGAGATTCTGTGAGCATTGCCCAGATCGGCTCAGTGAAGCACATACCCCATCTATAACATTTGCTAAATCCTCGGCATGCAGCCTTCCGGTGAAGTTCTTTTGAAAAGCGAAGGGGGAGGGCATGTACCTCACATGCTGAATTAGGAGTGCCCCTCCTTTTTAAACATGCATTTCAGTGGCTGAATACAGGCGCAACTTCAGCTCACTCACCAAAGGAGAGATAATGCACTCTTGACTCGCGGAGGAGAAAACTGTCAGGGCTGAGCCAAAGAGAAGACTCCTTTTCTAAATATAGCAGCGTCATCTGACCCTCGCTGGTCTTTGTACTCGGAAGGCTAAGGTATTAGGCACATGGCTTCGAGACTGGAGCGTGTAATTCCTCTTGGGGAGCAGAGACAGTTGGCCACAGCAGATCTAAATGCCGGGTTTGTGTCTGTCCTGTTTGATCTGAGGAAACAGACAAGAATGTTGTTGGGGCATTTCCACATGACAGCTTGTCATTCTGGTAAACTTTCCCACTGTGCACAGGAAGCAGTTCTTCCAATCCTTTGGGTTAGTGTGTGTGTGTGTGTGTGTGTGTGTTATGTGTGTGTAACCCAGGGCAAGTACTCGATGGCTGAGCCCACGTTTGCTTTTATATCCTGTCAAAAAAGCACTCCATGAAGATTTTTTTTCTTGATTTTCTTCTTCTTCTTCTTCTTCTTCTTCTTCTTCTTCTTCTTCTTCTTCTTCTTCTTCTTCTTCTTCTTCTTCTTCTTCTTCTTCTTCTTCTTTTCTTCTCTTCTTCCTTCTCCTCTTCTCCTTCTCTTCTTAAGACAGGGTCTCTCTACATTTCCCTGGCTGTCCTGGAACTCACTATGTATAGATCTGCCTGCCCCTACCTCCCGAGTGCCATCATACCCAGCATGCCTTTCTTCTACTTTTAAAGTTACAAGTATATACCCATGTCTCTGTCTGAGTGTGTGCACGTGAGTGCAGGTGCCCTTGGAGGCCAGGGGCAATGGACACCCTGGAGTCCGAGATTGTCTGTGAGCCATGCCACGTGGGTGTGAGGAACCAAATCCCAGTCCCCCACAAAGATAATCCTCCTGTCTCATCGTCTCACATTTGGGGATTACAAGCTGTGTACCACCACATCCTGCCTTACGTGTTGCTGGAGATATAGTTCAAGGCCTTTTCCCTCTGGTCAAGTACTCCGTTCACTGAGCTACACCCCAGCCCTCCCTCTGTTGGCTTCACTAGCTGTGAAGCCTCACATTGAGGCTAAGCCAGTTCCCTCAGTTATGGTTGTCAGGGCTATGTCCCACAGATCCCTGTCTCCATCTCCTGCAACTAATCTGTGTTCACATTGGGTTTTTCTTTTTGTTTTTTTAAGATTCTTTATTGGGTTTGGGTAAATGGCTTGGTAGGTAAAGGCACCTGTCTCCAACCCTGACTCGCTGAGTTCAATCCCTGGGACCCACATGGTGGAAGGAGAGACTTGACTCCTGCAAATTGTCCTCTGACCTCCACACTTGCGCCGTGGCGTATGCAATAAATAAACGAGTGGATTAGAAACAATGAAAGCTCTTCCCGGGAAGCCGTGCAAGTTCACGCTGACCGTTTACAGTTCTCCAACACTTCCGTCTCTATTTTGAAAGAGCATTTTGAGGTTTCAGAGATTTTAGGACAAATAAAAGACTAAGTGAATGAGATCCTTTGAAGAGCATTTCTGTTTGGCCAGAGGTAGGTCTTTCTAACCAAGTAAGGGTTTGTCGAGCCTAGTTAGGAACTAAGGCTCCAATGCAGGGACATGGGGTGGGGCTGGGGTAGACGGTGATATTAAAAAAAAGGGGGAGATCCTGCCCAGGCTGCGTTCCCAATCTTGCTTGTAGAATTACCTGCTCATCTGGAGAAAATTTTACATTTGCTCCCTGAGCCCTGCAGGATGGGGGGGAGGAAGAGAAGGAGTGGGGAGGGGAGGGAGGGATGCGGGGAGGGCAGAGGAAGAAAAAACAGGAGTGTCCAACACTTCACAGAGGCATCAGCTGGCTGCTTAAACATCAATTTAAAAGCATCAATAAATAATGGAGTCAGGCAGGCAGCAAACTGGGGACCTTCAGAACCGACTCTGGTTTCTGGACCTCCCCTTGCATCCCCCTGCAGCAACCCTGACCAGTCTCTGGACAGGCTTGGAAGACACCTGACTGGCGTCTATTGGTTCTTTTTGAACACTGTAAGATCCTTTTTTCCCCCTAGAAAAATTTTAATACATTCTGAATTTCTTTTTACAATTAGAATGTATTTCTATATTGTTATATACTTAGGATTGCCTCTAAACTATGCATTTTTCCTTTGTCTGTTTGTGTATTTATATAATTTTCACAGTGTTGGGATGGAACCCTGAGTTTTATGCTTGCTAAGCAAGTGGTTCGGCCCCGAGCTACATCCTGAGCTTCCAAACTCTGTTGTTGTTGTTGTTGTTGGTTGCTTTAGCTTTATTTTTGAATCAGGATCTCTCTTTGCTACTCCGGGTAGTCTCTTAACTCTTGATACTTCTGCAGAAGTTCTAGAATTGTCTGTGCCATCTAGCCGAGTGTTCACTTTTGACAAAAAAAAAAGAACGGCCCCCCAATTTAGCTATGCAATGCTGTAATTCATTTTTGCACCAGAAACATCCGCACAACGCTGGAACAGATGATCAATCACTTCTCAATTCCTAACGCTACAAAAAATTTAAAAAAAATATTCCCAGAAAACACTGTGGACGCCTCTCTTCAAAACATCCCTCCCTAGGCTGAATTTTAAACTGGAGTCGGTCCCTGTGACCTTTGCTTTTGCTGCTTCGAAGTGTCCCTTGCCAAATGATAAATCATAACTATCAGCTTCCCTGGAGACTTCGGCACAAAGAGCAAAGTCCTCGAGAGTCCTGTGGCTCTGTAAATTCACACTGAAGGGGAGTGCTCCCCAAGTGTGCCCTTCTGGGAGCAGGGTAGTGGCCCCTCCACCCCCACCCTGAAAAGGCCATTTCTTTCCCTGGGAGCACTGAAGGAAGATGGCAAGCCAGAAGCAGCGTTGGGCAGACACGGGTCATGATTACAGGGGTTGCCTGGGTTTCTTCGGGGTTTCAACTTCCTTAATTGCAGAACGGAGTAACGCAGAGCCATGAGTAATGAAGCAACAGCCGAGGTTTCAAAGTGAAGGAAGCCATTTTCAAGGCTTGTCTTTAAATGACACCTGCTTCTAGAACAGCATCATCTCCTCTGAGTTCCCTCTCTCATGAGAATTTTGTGGTTTAGTTTATTAAACATACAATACATCAAAAAGGCAAATGATCCCCCAAATAACACTGTTTATGAAATACACACACTCATTGGGCAATTTTTTCTTTTTTTTAATAACTTATTTCTTATCCTACATGTAGGACTGTTTTGCCTGCACGTATGTATGGGCACTGCATGCTTGCCTGCTGTCTAAGGCATTCAGAAGACGGGATCAAGGCCCCAGGAACTGGAGTTACAGACAGTTGTTAGCTGCCATGTGGGGGCTGGGAATTGAACTCAGGTTCTCCAGAAGAGCAGAGGTGGGTGCTCTTAACCACCGAGCCATTTCTCCAGCCCAAGATTTATCTTTCTGTAGACAGGGTCTCACTCTGTAGCTCAGGCCAGCTTGGAAGTCCCTCTGTGGCCAGGCTGATCTTGAGCCCCAAATTCGTTTATCTCGGTTTCCTGAGGATTGGGATTACAAGCACTAGCTTCCATGTCCCTCTATTTTGAAGCAGGCTTTCCCTATATATCCCCTTGCCTCTGCCTCCCAGAGGATGCACACTCTACCTCCTATCCCTTTCTGGAAACTCCTTGTATCAGCTGGGGCTCACAAGTAGGTCAGAAGCACAACTTTTTCTTCTCTTCCCTAGGTAAATCTTCTCAGTGAAAGGAGGGAGGGGTGTGGAGGACTTTTTGGCTTTTTGTTTTTAGTTTTGTTTTTATTTTTTTGGTTTTTCGAGACAGGCTTCTCTATGTAGCTTTGGAGCCTGTCCAGGAAATCATTCTGTAAACTAGGCTGGCCTCAAACTCAGAGTTCTGCCTGCCCCTGCCTCCCAAGTGCTGGGATTAAAGGCGTGCGCCACTACTGCCAGGCAGGGTTTTTTGTTTTTGTTTTTATTTTTTAATCTCACTAATTTCCAAGGACTCTAGTAATTTTCATTTTTATCTTAGATTTGTAGAATTTCATTTTTTTTTTTGTTCGTCTGTTTGTTTTTGTTGTTTGTGTTTGTTTTTTGAGGCAGGGTTTCTCTGTGTAGCCATGGCTGTCCTAGAACTCACTCTGTAGACCAGGTTGGTCTCAAGCTCAGAGATCCACCTGCCTCTGCCTCCTTCAGTACTGGGATTAAAGGCCTCGGCCACCAACACCCGGCTAGGTATGCAGAATTTTAAATCTCAAGAAACATTCAGCTTCCTTTTTTCCCTTCATGTAGTCAGTGGGAAGAAGAGGAGGAGGAGGAGAGGAAAACCCACCCACATGTAACAGGAAGTAAATACACACATTGGACACTGTTGAAAGCATTTTGTCTCAGCTGGGTGTGGTGCCTCATGATTGTACTCCCAGTGCTCTGTAGGCTTGAGGCAGGAGGATGCTGCAAACTCAAAGCCAGCCTGCCGTACACAGCAAGTTCCCAGGCTACGCTGGCCTAGAGAGTGACACCCTGTCTCTAGAAACAAACAAAGTAACTCAGCCTTATAAAAATCACTTAAACTCGAATCCCTTCAGCTTTCTGTAGTCCCCGCGGAACATGGAACATTCCGTTTGGCCTAGGGGTATCGCTCAGTGGGTAGTAGAGCACATGCTAACATGCCAATCGCTACAGGCACAGAACTTCTCAACGTGTGATGTTTTCATTTTTGTAGGTCTATAGTAGAGACACACATATACTCGTGTTTATATACACATACATATACACATATGTACACACATATATGCACTTAAACGCACACACATGTATACAGAAATAGATATACTGGGACATACACAATGCATATGACATTGATATGTTTAAGTAGACACAAGTAGACAGGGAAGTTACTAAGAAAGCTGACCTTGAGTCTGAGACACTGAAAGCGCCATGGTTTTGAGTGGGAAACCGTACAATTTTGTTTATCCCAGCTCTTTAATCATGTAAGAAGATCTTTGGGTCCTGGAGAAGCTGTTTGGTTTGCCCGGGATCTTTGAGACTCCCCCTCTGGACATGCTGTATAATTTTGCACCTCAAGGGCTTCTGTGCCCTTATCGCTCAGACAGGCTCCCTGGGAGCCGGGATCCCAAAGGCAGTGAAATGCGCAGGCTTTGAAAGGGTAGGTTTGGGAGTAAAGAGAAAGAACATTTAGGAGTGCATCTGGCTGCTGGAGACTCGAACTTGTGACCAGTGGATAGGTGTGTTTGGGCCCTGGACAGCTCCTAAGTGTCTTTCACTAAAAGGGTAAGAAGTGGGATGTGGGACTTCCTTCCTCAGGGGCTCTGAACATATTTCACCAGCCCCCAATCTCAGGAGAATCCAACTTGAAAGGCTTCCTTCCGTCCAAGTGGTGGCAGACGCTACCCCATCCCCAACGGCCCTATCGTGCTTCCTGCCTCCTCCAGCCTCCTCGGCTCCACTTTACATAGTTTTGGGCTTTGCCACAGTGCGGTTGTTGTACTTTTTGGATTCCCCTCCCCCCAACACTTATCATTTCAGGCTGTGCTCGCATTAATGACTTAGCCAGCAAGGGTTATTAAAATTGACTACAGTCTCCGAAGAAAGGGTAGTTTGTCAAAGCTACATCCTAAGACTAATTGGATACATTTTGCATGAATTGTGATTAATGCAAGGTAATTTCGGAGGATGGCTTCTGCTAATTAATAACTCGGTCACATTTGACTCCTCTTGATAGAGCAAACTTCAGAAGCGCATTGCGAACGTGCTCATAACAGGGTCCCTCGTCAATGTTTTGAGGTGGTTCTTAGGGGAGCTGACAGCTTGAGCAATCTTTTAATTCAGAAACAGTTGCTTAATGTGAGTCCTCTAATAATAAATAATAATAATAATAATAATAATAATAAAACAACAAGCCCAGGATGGGAAACTGTAGAACATGCTGGCGTTCCAACACCCTTTCATATCTTGGTTGATTTAACATTTACAACAAAGGTCCTGGTCTCAGGAAGGCTTGGGAAAGTTTGGCTAGAGGCTTCACGCTGTCAACAGAACCAAGGGGACAGAAGAAAGCTACAGGTCGTTTGAGACAAAAAAAGACTACAAAGGGTCCCAAAGGCTGGCAAGACAGCTCAGAAAGTGCTTAATGCGTGACAACCCCGAGTTCGGTGCTCAGGACCCACATGGCAGAGGAGACAACTGACTCCTGCAGGTTGGCCTTGGACCTCCACACATACACAGTGACACACGAGTGTTCTCACACCTACACACTACTATAAAAACTCAGAGCAAAATAACACTGCTCTGCGAGGTTACACGTCTCATCAGAGCCCTAGGATGCTTCAAAAGCAAGTGCAGGTGAAACCTGTCCTTCCCTCAACCAAATTTTAGTGAGCCGGAAAGGAACCACAGTTACAGCTGCTGGAAGGGACCATGGCTTGTGCTTTTCCCGCAGGCCGGAAGGGACACAGAAAACAGCTGTCACTCAAAACATTTTGCTCCTCTCTACCGAAGCAGTGGGGAAGTCTGACTCAGGCACGCACACACTTATAAACCGTCAGGACCAAATCAACAGAAAAGCAAAGCGCGGCGACCACTTTGCCGCGCCCCTGGACAGACTAATTCCACACAGACCAGTTTAAAAAAGGAGTATTCTCTGTTTCCTGCTTCCAGGATTGGGAAAGCTTCCTCAGGGAGGAACAGGTATGTAATGAATATCCAAAATACAAAAGAGGGTGGAGCTTGGAGCCCGACCCTCCCAGGGCTTTCTAATCTCGGGCAACAATTGGAGAAGAACACTCCTCCCTTTGAGAATGTACAGTGATGTCAGGCCCAGGACTTTGTCCACAAATTCCTTCCATACTTCAGACGGATCCCAGTTAAAATGTCACCGGGAAATAGATATGCATGGGTTTTCTGTGGAAGGGGGTGAGGGAGGAATGAAGGGCAAATAACTACATAAAGGGGAGGAGGGAGAAGAAGGACCAGAAACTCAGCAGGACCCTGAGCCCCAAGCCGCTCCCCCATTTCCCCATTCATTTGACCATTCAGGTATGGGGTTTAGTTAAGTCAATTTGGTAGGGGGATGGGGAAGAGGGAGAATAAAGAAAAAGTAAAAAATAAATGTTTAAAAGAACCTGTAGAAGTTACATTGGTTTTGAAAGGAGCCCATTTAAATTTTTTATTTATTTGCACATGTACTTATTTAATTAACTTAACGAGGATCAGAAGCTTTGGAGTTTGTCCTGGAACTAGCTCTTGTAGACCAGGCTGGCCTCGAACTGGCAAAGAAAGATCCACCTGTCTCTGCCTCCCGAGTGCTGCTGGGATTAAAGGCGTGCACCACCACACCCAGTCCTCTTCTTTTCTTTTTAAAATTATATTTATTGATTGCATGTGTACGTGTGTGTAAGCAGGTGTGGAAGTCATCGGACAGCTTGTAGGAGTCACCTTCCACCCTCTGGGGTCCAGGGTTCGAACTCCGAGCTTCAGGCTTGGCAGCTCGCTCCGAGCCATCTCGCAGGCCTCTGTCACTGTTCTTATTCTTGCCAGCAGTCTTTTTCATTGCACTTCTCAACAACCAGCGATTGCTTTTCTCGGTCAAAAGTACTGGCTGGTTATGTCACAACCTTCAGATTTTAAGTTGATAATACCTTTCCTCCTATTTATAGCTCTATATAATGGGCATATCTCTATGGCTTGGACGCCTACCAAACAACACCCGTTGGGGTACGGGGGGGAGGGGAGGGGATAAGGGAGGAGCAGAGTGAGTGAGGGGAGGGGTAGAGGTGGAGGGAGGGAAGGAACAATACTAGCAAGAAGTGACTTTACAGGCGCTTTTTTGTTTACACGCAGAACATATTCAGGGCTGACCGGAATAATTAAAAATACTTGGAAAAGCCTCCAGGTTCCGGGAGTGCACTCCGCTCGCGGTCCTCACCTGGGGGTCCAGGGAACAGAACCCCGGGTTGCGGAGAAGGGTGGAGTCGAAGGATGTATGAGGACGCCTCAGGGCGAAACGCAAATGCTAGGTTGGGCTGTCAGATTCTTGCTGGTTCTCTGTACTTTTTTGACCCCCCCCCCCCGCCCCGGCCCCGCCCTCGAATTTTCCCCGAGTGTGCAAGGCTGTCAAGCTGCAACACGCAGCCGCAGTGCGTTGTGCAAACGGTGTGGCGGGAGGGGATGGGCTGGAAGAGAGTAGTGAAGGAGGAGATGGGGGAGGGAGGCACCACGTGATTTTCTGGAACGCAGCCTCCTGGCTTCTTTATTTCGATATGGCAGTAAACTAATTTCCTCTCTCCAGAACGAGTTGAGTGAATGGAGGAATTGAGTCGAGTTCCTCTGGAAAGGCTTTCCTTTGAATGTTGTGAAGGAATTTGAGTTTGATTTCCTTCCTCGCACTGAAGAATCGTTCCCGGTTCAAATCGAATGATTTGTTTCTTTCTCTGTCTCAGAGACCCTTTCAAGACGGGATTCCCTTTCTAAAGAAAAGCTAAAAGTTGGTGTTTTTTTTTTGTTTTTTGTTTTTTTTGTTTTTTGTCCTGCAAAGCATTTCTGAATGATGGAGGGACCAGAGAGCTTGAAAAGTCACTTTGACATACTCTGTCCCTTAGTGGAGTGACAGCCAGACTGTAGCGGAATCCCAGAATCCAGAGGTGCAGGAGATACTGAGTTCTCAGTCATCCTGAGTTTGAAGCCAGCCTGGGCAGTATGAGACCCCGCCATAAACAAGAAAACGTTCAACAGTCTAGAACGGAGGAAAGTCCAATGCACTTCCCTCCTCAAACTCACTCACAGAAATAAAGTCGCTTTAAAGACAGATAACCAACCTTTGTTTGTTGTTGTTGTTGTTTTTTCTTGGTTTTTCGAGAGCCCTGGCTGTCTTGAAACTAGCTCTGTAGACCAGGCTGGCCTCCACCTCACAGAGATCTTCCTGCCCCTGTTGGGCTTAAAGGTGTATATGGCCACCGCCCAGCCACGTTCTTTTCCTGACTTCTACACAGCCAGCTGTGGTGGCCTATGCCTGTCATCCCAGAGGCATTGCTAGGAGAATGATGAGTTCAAGACCAAACTGAGTTACACAGCAAGCCCGTCTGAAGGACAAAACTCGCAAAGGGCAGGGAGGCGGGGTTGGTGGTGGTATTCTGGCTGGTAGGGTTCTTGGCTAACATGCAAGAATCCAGGAGGAGGGGGTTGGAGAGATGGCTCAGAGGTCCTGAGTTCAATTCCCGGCAACCACATGGTGGCTCACAACCACCTGGAATGAGGTCTGGTGCCCTCTTCTGGCCTGCAGACATACACACAGATAGAATATTTTATACATAATAAATAAATAAATATTTAAAAAAAAAGAATCCAGGAGGAGATGGGAGTCAATCCTAGCACTTGGGAAGTAGAGGCAGGAGGATCAGAAGTCCAAGATCATCCTCAGCTACACGGTGAGTTTGGGGGCCCCTTAAAACCTGTCTTAATAAAAAGTAAATGCATATGTATTACATTCATACACACAGCCCTGCTGACTGGTGGCGGCGGTGTTTTCTCTGGTATGACTGGCCAGGACACTCTGGTTCGTGGAATGTCATTTTAATTCTATTTTTTTTAATTAATTAATTAATTTATTTATTTATTATGTATACAATATTCTGTCTGTGTCTATGCTCGAAGGCCAGAAAAGGGCACCAGACCCCATTACAGATGGTTGTGAGCCACCATGTGGTTGCTGGGAATTGAACTCAGGACCTTTGGAAGAGCAGGCAATGCTCTTAACCTCTGAGCCATCTCTCCAGCCCTTTAATTCCATTTTGAAACAGGGATGTAGTCTGCGGTGGGGTGTGTGCCCGACCCACAGTGATTCAAAACACCAACTACTCAGGTCTCTCAGTGCTCACTGTGGCATTTGACCGCATCCTCAGCTTGTCTCAGGAGCTCCCAAATGATCACTGCGGAGGCTTCTCGGGTACAGCCGAGGTTACTACACCTCAAACTGCACTGGGTTCGTTCTCAGCAGTCCAAGGCAGCATTTTCTAGTCCAAAAGTTTAACGTGGCTCACAGAGGCCGAGCTCTCCCGCTCCTTGCAGGTTTTATCGTTCTGTTAGGTCTTTTTGATTTTTTAGGTGATGCCGAAGATGGGCTTCTTTCTTGGTTCAGGATGTCTTATTAGATCACGAGCAGAGACTGTATGGTCGAACGGAGTCCTGTGGAAATGTTATGTCTGAATGAGCTTTGGAAAGCCATCTTGTGTGTCATATTCTTTCATAAGAGAGGTGGGTGAAAGGGAACAGTTTAGTGGTCTTAAATTATTAATTTACTTCTAAAATGTATTTTATTTCTATTTATATGCATTTGTGTATGTATCCCTCTCTGGCAGTCTCATGTAGCACAGGCTGGCCTTGAACTCACTACGGAGTGGTTGGATATCCTTCCTCTATTTCCTGACCACTGGGATTACAGATGTCTTCTACTGTGCCTGGTTTATGTGGCACTGGGGATACAACTCAGGGCAGGCACTCCACAACTGAGCAACATCCCCAGCCCAAGAAAGGAAATATTTTATATTTTACTTTTTGTTGCTTCAGACTCTCTTGGGCAGATGTGTTTCACCTGCCTGCTGTTGTGGCTCCGCATCTGTCTGTTAGAAATGACACGGGTTGGACTATATTTCACTGCTGGACAAGATTATGATAAGATTATGCAGGGAGTAGGCAGGCTCAGTCTATAAAACTTGGAAAGTATTTTAGCAGTGTCATGGTGGCACACACCTTTAATCCTGGCACTGGGGAGGCAGATGCAGATGGGTCTCTGTGAGTTCAAGGCCAGCCTAGCTTAAACAGGGAGTTTCAAGATAGTCAGGGCTATGTAATGAGACCTCATCTAAACCAGGCAACCAAACAAACGTCATAGTACATGGTACATAGTATATGGCTGTAGCTAAATTGTGCTTACTGCTGCCTCACACAATACGTGTTTTCCTAATTTAAAAAAAATGTAAAAGTGCGTGTGCGTGTGTGTGTGTGTGAGCGTGTGTGCGTGCACGTGTGTGTGCGCGTGTGTGCGTGCGCGTGTGTGTGCGCGTGTGTGTGCGCGTGTGTGTGCGCGCGTGTGTGCGTGCGTGTGTGTGTGTGTGTGCGTGTGTGTGTGAGAGAGAGTCGAGTGGAGGTGAGAGCACCGCTTGGGGGAGTCAGTTCTCTCCACCATGTGGGTCCTGGGGATTGGGTTCTGTTCAAGAGAATGGAAGTCCATGGCATTACAGCCATGTGCCACTCACCATGTTGGTGCTGCCTGCCGCTTTGGCCTTAAACGTCTGCCCCACGAAGGGAGGATTTCCATCTTCACTCCTGTGTTTGGAACCACATCCGAAAGAGCTGTGGCACACCTGTAGCCAGCACTCAGGAGGGAGAGGTGGAGGACCAGAAGTTCTAGGTCATCTTCAGCTACATAGAGGGTTGGAGGCTCCCCTGGGCTCCCAGAGATCCTGTTTGAAAAGCAAACAGGCAAGCAACAAACCAAACAAACAAAAACCCTAAAAAAATGCAGTAAGGGGCTGGAGAGATGACTCAGCAGTCAGGAGTTCTTCCTGCTTTTGCAGAGGACCCAGGTTCTATTCCCAGCACCCACAGTGAGCTGTCCTCACAACTCTCTGTAACTCCAGTTGCACAGGATCCAGTACCCTTTTCTGGACCCCGTGGGTGTTAGGCACACAGATGGGGCATATGCACATGTAATACCCATAAAATGAAATAACTAGTAAATTTCCCCCCTCCGTCAAGAGACAGAGTTTCTCTGTGTAACAGCCCTGACTGTCCTGGAACTAGCTCTCTAGACCTGGCTGACTTCAAACTCAGACAGACATCTGCCTGCCTCTGCCTCCTGGGTGCAGGGTTCAAAGACGTTTGCCACCACCAGTCAATCGCAATTTTAAAATTTCTTATTGAGGGCCTAGTAAGATAAAGGTAAATTTGCCTCACAAGCCTGATAATCCTCGGAACTCACAGAAAAGGGAGGAGAAGACAACGGAGGCACAGATCAGCCTCTCAGTTCCACATCTGGGCTATGGCACATTTATACACGAGCACATACACTAATTGCTGCGGCCGGCCTGCGCAGCCTGGATAGCCGAGACTGGCGGCGGTCCGGGATTGAGACTCGGAGGCTTCTTTTCAGGTGGAAGAACAGTAACCTTTATTTTGCCCAGCAACCTTTTATACCTCTACTCCTTCTGTGGAGACCCACCGGCCAGAAAGAACACAAACATCCTTGTCAATTACAGACCACAAGGACGTTCTGCTCTCAGTAAGGGGGAGTGAGGGCAGCTGGATCACAACAACTAATAATACATTGTTTTGTCTTGTTGTTTTAAAAATAAGACTTGGTGAATGAATGACACAGCCTGTATCACCTGCTTCCCTTGCAGTCACGATGCAGGGAGAAACCGAGACAGTTAAATAATTCAGGCTCAAGATCAGTTTCTTGTATGCTGTGTATTTGTGGGACAGCAGTTTGACTGCATTTATCGCTGTCCTTAAGAACCTTTGGACAGTGTTTTGCCTCAGACACCCTGGAGTGTGGCGTGAAGTTGGTGCCTCTCCAAAGTCCAAAACAATGTCTGCTTTATCCACCCAGGTTATTGGGTAATTCCTTGAAAAGCAGGGGCAGGCATTGTTTACTGTTACGAACTGCTCAAACAACATTTTCAAGTCTTTCTCTGGTCTGGGGTGTGTGAGTTAGCAGTGAGCAGCTTGCCTAGCATGGGTGAGGCCCTGGCTTGGATCCCATGCACTGTAAAGCATAAAAATACAGGTGTTTTCTTGAAGCCGAGTCAGGGTTAATGACAAAGAACTGATCTGTGTTCTTAGGTTGAACATAAAGCTGAGCCAGGCAGGCATGGTGGCTCACGTCTGGGGGCCTCGCACTCAGAAGCTGGAAGCTGAGGGGAGGGGGCTCAAGAGCTGGCTACCTGAGACCTTCTCTCAAAAGCCAAAATGGACTAAACAAAACCGCTGGGCTCACCGTCTAAATTCTGAGCGCCGGCAGTGGAGGTGCCAAGAGCATAGGATGAATAGATGTGAGGAGCGTGCATGCGGGCTGTCGGAGGAAGTGGGCATGCCCCCGTGTTGGCGGAGGGTGCTGTTCACATCAAAGGCCTCGGCTGGCTGCGGTGGGCTGTTGTAAACCAGGCTCTGGTGCCCTCCACTTGGGAAACTGAAGTCCAGTTGAGCATAAAGAGCCTCGCCATGAAGTAGGGCATGACAATGGCTGCCCAGGGAGCCTTTGCTCTCCGCCTCCCCTGAACTACCTTCCTCCCAGCTTTTCAGGCTTAGTGTCTGAGCCGCAAGTCAGAGGACCTCGTCCTAACCCTTGTCTTCTGCTCACTACTGTGTGACTTTGAACAACTTCTCTGGACTCCCACTTTCTCAACTGTATAACGAACAAGCTTGTAGGGCTTTCGTTCTTGTAATTTTTGGCCTGCATGTATATATGTGTGCCTGCTGCTCAGGGAGGTCAGAAGAAAGTGTTGTATTCCCTGCAGATGGGGTTATCGAACCTGGGCCCTCTGTAAGAGCAAGGAATGCTTTTCGGGTATTTTGTTTTGTTTTGTTTTCCGAGACAGGGTTTCTCTGCATAGCTTTGGAGCCTATCCTGGAACTTGCTCTGTAGACCAGGCTGGCCTCAGACTCACAGAGATCTATCTGCCAGTCCTCACGCTTGCACATATTCCCTGAAACATCTCCCCATTTGCTTTTTGGCTTTTTGGATAGGGTTTAGCCATCTAGGGCAGGCTGGCCTCAATCTTGTGCCCCCAGAGTGCTAGGATCACAGACAACTGTCACCACACCCCTCCGCTCTGGGGTTGTTTTAATCAAGTTTAATCAAGATTACCATCACCATAAGAATAGTGATGTTTGTATAGCACTGATTATTACAGGTTCTGGACTTTGACCCAAGCTCACAGGTCAAAATCTAATCTCCTGTGTGCTGGTAGGTAGGGCCTTTGGGAGGCAGTAGGTCGTAGGAGTGGGGTCTCCTGAAAGGGTATGAAAATACACTCTTATAAGACAGACTGTCATGTTGACCCCTGCCTGCAATCCCAGCATTTGGGGAGGTAGAGGCAAAAGCACCAGGAATTCAACACCATACTTGGATAGTGTGTTTGAGGCCAGCCTGGGCTACAGAAGATTCTAGCTCAAGAAGACAATGAAGGAGAGGAGGAGGGGTGGGAGGAGGAGGCCAAGAGAACTCATTTGTTTTTTTACTACTCAGTGGAGATACGAGATGTTAGCTGGCTGCAGCCTGGATGAGGGTTCTCAAAGATGCTCCCAAGCTGGTCTTGTGTTTTCGTCCTCCCTGGTGGGAAGAAACAGATGCATGCTAGTAGAGGCCCCCGGTCTATGGCAAGGTATCAGTTTGAGCCAAGGTAGGGTGTTTTATGTCTCAGATAATTCCGCACTTCAGCTGTCACTTCCAGAATCCATCGAGGTATGTGAGTTCAGTCTGGAGACAGACCCTGCCCATGTAATAAAGCAGGCTCGCGTGGAAAGATGGCGTGCACCCCTGCACACCTCCCCTCTCGTCTTCTCTTTCTCTTCTTCCTCTCTTCCTCTCCCCTCAGTTCGACCCTGCCTTTTCCTTTATGCAGCAATCTATCCACACTCCTGTCTAGGACACGGTGGGAAACGAATAAAAGAACAGCTATGGATTAGTAGGAATATAAAAATATATATAAGGGGTCAGAGAGTCGGCTCAGTCAGTGGTTAGGAGTACCGGATGCTCTTGGAGAGGACCCAGCTTGGGTTCTGGTACCCACATGGCATCACACAGCTATGTGCAATGCCAGTTCCAGGGGGTCTAACATTTCTGGCCTCTGCATCAGGCACACATGTGGTTCATATACAAACATTCAGGCAAAACATTCGTACACATAAAAATAAAACTTCCTGACAAATTATTATGTTTATTTGTGTTTGTGAGGGGGCATGTGTGGAGGTCTGAGGTCAACTTGTAGGAGTCAGCTGCCTCCTTCCACCCTGTGGGTTCCAGGGAAAGGAGCCAGCTCGGGTCACCAGGTTCGGCTGCAAGCGTCTTTACCTGCTGAGCTATTTTGCAGGCCCTCAATCATTTTCCTGCTCATGCTTGTGGTTATGTGTAGATGTGGCTTCAGGTGTGAGTCTCACAGGACCGAGGACCTAGTGAGTAGCTCAAGCAGGGAGAAAGAAGAAAAAAGATGCTTTGTACTGTGCCGTCGTAGAGCCACAAGCAAGTGGCCGGCACAGACAGCACACCCTGAGTGAGAGGAAACCTCAGCCAGGGCTGCCACTCGGTGTGAGTCAATGCGGTAAGGGAGCTGAGAAAGTTGTAATTCAATTCTTTTTTTTTCCCCTTCATTTTTAGAGACTGGCTTTCTCTGTGCAGCCTTGGCTATCTTGGCACTTGGCACTCACTCTGCAGACCAGGTTAGTCTCCAACTCACAGAGATCCGCCTACCTCTGCCTCCTGAGTGCTGGGATTAAAGGCCTGTGCCGCCACGTCTGGCTATAATTATTAGAATAAATATACTAATAAATTTTATCAATAGATCTTTTTTTTCCAGTCCCACTGTGCATCCAAGTTGTTTCTGGGCTTCATGAGGCTTTAGTTTAAAACAACAGAGTTCAACTTTAAAGGAAAACACAAAGAAAATGAAAATCACCTGAGATTCTGTCTCCTAGACTATGTCTCCACACCTTACTGAATGTCACGCCACACTTTTCAAATATGTTTCTTGAATTCTTCTTCTTTTCTTTGACTTGGTTGGGGATACATAGCTAGTTAGTAGAGTATACATAGCTAGTTTTAGGCCAGCCTGGTCCACGCAGTGAGACCCTGTTTTTTTTTTTTTTTTTTTTTTTTAAAAAAAAAAAAAGATCTTTAAGTTTTCTGTCATGGTAGCATACACCTTTTTAAAAAATTAATTGATTAATTTTTAGGTGCATTGATGTTTTTGCCATGGGTATCAGGTTCTCTGAAACTGGAGCCACAGACAGGTGTGAGCTGCCATGTGGATGCTAGGAATTGAACTCGGGGCCTTTGGAAGAACAGTCAGTGTTCTTAATCCTTGAGCCATCTCTCAGGCCTCATAGCATGCACCTTTAATCTTAGACTGGGGGCAGAGGAAGGCAGACCTCTATGTGTTTGAGGTTAGCCTGGTCTACATAGCGAGTTCCAGGACAGCCAAGGCTATTCAGTGAAACCTTGTCTCAAAATAGCACCTCCCAATTTAAAAAATATTACATTTATTTCTTTATATGTATGGGGTTTTTGCCTGCATGCATGCTTGCACACCATGTGTGTCTCTGGTGCCCAGGATGGCCTAAAGAGTTCAGATCCCCTAGAACTGGAGTCACAGGTGGCTGTGAACGGGAGCTGGGAACCAAGTCCAGGTCCTCTGAAAGGGCAGCCAGTGCCTCTAACCACGGAGCCATCTTTCCAGTACTTACAAAGTCTTATTAATGGGGCTGGAGAGATGGCTCAGTGGTTAAGAGCATTGCCTGCTCTTCCAAAGGTCCTGAGTTCAATTACCAGCAACCACATGGTGGCTCACAACCATCTGTAATGAGGTCTGGCGCCCTCTTCTGGCCTGCAGGCATACACACAAACAGAATATTGTATACATAATAAGTAAATAAATAAATATTTAAAAAAATAAAAAAACCCCAAAGTCTTATTAATGGGGTGGTGAGGTGGCCAAGCCTCATGACCCAAGTTTGATGACCAGGACAGCACCAATCCCTCGTGTTGCCTTCTGACCCCCAAACACAGGGCAAGACATGTGTACACTGCCCCCCAAACTCTTTTCCCCCCACATTTGTATGTGTGTGCATGTGTGTGCATGCTCCATAGCACATGTGGGGAGGTCAGAAGGTAACTTGGTGTAGTCCTTTTTTTTCTTCCACCTAGATAGGGCTTCCAAGGATTGAACTCGGGTCCTGAAGCTGAGCCGCCATTCGGTACTTCACTTACAAACACAATCATTACCTGCCGAACTGTGTGCTTCCCTACAGACCCTTCTTCTGTGCTAACCGACATGGCTTAACATGATCTTTGCAAGTGGCTGTAGAGTCCTGGTGGACGGGGCTTGGTTTATGTGAACTTTTGACTGGCTTTGAGGGACAGCCAGGTTGTGTGCGGTTGACATTCCCACTTGTGCTTCATGCCAGCATCCTGTGTGCTTAGGTCCTCACAACGGAGAGACATTTTTTTAAAGGAAAATCCCAAACAGTTAAGGCAGATACACTAAGGTGCTCCCCTATCCTAGCCAGGTATGCTGGCACACCCCTCTAATCCCAGCACCTGGGAGACAGAGGGAGGAGGATCAGGAGTTCTGATTACACAGTGAGTTAGGGGCCAGGCTGGGCTGGGACTGTCTGGACACAAAACAGCAGGAGGAGGGAGCATGGAGACAGGGGATGCTTGCTGGAATGTAGCAAGATTCAAGTTCAGTTCCCAGCACCTACATCAGGTGGCTCACAACCGCTTGTAATTCTAGCTCCAACCGGCACTACATGTACATGTATACAGACACACACACATGTGTGCACACATACACACATACATACATGTGCACATGCCCACGCATACCCCCCCCAGATATAGCCAATTAAAAACTAAAAATTTTTAAAAGGAAACTTTTAAAAAAAGATTTTTGGTTTAAAAAAAAAAAGACCTTAAAATTGGCTGTCCTGGAATCCACTCTGTAGACCAGGCTGGTTTCCAACTCAGAGACCCTCCTGAGTGTTGGGATTAAGGGCGTGTACTACCACTACCTGGCTAAAAAAGCTTTTTAAAAAAGACAAAAGCAACATTTACCTTTCTCCTACTTGGTTCTGTGTGGACAATGAGACTACATTATCCTTATCCTCACTCTACATGTGAGTACTTTTATTTACTCGGCTATTGGTTCTGAGGCTGAGGTCTCCAGAAACTCGGGCTAGCCTGCTACTCCCTGTGCAGCTGGGGCGGGACTTGATCTCCTGGCCTTCCTTCCTTCCTCCCTTTGGTGGGGTAGTGCTAGGGACAGAACCCAGGCCTCCTGCATGCCAGGCCTGGGTTCTGCCTACTGAGCTACACTCCCCCAGCGTTTACATCACCACTCAGGAAGAAGAGTGTCTCCAGCACAGCAGACGGCTTAGTTTTCCCGCTTTGCCCTTGTTACCCTCGAAGAGAGATGTAGATCCGAGTTCAGTGTGACCTATGACCTGGAGGTAAAATCTGGCTTCAGCACTAGAACAGAGACACAGGAGAAGCCTTCTTTTCCAGCTCTTCAGACATCACGAGTCCAGGAGATTTAAGATTTGTTGACAAAGATTTAATCGTGTGACATATAATGAACGGCCTGCTCCTGACGATAATGCTTTCCCAAGTTTCCTAATTCTTTCAAGTTCCTGTATTTCTTTCTTCTTTTCTTTTGTGTTTTGGTTTTTTTTTTTTTTTTTTTTTTTTTGAGACAGGATTTCTCTGTGTAACAGCCCTAGCTGTCCTGGAACTAGCTCTTTTAGACCACCTCCCAAGTGCTAGGATTAAAGGCATGCACCACTACCACCTGGCTCAAATTCCTGTATGTCTTAATAAGGCCAAATGAATGGGGTTCAGAGCTGTGTTCTGCACAGACAAGAGCATGCTAAACAGCCCTGATTCTCAGGAAGCAGTAGACATTCAGTTCAAACAAATAAGCAAAAAACAGTTGCTAGGCGTGGTGGCTCATTCATGCCTTTAATCTCAGTCAGGTTACCCAATGAGACTCCATTTCAGAGAGAGAGAGAGAGAGAGAGAGAGAGAGAGAGAGAGAGAGAGAGAGAGAGAGAGAGAGAAATTGTAGACCAGTGTAGGCTCCTGAGGTGTCTTAACCAGTAAAGGCATGGGCTGCCATGCCTGATGTCCTGAGCCCCAGGACCCATACTATAGAAAGGTGTGCCCTGACTTCCACACTCAGGCTAGTGGCATGCTCACTCCTAACACATACACACACACACCGAGAAAATACAAATAAATGAGTTATTTGAGACAGGTTTGTATATGTACGAGAGTATGTGTGTGCGAGAATGTTATTAAGTGTGTGATAGTTACTGAGTGTGTGTGTGAGTTACTGAGTGTGTGTGTGAGAGAGAGTGTGTGTGTGAGAGTGTTACTGAGTGTGTGTGTGAGTTACTGAATGTGGGTGTGTGAGTGTTACTGAGTGTGTGTGTATTAGTCGAAAGCCCAAGGTAGAGGTGTATTCACACTTGTAATCCAAGTATTTGGGAGGGTGAAAAGGAGGAATCAGGAATTCAAGGCTAACTCTAATTTTAGAGCAAGTTTGACACTAACCTGGGCAACATCCCACACACATGCGCGCGCGCGCGCGCACGCACACCATCCAAATTGAATAAGGTAATGTCATGCAGCAAAGCATTTCCCAGTTTTATCAGCCACATTGAATGTAATGAGACAGAATTATTCAGTGACAATTAACAGGTAAGCTGTGGTATGGAGCATGCTTTAAATAACCCCAGGCTTTGCAAAAGCCGGACGGCAAGCCAAGGGCTGTGGGCGCCTTCTCAGGTTTGGTTCACCTGAGCCGGTATTTAAACACTCTGAAAACAGTGCTCGGCATCTCTAACGGAAGCTCCTGTTTCTGGCTTTCCTTGACAAAACGGATGTCCTTCGAGCCACGCAGAGTCCAATCCCCAATCTCTGTGGCTGTGGAGGGGCTCGGTGTGGACCAACAGCCTGGCCTGGTGCACTGCCACACCCACCTGTGAGGCCAGGGCACACCTGGCTGCCCGCCCTCTTACCTGTTTGGCCCCAGTAGGTGTTTAGACTTCGCCACACCCTTTTCAAGTTGGAAGCGTGTGCCGGGGCAGGTCTCTTTATGGCAGGCTATTCCTGCCGCGCAGAGAAGCTGGCCTGTTCTCACTTCCACTTTGTGAGACCTGAGAGCTTGTACTTTGTTCTTTGTGTTCAGAAAACCAGCCAGGAGTAGAGAGGAGTCTCTCTCCTGCGAGTTGGGGCCATCGGGGACATTGAAATCCTGGCTCCCGAGCACATGGGGTGGGGGAGGGGAAGAATGGCAGCCAGGAAGAGGGGGAGGGTGTGGGGATTAGGGAGTAGCCGAAACACTAGTACTCACCACATTTTTATGTTCTTTTTGGGGAAAAAACAAATCTCGATTCGACTGCTTGTATTCATTTGGTTTTTTAAGTTGTCCCCTTTCTGTGTAGAATTAAACACCAGGACGTAGTTTGCTGCTGTCAGAACAGCAGACATTTTAGACGTGGCAGATTCTCTCTTAGATAAACACATGGCTCAGTCTCCTGAATAAATGTAAGGACAACCGCCCAGCTTCTGGCGCGACGTGAAGGTGGCCTGGTTGGCCTTGCCGTATTTTCTTCTCCAGTCGTAGGTGCTGGTACCGGAGTCTGCCCTTTCCTGCTGTAATCCTACCAAACTCTGAATTTTGCCTTTATGAAGAACGCACCCCCCCCCCATTATTATTTAGTTTGATTGTATGCTAGCCTCATGTTCTGCATTCTAATTTAAATGGAACTGCGCAGGAAAAAAATGCAAATCCCCTCCATTCAAATCCAAAAGAAAATAAATGGAATTTTTTATGGCCTAAAGGATCTATTCAATACCAAATCATTTATCTTTTCAGGAAACGCGGCTTATATATCCCATAAGCTGGAGTGCTGTCTTTATTGTCTTCATTCCCCCCCCCCCTTTGATACATTTGCTTGTTCTCTCAAATCTCCCCGAATCTCTGCCGATAGGGGCGGCTTAGATCAGGCAGAATAAGAATGTAATTAATATCGCTGAACAGAGAGCAAAGCTTGCATAGAAAGCTGCCCTTGCTCACAGTGGAAACAGTAATAAACAGACCTAAAATTTGGTAAGGGGAACTTCCTTCTTCTTCCTTCAGCAATCACAGTGTTTAAAGGGGCAGACACTTAGCTTTACCAGAGCAACCGGGCTGGTAAAGGTGTGTGTGTGTGTGTGTGTGTGTGTGTGTGTGTGTGTGTGTGTGTGAATGTGAATGAAGAGAGGGCGTGTTTTTAACTGACTGCCTTCTTCCCTGGCACGGATCTCCAGGAGAGCTAGGAGGTGGGTTACTGTTGGGAGTCTGGCGTGTGTAAGCCAGCCTGGGTTTTTACTAAGTACTGCCTTATATTTATCTCTTGATTAAAGAATCCAATGTGGAGGCAGGGCCTGGAGAAGGTACCTGGGCACACAAACAGCTGGGGTACACCAGGCGGTTACACACCTCTCGCCTTACTGGACCTATAGCACCTCTCCTATTATTGTGTGTGTGTGTGTGTGTAAAATCTTAAATCTCACATATATATGAATATAATAATATATATCAAGATTTAATCTTAAAATATTTTTACTATCTGTGTGTGTGTGTGTGTGTGTGTACATGAAGCCAGGGCCCATATGTGCAGAGGCAACAGATCAGTTCTGTCCTTCTACCATGTGGGCTCTGGGACCTGAAGTCAGCCGACTGGGCTTGGGGGTAGTGCTTTTATCCATGGGGTATGCCATTGCAGACCTGACCCCCGTTTTCCTTTTCCTTTTTCTCTCTTGCGACAGGGTCTCATTATGTGGCTTTGGCCAGCCTGGTACTCACAGAATTCTGCCTGCCTCAGCCTCCCAAGAGAAAGGATTAACGGTGTGTGTCCTCACTGGCCAGCTTGGAGATTTACTTTTATTAATTTAACTTTTGGATCTAGAAAGATGTCTCAGTGTTAGAGTACTTTCTGCTTTTCCAGAGGACTGAGTTCGATTCCCAGCACCTATGTTTCTACTCACAATTGCTTGTAACTCCAGCTTCAGGGGATCCAACACACTCTCCTGGCCTCAGGCGCTGTGCTCACCTGTACAAACCCACACACAGACGCGTTCATATACACATAATTAAAAAATAAAGTATTTTAACACCATATGTTTGTGGATGTGCGTGTAACCAAGTGTAGGTACCCAGAAGAGAGTGTTAGATCTCCCAGAGCTGGAGTTACAGGTGGTGTCTGGCACCAGACGCTGAGTGCTGGGAACAGAACCCTGGTTCTCAGAAGAACAACAGGCATGTTTAACCCCTGAGCCATTTCTCCGCACCCCCTTCCTCCTTTTTCTTTTGGGACACGGTCAAGCCATCCTCAAATTCAGGGAGCCTCCCTTCCCCAGCCTCCGGAGAGCTAGCATTCCAGGCGGGAGCTGTCAAGGCTGGCTTCCTTCCAGAGCTGGAAGGTTTTGAGGGGAGAGAGGGGGCAAGCACATGGCACTGGGTTTCAGATTTTCAGCCATTCGCCTTTCTCTGTCAGAGCACATTTTAAAGTCCGATGATTGCCTTGACTTTCCTCGTTTGTGTTTCTGTATTCGCTGGGCTTTCGGCGCAGTGACTAGCATGCCTTTGTTCTCACTAGATTAAGCCTGATAGATAATCTGGTTTAGTTATGGCTGCATTGTTTGAATCTCACTAATTACAGAGCACTGCTATGCAGTGCCAGTGGGGGGACATTTTAAATGCTCACTGGAAGAAACGAGAAGGTAGATCAAGCTAAGAAATGTACAGTTTCTCAAACCTGTCCCCCAGGGCCAATTTAAAGTTTGTCTTGCCAAACTGTTTACACTGAAAGTCTTAAACACACTAGGCGTGTTTCCAAGCAGGCAGGCGCTTGGAGGAAATTGGGAGTTTTGGGGGGATAATCCTGAGCTCCCAAAATGCTTTCTGCTCCAGGTCACTCAGGAGGGAAGGACTGGGGAGTGGCCAGGCCCATCCACAGCTTCTGAGATGAAAGGAAGACAAGGAGAGGGTCTGGAAAGAGGGGGGGAGGGCGGAGGGAGGAGCTGGGTGTGTGTGTGGGGTTCAGCTGTGCAAGCACAAGGACCCGAGTTCAGATCCCCGGCACCCATGTAAGAAGCCGGGGATTCATTGTGCACCGGCAACCCCAGAGCTGGGGGAGGTGGAAATGATGGGGTGACTGAGGCTCACTGCCCTGCTGCTCTAGCATTTTGGGTAAACTCGAGGTACAGTGATGTAGTAATATGAGCGGCGGGGCTGCGTCCCCAGCACCCCGGCCGCCTGCTAGCTTATGCCCCGAAATAACAACACACAAATTGTATTCATTTAAACACTGCTTGGCCCTTTAGCTCTAGCCTAATTCTGATATCCCGATCAACCCATCTCTAATAATCTGTGAGCACCGGTCTTAGTGAGCACCGGTCTTACCGGGAAGATTCTAGCCTACGTCCATCCTGGGTCGGAGCTTCATCGCGTGTGCCTCAGAGAGCAGAGCTATGCGTCTGCCCAGGCAAGAGGAGCATGGCATCTCTCTGAGACGTCTGCTTCTGAGAGGAGAGCTGTCGAATCTTAGCTCACTTCCTCTTCCTCCCAGCATTCTGTTCTGTTTCCTCCTCCCACCTATGTTTTAACCTATGAGGGCCAAGCAGTTTCTTTATTGCTTAACCAATTAAATCAACAGATTGATATATGACACTTCCACATCACAGTGAGAGGTCTTGTCTCAAAATATAGAGAGAGTTACAGGGGAAGAGACCTGGCATGGACCTCTGTCTCCCCTACAAAAACCAAACACACAAACAAACCAAACAAGAGGTGGAGGCAGGAACACACCGGGCCAGGCCACAGAACCAAGAGTCAGGAATAAACCAGCATTTAATGAATGAGGGGCCTTGTGAAGTGCCCTGTTTCCTTGGGATTAGAATAGAAGGGAAAATAGGGGCTCAATAAAGCAGTGTTTAGCTACGCTACTTCTTTTGGCTTCTAGGGGTACGTTCTTAACCTCTTGTTGTCCTCCACTTTGTGATTTATCTAGGGAATTCCCGGGGCAGGGTAGAGGGCACATCTAGGGCTTGGCATGGGGAACTGAGCAAAGCAAATGTACACTGGAGTGTATTTAGCAGCGGACGCTTTGTAGCACCGAGAAATAAGACCGAGAACAACTAAAAAGAAACGCGAGGTGCTGTTCTGGAATGAAAATCCTGGAATGCTAAGCCTAAGTGGGGCGGATTGTCTAGGAGCATAGATTTCTGGGCTTTGTTTTTTGTTTTTTCTACATATCACACATCACGAGGTTTAGTGGCTTTACTAGGTGGCTGGCAAAGGCAGTTGCACTTCAGGAGGAAGGAAAGAGATGACAGGAGAGTCACACAGCCAGTGCCAAGGTCGACTTGCTCACTTAACAAGTTGAAACAGTAATGCAGAAAACATTTTTTTTTTAATTGGGAGCCGTGGGGAGAGTTGACTTTAGCTGTCCCTGTGTTTCCAGGAATTGTCCAGGATTCTAGGCTCCAGGGGTGTCAGCAGGAGGAGGCCTCTGAGAGGCAAGATTGTGCTGCTTAGCTGTTGGGCTGACCTGCTCCATGGCGCAAAACCTGGACAAACGAGTTAAACCTTCTACACCTCTGTTGTCTAGGCTGTGAAATGTACCTGGTAACAGTTCAGTCTGGCTGGCTGTTGGAGGGGCTGAATTCAATACGGTTGGTTGAGCAATGGCTACACATAGCTTAAGGCCAAAGAAGTCTAATGACTTGCCTCGTGTGCATAAGAACCTTGACTTAATTCCCGGCACTGTATACACATGCGTGTGCATATGCACGCATGCGCGCGCGCGCACACACACACACACACACACACACACACAAGGATCTGGTATGATGTCAATGCATTTTTAATTATTCCTAGTGGAACATGCTGGCACATGCCTCTAATCCCAATGTTTGTTTGCGGGCTGGAGACAGGAGGATCAGGAGTTCGAGGTCGTCACCATTTTAGGCCTGTCTGGGCTACGTAAAATCTGATCCCCCAAAAAACCAAAAACATAAAAATTATTTTGGAATCTTCTACTTTGTTAGTTGACTTTTTCTTTCTCTTTTCTTTTTGTTTTTTGAGACAGGATTTCTCTGTAGCGTTGGAGCCTGTTTTGGAACTAGCTCTTGTAGACCAGGCTGGTCTTGAACTCACAGAGGTCCACCTGCCTCTGCCTCCTGAGTGCTGGGATTAAAGGCGTGCGCCATCGCCGCCAGGCTAATTAGTTGACTTTCGTGTGCCTGTCAGGAACCTGAAATGGAATTACTTTCCCGTAAATTCATGCACGTCAGAGAAGTTCCAGTGCTCTAGAAAACAGGGTATTTGGAAGTTGGACTTAATTCCCCTGTGGTGTGTGTGTGTAGTTCAGAGAACCAGTGCTGGGAGGTGGTTCTCTCCTTCCACTGTGTGGGACCAGTAACCAAACTCAGTAAGACTTGTCTGCAAAGGTTTGAACTTATTGAGCCATCTCGCTGGTTTCCACCTTATTTTCCAAGACAGGGTCTCTCATAAAACCTGGAGCTTACACCGGGCGATGGTGGCGCACGCCTTTAATCCCAGCACTTGGGAGGCAGAGGCAGGCGGATCTCTGTGAGTTCGAGACCAGCCTGGTCTACAGAGCTAGTTCCAGGACAGGCTCCAAAGCCACAGAGAAACCCTGTCTCGAAAAACCAAAAAAAAAAAAAAAAAAAAAAAAAACAAAAACCCTGGAGCTTACCAACTGTGCTAGACTGGCTGGCTAGTGAGTGCCAGAGTCTTCTGGTTTTATCCACCCAGCTCTGGATTACAGCTGTTTAACATCAGCCCCAGCTGGAGATTAAACTTAGATCCCTTTGCTTGCATACACAGGGAACATTTATCAATCAAATCATCACCCCAGCCCCAGGCTACCTCGCTTAAAAACTTATTCTTTTTCTTATCATTATTATTACTACTATTATTTTTATGGGTATTGGTATCTTGCTTGAACATATATCTGAGTCTGTGCAGCATGTGTGCCCGGTGCCTGCAGTGGTCAGAAACGGGTTTCATATCCCTTTGAACTGAAGTTATCGATGATTGTGAGCTGCTGTTGTAGGTGCTGGGACTTGAACCCCGGGTCCTTTGCAAGAGCAAGTGCTCTTAACCCCTGAGCCATTCTCCAGTCTCAGTCTCCTGATCTGTTGTGTCAGGCTGGTATCTGAGTTGATGGTGATGACTCTGGTGGGTGGAGGCTACTTTAGACACAGCCACACGGTCACGGCTGTCTGATGCATGTGCTCACGGACTCGGTAGGAAAGCGGTGGTTATGTATACCACCGAGGTACAATGCTGTCATCCAGCTTCTCCCTGGCTGGTCTTGAACTTCTCATGTTGTGCACGGAGACCTTAAACTTCTGGTCATCCCAGGTAAGAAGAAAAGGGAGGCTGACAAGATGGCGCGTCGGTAAGATGACTCAGCAGTTAAGAGTAAGTATCTCCTTTCCTCGGTCTGAGTTCAGTTCCAAACACCACAGAGAGAGGCTCACAACCTGTAACTCCAGAGGACCTGATGCCCTCTTCTGGCTTCCAGGGGCAATGTCTTCTCATGCACATATATGCATGCAGACACAGAAATTAAAAGAAAAAACCTTAAAATAAAAGAAGAAAAGGGCTCATGCAGTGGCTCACAGATAGAATCCCAGGATTCAGGAAGCCAAGATAGGAGACTCGCCATGAATTTGAGGCTAGACTACCTTCCCTTCCTAATTTTTTTTTTAGATCTGCCTGCCTCTGCCTCTCAAGAGCTGGGATTAAAGGCGGTTGTCACCACTGCCTGGCTGTTTGTTTTGTCTTTTAAGAGTATTATGGAGTATATGATTTTGTGTGTGGAATGCTGGAGAGGGCTGGTCAGGGAAGTTCTAGATAAAACCCTGATTGTTATAAAAATGAGTAAAAATGAACGGAGACTTGAGGGACAACTTGGTCCTTCCCTGTTTGCAGTGTGGGAAAGAGGAGCCCGGAGGTGCTGGAGGGCATTGTGCCTGCACCGTCGTCCAGCCCAGCCTGGTGCTAGCATGACCTTACGGCTCTCAGCTCTTCCAGAAGAATAGAGCCAGAATTTATCCTTCTCTCCTCTGCCCACCCTTTACTCTCCCAGCCCCAACCCCCTTGCTCCCACCCTCCAATCGTCCCACCCTTCCACACCCCCAGCAGTACAGGGTAAGCGCTCTATGGAGGCTCCACATTGCTTCTCTGCTAAAGTGTTTCCTTTAGTGTAAGAGTTACCGCTGGCGGGGCTGGAGAGATGGCTCGGTGGTTAAGAGCATTGCCTGCTCTTCCAAAGGTCCTGAGTTCAATTCCCAGCAACCACATGGTGGCTCACAACCATCTGTAAAGAGGTCTGGAGCCCTCTTCTGGCCTTCAGGCATACAGACAGAATATTGTATACTAAATAAATAAATAAATAAAAAAAAAAAAAAAAAAAAAAAAAGAGTTACCGCTGGCTTTTGCTCCTTCTATCCCTCCCTCCCCTCTTCCTTCCTTTTTTCCTTCCTTTCTCCCTTCTCACTTTTTTGCTTTGTTTGGTTGTTTTGTTTTGAGTCAGAGTCTGTGTTTGCAGCACTGGCTACCCAGGAACTCTGCATCAACCAGGAGGTCTCAAACTCAGAGAGATCCACCTGTCTCTGCTGGGATTAAAGGTGTGCACCGCTAGTTGTAAGTGTGGGGTTTTTTGTTTTGTTTTGCTTTTGTCATTAAAAACAAAAAAAGCCCGGGGGTGGTGTCCCACACCTTTAATTCCAGCACTCCAGGGGGGGGGGAGGGTCAGGAGCAGAGGCAGGCGATCTCTGTGAGTTCCAGGCCAGTTTGGTCTACAAATTGAGTTTCAGCATAGCCAGAGCTGTTACACAGAGAAACTCTGTTCCGAAAAAGCCCAAAACAGAACAAAATAACACATACCAAATCCCAAAAAAGAAAAAGAAAAATGAACAACACCCCCTTCCCCAACAAAAGCAAAAACAAAAAAGCATTTATTTTTGTTTTCATGTTCCTGTGGTGGTGGTTTGGGGTATAGGATCTTTCCTCCCAGTGACTTTGACAGAATCAGTACTTCAGTGTGGCTCTAGCCTGTCTCTTTGGCCAGCTAAGGTACCTGAGATAGGATGCCAAGGTGGCATTTTGGCTCTACTTCCTTTAGTGGGCAAGATTCTTTCTCTGCTTTCTGTCTACCTGAATGAAGCCGCAGCACCCTTGCTTCTGTCCACCATGAAGTGAAAGTTCTCTGCTGTGTGCTCCCATGCCCCATGTTCTTCCTTCCTTCCTCCTTCCTTCCTTCTTTCCTTTCTCTTTTTTTCTTTTTTTTTTAAAAAAAATATTAAAACATTTTCTAGAAGGTGAGGTTTTTATTTTTTTTTAAGATTTATTTATTACGTATACAGCATTCTGCCTCCATGTGTGCCTGCAAGCTAGATATAGATTATAGATTAACAAAACTAAGTTAGATTTAGAAAAAGAAAAGCAGAAGGACTGGAGAGACATCTTAGCAGCCCCTTTGCCATCTTACCCAGGCCTGTAACTCCAGAGAATTGCATGCCCTCTTCTGGCCTCTGAGGGCACCCTCCTACATGTGTGCAAGCATACACAGACACACACATTTGCTTAATTAACATTATAATAAGAAGAAAGGGTGCTACAGTAAGACCCTGACTCAGCCTGCCTAATAAATAGGGTAACCAGAGAACAGGCTGGGCACGGGCAAGAGCTCTGTAACAGAGGGGATCTGGGGCTTCAGTTGCTCCTGGAAGCCACATTGTAACCACCTGGTTCTGGTTGGTTTGGGACTTCCCTGGTTTTAGCACTGAAATTCCCAGGTCTTAGGGAAATCCCCAAGTATTCAGCAGACTGGAATTGTTGACCACCTTACCAGGTTACCCTGAATGATTGATTGGGAATTCCAGAAGATTCTGAGATTCTGATTTTTTTTTTTTTAAACAGAGGCTCGTGTTGCCCAGACTGGCCTTCAAGTTGATAGATAGTTAGAATGAGTTTGATCTTTCTCTCTCTTTATTTTTCTCTCTCTCAACAGGGTTTCTCTCTGTGATAGCTCTAGCTGCCCTGGAACTCACTGACTGGTCTCGAACTCACAGAGATCCACCTGCTTCTGCCTTCCGGGTTCTGGGACAAAGGCATGTGCCACCCCCACCTCCAGCCTTGATCCTATGCCTCCACCATCCAAGATATAGTTGTACACCACCATGTGTGATTTTTGTGTTAAATTTCCCCCTAAGCTTAAAACAATGATATATTTGTATTTTATGGATATGAGTGTTCTGTGTTCCTGTATGTATGTGTATCTCAGGTGTGCACAGTGTCTTTGGAGGTCAGAAAAAGTCACCCTATATCCTGGAACTGGAGTTATGGGTGGTTGTGAGTTCAAGGTTTCTTTTTCTTTTTTAAAAATATTTATTTATTATGTATACAATATTCTTTTTGTGTATATGCCTGCAGGCCAGAAGAGAGCACCAGACCTCATTACAGATGGTTGTGAGCCACCATGTGGTTGCTGGGAATTGAACTCAGGACCTTTGGAAGAGCAGGCAATGCTCTTAACCTCTGAGCCATCTCTCCAGCCTCCCTCAAGGTTTCTTTTGGCATGCATGCGTGTGTGCACATGTGTGTTTGTGTGTGAGTGATGTAGGCGTGCCACAGAGAATGTGTCTAAGCCAGAGACAACTAGGTGGAGTCAGTTTTCTCTTTTTCCCTTTGCATAGGTTCCGAGGATTGAACTCAGTTTGCCATGTTTTGCAGCAAGCACTTGTTTCTGCTGAGTCGGTTTGACAGCCCCATGATTTACATTTGCTTGTTTATTTGTTTGTTTGTTTGGGTCCCCTGTGCATACCCCCCCCCAGCCTTGAACTTGGAGTTGAGGGTGACTTTGAACTCCTGATCCTCTTGCCTCTACCTCCAGTGTGTTGAGATTACAGGCATGCTCCGCCACGTCCAGCTCTTCAAACTGCATATTTAAACCTCCTCGCTTGGTACTCATGCCAAAACCAGTTCCTTTTCCGGGTGTGGTTCTATTTAGAGACTGGAGGATACACAAGAGTAACTAACTGCCCACAGTCTCACGCTCGCCCGAGTCAGGCAAACTGTTCTTTCCTGAAGGGCGTGTTTACTTGGGTTTTCAAATTCCTGGCCAGTTCATAATTAGAGACTCAGTTTCCCTCTGTTATCAGTAGGTAGGGGCCAACATTAGTCAGTCTTTTGTTTTAGGACACACTTAGTGACTTTTCTGAGATTACATACAGCTCAGTCTCTCAAGTGTAATCAATGTGGGATAACATTCTTTAGAATACTCAAAATATTTCACGAGTCTTAAATATTCTATTTCCAGATGGGATAACACAAGCTTCAATTCCAGGAGTCAAACCCTGCTGCTGTAGAATGTACTTCCTGTGAAAGAAGGAACCGCGCCCTGCCTGCCTGCACTTTGCTGGCTGTGTGTTCTAGAACTGGAGGCCACTTTCTTTGCTTCTGAGAAACGGTCTGCGTGTTTCCTCTAAGCCTCTCCGTTGTGGGAGACTGGCTTCCACGGAATCAGCATTCTGCTGCAGGAACGTGCTCGCTCACACTGAATCCTTTTCTGGGTGAGAGTCCAGACGGAGTTCCCTGCTGGGAAGACAGACTGCCCCTTACAAATTCCCCACCTAAGCAGGCGTGCAGAACCCCCATTTGGAATGAGCTATAGGTGCATTCTTCTACCGAGTACCATGAATGACAGCCACGTCACTTCTGACCACAAAGGTGCAGTTCACAAGAATAGAAAGTGACTGTTTTGGGGATATTAGGGGCAGGCACGAACTTTTGACAAAGCTTTAGCCCGGGGCAGAAGGAGGGGGTTGGGAAGCCCATTCAGGGGTGCAGAAGGGGAGTCTCCAATGGTGTGTGCTAATTTTAACATAGGAAATATTTTGCATTTTACCTTTATAAAGCATAATGCATAAAACTGTGTTTTATCATTTTCATACAGCTGCGTAATGTATTTTGGCCATATTTACCCCAATACTTTCTCTTGTCCCAGCCCACTCCCCATGACCCCCTTCCTCTCTCAGCCTGTCTTCCCCTTCTCTCCTGTTTTTTTGTTTTCTTAAGGACTCAGTTATTTACGTGAGAGTGAGTGAGGGTTATTACAGGACATTCTATATCACTGAAGAAAATGTTCCCCCATTCCCTACCACCCTGAATGTCCCAGCAACCAACCTCAGGAGATTGGAAGCCTCATAAGCGCCCCACCCCCGTCTACTGATAACTGTATAAACCCTCAGGGATGGGTGGCGCCTCACTCACCCCTCCCCCTACCACAGCAGTCTGATTTAGACTTCCCAGTGCTGTCCTTGCAGGTAGAACTGGGGGACCAGTAGAGTGACAGGGCCTGGCGGTAGTGGTACATGCCTTTAATCCCAGCACTCGGGAGGCAGAGTTTGGCAGATCTCTGTGAGCTGGAGGCCAGCCGGGTCTATAGAGAGAGTACCAGGACAGCCAGGGCTGTTACACTGAAATCCTGTCTTGAAAAAACTGAAAGCAAAAATAAAAAGAAAACAAAACAAAAAAAGAGTGAAAGTTGTCCTGAGCCAGGGCCAGGGCCTCCCGTCCCCTCCTTGTCTAAAGACAGGAGGCCTCCAGCCCTTCGGCTCATCCGTTTCCTACAGCTCTTCCTGGAGAGAGTTAGACTTTCTTACTTCCAGGCTTTCTGTCTCCACTATCAAACCCAAAGTCTCCGCTCATTCTTCAGAACTGTTTCAGAGTCCCCCATCAACCCAGGCCACTGTTCAGAGGTAAAAGCCCAGCACCTCAAGATCTGAAACGGGATTTGTGTGTGTGAACACATGCACTGAGCCCCTTCTTGCTACCTTCCTGATCTGAAATGAGCTGCTTTTCTCTTAAATGATTTATTTGTTTTTATTTTAGGTGCACTGGTGTTTCGCCATGTATGTCTGTGCTGTGAGAGTGTTGAATCCCCCTGGAGGTGGAGTTACAGGCAGTTGTGAGCTGCCATGTGGGTGCTGGGAAAAGAACTCAGGTTCTCTGGAAGAGCAGTCAGTGCTCTTAACCGCTGGAATGACCTTCTTTAAAAGTAACCATTACATGTACGTTAGGAGTGATTTCAACAAAATGTTCTTGTCATGTTGATGGCAAGCTAATGACATGTCATGGGTGTCTTGTTCTAACGGGTGTTTCCACAGAACCTGTGGAAAGGATGGGGGGGTGAGAGTACATCACACCTCCAATACGAGGTTCTGGTTAACTATTTGAAGGCCTTGCATGATTCCAGTTTTGCAGGAAAGAGGGGCTTTCCGATTCCATGGTCCTCACTCAGTGCTTTTTGGTCTGGGACGCCCTGGTTGCCACGGCCACTCTAGGAGATGTCTGTGGAGCTTCTCTTCGGTACTGATGAGTCAAGGTTGGTGTTACCAGTCTCTTGATCAGGTTTTTCTTTGAATCTGGAGCCACACACAGGGGCTCAGACTTGTAATCTCTGCATTTGGGAGGCTGTGGCAGGAGGCTTGCTTATGTGAACCCAGGTTTCTGTTACATCTGGTCAGTGCTCTCTGTCTCTAACGCTTGCCAGTGTCAGAGAAACTCCCAGCCCCTGGCTGTGCAGGGAACAGCACCATCAAACCTAAACAAGAACTGGAGGTTCAACTCGGAGGGTGCTTGCCTCTGACCCACAGAACCCTGCATCCCATCCCCAGCCGTGCACAAACAAGGCGTCACAGTGTGGCACACCCAGCACTCTGGAGGTGGAAGGGGAAGGATTAAGAGTTCAAGGTCATCCTTGGTTCAGACTGTCTGAGGTCAGTCTGGACTACAGGAGATCCTACGCCCCTCTTCAAAAAAAAAAAAAAAAAAACCCAATGAAACAAAAACCTGAATTAAAACCACTGAGTCCATCATTTTACAGGTTCCCCCTATGTGCGGTGCTCTATAAAAGTCATGGCTGGGGAGGAGAAACAGCTCCGTGGAGAAAGGCACTTGTTGTCTTTTTGGAGGACAGAGTGCAATTTCCAGCAAGTGTAGTGGGTTATAGATGAGCCCGGGGTTAAGTATGAGAGCTTATTTCAAACCAATCAACAAACTAGGAAGGGGTGGTGGGAAGAGCTAGAAAACAGACTGTGAGGCCAACAAGGGGCTGGAGAGATGGCTCAGTGCTCACGAACACGTCCTGCTCTCGGGGAGGACCCATGTTCAGTTCCCAGCTGCCATGTCAGGCAGCTCAAGACCATCTGTAAACTCCACTAGGGGATCTGATGCCCCCTTCTGGCCACCTTGGGCACTACACTTATATGTACATATACAAAGACATATACACAAAACTTTTTTTAAAAAAGATTTCTTTATTAATTATGTATACACACACCAGAAGAGGGCACCATATTCCATTACAGATGGTTGTGAGCCACCATGTGGTTGCTGGGAACTGAACTCAGGATCTCTGGAAGAACAGTCAGTGGTCTTAACCTCTGAGCCATCTCTCCAGCCTCTACACAAAACTTTTTTATTTTTTGTTTTGAGGTAGGGTTTCTCTGTGTGGCCCTGGCTGTCCTGGAACTTGCTCTGAAGGCTGGAATTTGCTTGTAGACCAGGCTAGCCTTGAACTCAGAGATCTGCCCACCTCTACTCCCCAGTGGTGGGATTAAAGGGATGTACCACCACTGCCTGGCTACGTATACATATACAGAGACACATGTATATACATAATTAAAAAACTGTAAAAGAAAAACAAGACACACCCAGATGAGCAATTTAACACAGGATAGTAATGTTGTCATCTTACAGTAATACACTGTTGTCTGCCGTGCGTACGGTCACGATGTCATCAGAATCATAGGTGGCTGAGGAAAATGAAGGTGTGCAGGTTGCTGTATGAACTCTGACCTACAAACACTGACAATATAGTTTCTAGAACAGTCTCTTGGAGACTGTTCTCTTGGCTTGGAGAAGTTGTCCCCACCTAACACAGTACTCTCTGCGGGTCTCCAGCCCTGGGTTCAGCTTATTAATCAATTACTTTTCCTTCCTGAAAGTTCCTCTTTGGAGTCCAGGCTGCTCTTGAACTTGCAGGTATCCTCCTGCTTCAGCCTAACGAATGCCGTGATTACAGCTGTGCACCACCACACCTGTCCTGGAGTTGGCTTAATGTTCCTAAGAGTTACTGGCATCTTCCACGATTCATCTGCTGTCTCCAAACACTGCCGTTGGTTGCAGAAGGGCGGGGATGTGGCCAGTGAGGTATCCCGATGCCTAGAGCAGTGCCCGGCACTCAGTAGGGTGTTCACTACCATCACTGACCGACTGAACTATTGGCCCTGTTACCTCTCCTTTTCATTTTTACTTACTCAGCCAGATCCACAGCCTGGGGACATAACCCCGGAAGTAGCAGGCAGTCCTGTCCCAGCGCCCTTTGGGCAGATGCCAGCCTTGTGCATCTGCAGCCAGCCGAGAGCCACATACTTTCCAGGTGTTTGGAATGGCGGAGCAAGGCAGGGGGTGAGTCACCAGCTCACTGCTCTGCCTTTCTGAGGATCTTGATGACACATGACCTCAATCCCCAAGGTCCAGAGCCAGCTCTGACTCACGCATGTTAAAGAAGGTCGCACTGAGGACAGTGTGTGACCAAAACAGACCCACCTCACCAGTGCTCCTTCCTGATGGCTGAATGAGAAAATGCTGCCTTGTGTAGTCTGCCGGGCCAGCTGGCTGCTGGCTGCGTTCCTCACCTATTCCTCTGGAGAACTCTCAGCTTTTTATGGTCGTGCCTTCTTTCTTCACTTCCTTTCTCTCCCCTGGGCTCCATCCTTCTTCCTTGTCTTCCCCGAGGGCGTGACAATGATGTGTCAATCAAGACAGTTCAGATCAGCTATCCAGGCACATAGCAAAGTTTAAATCCCTCACAACAGGAAAATGAGACACCCCCCCACCCCGTCCTCTCTAACTACTTGGGCACTTTGTCTGAGGTCAGAGGGTCCAGCTCAGGATCGTGAACACGATCATTTGGGCAGGCTGGATGTGAATTATCTATCTGATTATGTTCTAGTTGTTGAACTCTGATTTCTTACTGACTTCTGCTGGGATGTGACATCATTATTCTCATGTCTAGGTTAAAGCAGCTAGGTAGACAACAACAAACTCAGAAATAATTAGAAGTAACCAGATGTGTTACAAGTGCAGGCACAGCATCCATGAGTTTGAGTCTTAGGACCTCAGTTGGAGATCAGTTTACAGGGAGAGAACCCAGGGGTCCCGGGCGTTTCCATATGGATTCCAACAAGCTCAGCTTGGCTGTGCAGGCTCGCCTACACACTGAGAATGCTTGATAAAAGCAACTCAAGAGAGGAAAGGTTCGTTCTGGATAGAGTTGAGAAGATACGGTTTCTCACGGTGGGGAAGGCACGGCAGTGGGCATGACTAATGGCTGTGCTGGTGGCAGGGTGTGGCTGGAGGTTCACAGCTCTGTGACACAAGAGCAGGGAACTAAGTTGAAACTCAGTTGGTGGAAGGAGAGAATCCATCACAGTAAGCTGTCCTGTAACCACCACGTGAAGACCCTGACACACCCATGACTGCAGAGACACACACAATCACAGACACATGCACACTGAATGAATGTAATAAAATCTCTTAAAAATGTAAGGTCTGGGGCTGGAGAGATGGCTCAGAGATTAAGAGCATTGGATGCTCTTCCAGAGGACCTGGGTTCAATTCCCAGCCACCACATGGTGGCTCACAGCCATCTATAATGAGATCTGGTGCCCTCATTTGGCCAGCAAGCATACACGACAGCAGAAAACTGTACGCATAATAAACAAACAAACAAACAAATAAATAAAATGTAAGGCTTGCTACAATATCAAGTGATACAAAGGGGTACTGGTTCTTTTCTTCCAAAGTGACCAGTATCCTTCCCTGGAGAAAGCTGGTGCTTAAAGTTTCTCACGTGCTTTCGCAGGTTTATTCCCCAGCCATTGGAGTGATCTGTGCGATGTGTGTAGCGTGCCTCTTGTTTCTTTTTCATCTCCCATTGAAGTCTCAAGTAGCTTCCTGTCTGTGAGGCACAGCCTCAGTCTTGTCATTGTATCGTAGTATTCCTTTGAAGGAATTCATGTGTGAGCCAGTGCTTCCTGAGAGGACATATAAAATCGCCGCAGGTGGCTGTGGGAACTACGTTCTGTCGTGTGGTGGAGCTGGGGGAAGATGAGACCGGAGAATATTGTGTTTGTTTATTTTCGTAGCTTCGCCTAAAACACCTGACAGGACTCCTCGGGAGAGAGGCTTCATCAAGGATTTGAACAGCTCACCCGGATGTGGGGTGTCGCTCGCTCAATGGGGGAGCAATTGCTTAGTGTGCTCCAGCACCGCAGAATAAATGCATGTAAACTTGTTTCTCAACTGACCACAAATATCTCTGTAAAGGGGAGGAAGGAAGGCGATGCCACTCAGAGGCCTGACACTCTTGAGAACGGACTGTTTTCCCAGAGGCAACACACTTATCCCACGATGGACGCAGCAGCCTCCACTGGCTCCACACGGCTTTCCGTGTGACCCTCGCTTGCAGTGAGACAGATATTTTTTGTTCTTTCTTCCATGGGAGAAAGGAGATTTGCTTACTTATTTTAAAATTATTCTTTAACTAATTAACACATATTTGTTCTTTTTTTTTTTTTTTGGGTTTTCGAGACAGGGTTTCTCTGTGGTTTTGGAGCCTGTCCTGGAACTAGCTCTTGTAGACCAGGCTGGTCTCGAACTCACAGAGATCCGCCTGCCTCTGCCTCCCGAGTGCTGGGATTAAAGGCGTGCGCCACCACCGCCCGGCTCCCGCAGATATTTTAGATTTTTAGGTCAAATGTGTTTGTAACTACGTTCTGCCCTGTTAGAGTGCCGGCTGTCATACACAGTATGCAAGTGCATGAGCATTCATGGTTCTTTTTTTCAGACAGGGTTTCTCTGCGAAGCCCTAGCTGTCCTGGAACTTGTTCTGTAGGCTAAAAGAAAAAGAAAAATGAAAATAGGTGCTGGAGAGATGGCTCAGTCTTTTAGAACACTGGTTCTTACAAGGAACTACCTGAGGCCAATTCTAACACCCACATGGTGGCTCACAACCCTCTGTAACTCCAGTTTCAGGGGACCCAAAGACCTCTTCTAACCTCTGAGGGCACTAGGCAGGCATGTGGTACACACACGTCCATATTTGCCAGCAAAACACTCATATTTATAAAATAACAAGTCTAAATAAATTTAGGAAAATAGAATAAAGACTTAAGTGTGAGAATGCACATCGACAGTGCCGGCACAAACTGGAGGCTGGCACGTGTCTGCAGCCCCAGGACCCCAGAGGTGAAGACCTGGCAGCCACGGTTGCTGACTTGTGGCTAAGTGTCTTACAAAGGACTTAAAGAAGGAAAGGGTTAACTTGGCTGTCAGTGTTGACTGAGGTTTCTGTCCTGCCCAGTTCCTGCAGTAGTTAAGCCCCAAAGAAATCACACAGAGGTCTACATTAATTATAAACTGATTGGCATATGAGTTCAGGCTTCTTATTAATTAATTCTTACATCTTAAACTAGCCCGTTATTCTTGTCTATGTTAGCCACGTGGCTTGGTACCTTTTTCAGCGACGCAGTCACATCTTGCTTGCTCTGTGTCTGGGTGACAACTGTGGACTGAATCTTTCTTCTTCCCAGAATTCTCATTGCCATACCGCTACTTCCTGCCTGGCCACTGACACCCCACCTATATACTTCCTACCTGGCTACTAGCCAATCATTATTTTACTAAACAAGTACAAGAAGCAAATCTTTACAGGGTAAAACCATTGTCCCACAGAATCTCAGTTTGAGGGAACACAGTCCACCACAACAGGGAAGGGTACAGTTGTGAGGGCAACTCTAGCTTGGTGACAGGAGTGTGAGACCTTGTTCTGAAATCAAGAAGTAGTTAGAGGTAAACTTGCCACTGTGTGTGGAGCCCTGTGTTCAGCACTGCCTAAAAAGTCAAACCTGGTGGTACAGAACCATAACTTCAGCACTGAGTAGGCAGAGGCAAAAGGATTGGAAGTTCAAGATCATCCTGGGCTACACAGGAAGCTTGAGACCAGTCTGAGCTACATGGAATCCTGTTTCAAAACAAAAAACAAACAAACAATCAAACAATCAGAAACACCCCCCCCCAAAGAACCAGAATAAAAATCGGCCACCCAAAGAAGGAAATAAATAAAAATAAATAAGAAGCAGTAAGGAGGCTGTGGAGAAATAAAATATCAATAGATAGCCAGTCCACAATCCAGCATAAATTCAAGAGAATTGAATGCCTCTGTGCTTACACAATCCTGTGCCCATGTGTTCTGTGGGATAATGCTTTTATAACTGTAAAGATACACTTGTATTGGTTTAATAAAAACACTGATTGCCAAAGTAGCCAGGCAGGAAGTATAGGTGGGGTGATCAAACTAGGAGAATTCTGGAAAGAGGAAAGGTAGAGACACAGTCACAATCCAGACACAGGGAAAGCAAGATGAGAATGCCTTACTGAGAAAAGGTACCCAGCCATGTGCTTAAACATAGACAAGAATTATGGGTTAACTTAAGTGTAAGAGCTAGTTAATAATAAGCCTGAGCTAATAGACCAAACAGTCTATATATTATAATACTTATTATAATTATATATAATATATATTAATTATATATATAATTAATATAAGCCTCTGTATGTTTCTTTGGGATTGAACAGCTGCAGGACCAGGTGAGACAGAAACTTCTGTCTACATATGTGTTCACAGAGTTCCTCGTAAGGGGCAGAAAGAGTCTGTATAGTGCCAACTCCTGGGTGAGTAAAAAGGTGGATTATCCACCTAGTGGACTATTACTTGGAAATAAAAAGGAAGATCTAACACATGCCATGTTTAGTCTTGAGAACACATCATCAGGATGGAACCAGTCATGATGACTTGCCTAGTATATAATTCCTTTCATGAAGTATTCAAAAGGGGCAGAGACATAAAGACCCAAAGAGGATTAGTGGTTGCCTAGGTGAGAAAATCTTACAATAGTGCAGGCTTCTCTCTGGGGCAAAGAGACTATTCTTGAATTAAGAAAAGGTGCTGGTTTCACAACTTCCAGAACATTCTACAAACCACTCAATTGTACACTTTAATTAAAGAAGGTAACACTGGGCTAGCAAAATGACTCATTGAGTGAGGGTACCTGCCACCAAGTCCGATGACCTGAATTTGAGTCTCACAGCCCACACAGTGGGAAGAAAGAAGCAGTTCCTTCACATTGTCCTCTGACTTCGATACGCATGCCTTGGCTCTCATGCCCCAACTCCCACACACAATAGATGTAATTTTAAGAGGGCGCATGTCATTGCATGTGAATTATGCCTTGATTTATAAAAGGAGGGAGGGCAGAGATGAAGAGTTACATTATTTACTCATCAGGAGCCCCAAGGGAGAGTCCAGATAGAAGAAACACAGTACTCTTGGCACACCTGTGATCCAGGTCCTTCCACAGCTACCACATTTTGTTCTGCAGCATGATAGTTTAAACCTGTTATGTCAATACTTAGACAGTAGGAAATCAATAGGAGCAAGAATTCAAGGCTAGCCTTAGCTACACAGTCAAATCCATGTTGGCCTGGGGTGCATGAGACTCTCAAATAACAAAGACAAAAAGGGCTTGTGGGATAGCTTGGTGAGTAAAAGGCACTTGTACCACAAGATTCGTGACCTGAGTTCCTGGAACCCACATACAGGTGGAAGGAGAGAATGCACCCCACAAAGTTGACCTTTGACTAACTCCACAAAGTTGGTCTTTGACCTCAACATGCATGCTGTGCACTTGAATTTCACCCCCTCCCATGTATGCATTTATGTGTGCAGGCACACGCACACACACACAGTAACAATAAATTTAAAAATGTAAAAGCAACCCATGTTTGTTGTGGAATATTTATTTAAGATATGTTGCATTTGTTTATTTTGAGGAGTATTTGTTTAATGATGCCAAGATGTGTTGTATTCTTTTGTGTTGCATTTGTTTAACTCTGTGTTACTTTGCCTGTCTAAAACACCTGATTGGTTTGATAACAAACTGAACAACAAGTAGCTAGGCAGGAGAGAGAAATAGGTGCCAGGCAGAGAAAATAAATAGGAGGGGAAATCTATGCTAGAGAGAGAGAGGAAAAAAAAAGGGAGGAGAGGAAAGGAGGATGCCAGGGGTCAGCCACACAGCCACATAACCAGCCATGGAGTGAGAAGGAAAGATATCTAGAAAGGTAAAAAACCCAGAGGCAAACATAACTAAACAGAAATGGGATATTTAAGTTAGAAAAGTTGGCTGGAGCCGGGCGGTAGTGGTGCACGCCTTTAATCCTAGCACTTGGGAGGCAGAGGCAGGCTGATCTCTGTGAGTTTGAGCTCAGCCTGGTCTACAAGAGCTAGTTCCAGGACAGGCTCCAAAGCCACAGAGAAACCCTGTCTCGAAAAACCAAAAAAAGAAAAAAGAAAAGAAAAGAAAAGCTGGCTGGAATCAAGCCAAGCTAAGCCCGGAGATTCATAAGTAAGAATAAGTCTTTGTGTATTTATATGGGAGTTGGGTGGCGGGCCCCCAAAAGAGTAAAAAAAAACAATTACACATATTTTGTCCAAAATGAAACAAATGAGGTTCAGAGTCTCAGAACTGAGGTGACAAGTCCAGAGAATAGTGAGCACATGAGAGTTGATAGCTCAGCTCTGTGTGACATGGGACATATATGTCCTTCCTGGACATCACACACACACACACACACACACACACACACACACACACACACACACCGTAGGCCCTCCAGAATACAGGATGAGTGCTCTACCACTGAGCTAAACTCCTAACCATGGAGAGTGGGATAAATCATGAATTACAACTGGACGTTGCTTACTGCAATATCTAACATGGGATTATGATCAACACTACTATGATCATTAGTATTATTTATGATACCCTGAGTTTGTGTCAAATTGACGAAAGACCTGATCTTCTTGTTTGTTTTTGTTTTTCGAGACAGGGTTTCTCAGTAGCTATGGAGCCAGCCCTGGAACTCATGCTGTAGACCAGGTTGGTCTTGAAATCACAGAGATCCACCTGCCTCTGCCTCCCAAGTACTGGGATTAAAGGCATGTGCCGCCACTGCCCAGCAGAACTGATCTTTTATATAAAAGATACATCCAAAATCTACACAGCAGGGGAAGGAGAATTACTGAAAGCTGTCTTCTGATAATGAGATGGCAGTTGTGCTCAGGAACTCATGATAACCGTGATGATCTGAACAAGACATGCCCTGTAAACGTTCTGTCATGGATGAGGCTTCTGGTCTCGCTGAAAGATTCAAAAGCAGTTAGTTGTTGCTTCCTGAGGAGCTGAGTTAGTGGTTGTTGGGGGAGGGTGGGGACCTTTCCTTCAGCAGTGTAGCCCCTGAACTAACTGCCTGTGCTCTTGAATTTAGCCCCCAGCCCTCAACCCCTCAGCCCCTCAGCCCTCTAGCCCACTTACATAGAGCTAAACTCTTTTTTTAAAAGATTTATAGCCCACTTACATAGAGCTAAACTCTTTTTTTTTAAATAAGATTTATTTATTATATATACAGCATGTTTGCAAACCAGAAGAGGGCATCAGATCTTACTACAGATGGTTGTTAAGTACCATGTGGTTGCTGGGAATTGAACTCAGGACCTCTGGAAGAGCAGTCAGTGCTCTTAACCTCTGAGCCATCTCTCCAGCTCTTCCTAGTTAAACTCATTAGGCCACTGAAACAAAGACAGGAAAGTAGAGGGAAGGGGAACTTGGCTGGGAGAGGAAAGGTATCGGCTTGTGTGGGAGCGCCCTGGGAGAGGGTAATGGCGGATTTTCTGAATTTCAGTTCTGTTGCTGTGATGAAATCACCCTGACAGAAAGCACCCAGAGAAGGAAAGGGTTAATCTATCTGATGATTCCAAGCATATTCATCATTTCAGGAAAGTCAGGGCAACCAAAACTTGAAGCAGCCAGTGACATCACACACCTGGAGTCAAGGGCAGAGAGAAATGAGTGTGTGCATGCTTGCTCTTATACAGTTCTTCATCGCCACTCTTATACAATTCAGGATGGTTTGCCTAGGGAATGGTGCCACCCACAGTGGCTGGGTCCTTCTACACATCAGTTAATGAAGACCTTCCCCCAGATATGCCCATAGGCCTACTCAGTGTATCCAGTCCCTCCCTGAAACTCTTTTCAGATCATTCTTAATTAGTAATTGATGTGAGAAGGCTCAGTCCATAGTGGATAGGGCCACCCCTGGGTTGGTGGTCCTGGGTTCTATAAGAAAGCAGGCTAAGTAAGCCAGGAAGCAGCACCCCTCCATGACATCTGCATCAGCTCCTGCCTCCAGGTTCCTGCCCTGCTTGAGTCTTTGTCCTGACTCCCTTTGATGGTGAACTGGTGAACACACATGGCCAATAAACCCTTTCCTCCCCAACATGCTTTTTGCCACAGTGTTTCGTTACAGCGATGGGAACCCGAACTAGAACAGGAGGGAAGTAAGAATGCATGAAGGAGTCTAGTCAGGGCACCCAAAACTTGAAGGGGTTACTCAGGAAAAGGGGGGCAGTAGGTTGGACCCTGCACCACCGAGGGTGAAAGCAGAGGCCGAATGGGCAGATGCTGGTCACCCAAACAGAGACAGGAATGTTAACAGTGGCATATGGCATGCCATTCAAACAAACAAAACTTCCAAAAACCTGAGGCAGGAGGATTGTTTTGAGTTTGAAGTAAGCCTAGGTAGGCTACAGAGTGAGTCATAGGCTGGGGCTAAATGAGGCCTTCTCTCTCCCAAAAACAAATTTTCTCTATATATCATTATATAAGTACAGTAGTAGCAATTATATGTATAATATGTATATTGTAAAGTATATTTACTATATATTTTATATGTCATGGTTATCTTATTTTAAAAATTTTTTAAAAATTTATTTTAAATTGTGTGTGTGTGTGTGTGTGTGTGGATGAGGGGTGTATGTGCACGGGACTCCAGGTATTCTTGGAGATCAGAAGGGGGCGATGGATACCCTGGAGCTGGAGATACAGGTCGTTGCTAGCTGCCTGGTGTGGGTGCTGGGAACCAAACCTAGGTTTTCTGCCAGAGTGGAATATGGTCTTAGTCTATGCGCCATCTCGCTAGCCCTAGTGATAATGTCCTTTTTAATAGCTTAATAGGCAACTTGCCGAACAACCTGGGGAGAGTCTCAGTGAGAAACTGTCAGGATCAGGCTGGCTGTGACCTTGAGGCGGGAAGATGAGAAATATCATTTTGAGAAGTATCATTTCGCGACTGACCCTGACCCTGGACTGTGTGAAAGAAGAGAGAGAGAGCTGGGCGCAGATGTGCACGCATCTGTTTCTGTGCTGCAGCTGCTTCTCCCAAGCTGGGGCTGCTGTGGCTCCATGCTATGATGAGCTGTAACCTGGCACTGTGGGCCACATAAGCCCCTCCTTCCCTCTGCTGGCTGGTCTTATGTCAACCCGACACAAGCTAGAGTCATCTGCAAGGCGGGAGCCGCAACTGAGAAAATGCCTCCCTAAGATCCAACTGTAAGGCATTTACTTAGTGATTAATAGGGGAAGGCCCTGCCTACTGTTTGGGTTGGTGGTTCTGGGTGCTATAAGAAAACCCGTTGAGCAAGTCAGTAAACAGCACCCTCCAGGGCCTCTACATCAGCTCCTGCCTCCAGGTTCCTACCATGTTTGAATATTTGAGCTCCTGTCCTGACTTCCTTCAGTTATGAACAGTAATATGGATGTGTAAGCCAAATAAACCCTCCCTCCCCAACATGCTTTTGTTGTGGTGTTCACTGGAGCAGTAGAAATCCCGACTAATACAGCCACTTAGTTGTGAATGTCAGGGTATTTTTCATAGCAACAGGAAATGAAACTAGGGGAAAGATAGATGTATATATATATGCACACACACATATATACACATACATATATGTGTACACACACACACGACTGTGAGACATGGATCAGTCATGCACTAAGCAGTGACTTTAATATTATAGAATTACATTCTGGAAGTCCAGATCAGCACGTGGAAACAAGCCTCTTAATGACGCCTGCCTGAGACTTTGCCACATGGACGTGATGTATCTGATCTCCCCTACCTTCTTCCTCCTCTTTCCCCATCCCTCTCTGTTCCTTCTCTTCCCTTCCCTCCTTGTCTGTCTTTCTTTCTTTCTTTCTTTCTTTCTTTCTTTCTTTCTTTCTTTCTCTCTCTTTCTCTTTCTCTCTTAATTACATTGCTTGGCTGTGCATGTTTGTGAGTACCGGTGCGTACATGCCAGGCACACGTGTGGAGGACAGAGGCTTGCAGAACACGGAAGCGTGCATCCGAAAGTGCCTTGCTCCGTATTTCCATCCACGGAGGCACAAACTCCTTTAAGACATGACAAGCATCCTCCATCATTCACCCACACACTCACCTCACACCGTAAGAGCTAAATAAGGACCCCTCTTCCCCCCAAATTTAATAATCCCCAGAAGGGAGCATCTGCAGCCTCTCTCCCCTCCACCTTAGATCCTCGGGGCCCCAGCATGGTCAACACTGCCCTCTGGCAGCGCTGCAATGAGAACACCACAAGCTCCTCACTTCTTATTCACAGAGGAAGTTCTGAGATCCCCCATTATCTATTGATCCCCTGGCAGAGTGATAGAGTCCTTAAGCCTAATTATGTGGGGGGAATGGCAGGGATGTTGGCAGAATGGTAAACTCCTTTGGCTAACGTACGGCATATGTCAGAGGGCTCCGGCGAGCTCCCATATCTGTCTGTACTGTTAATAGAGTAGGTTACATGCCAATTACCAAGGCATCCATCAGCCCGGCCGGGTACAATGGAGGCACTGTTCATGCACTTATGGGCACATTCCTTCTCCGCATCAGAAGCAGCTGGGCCAGATAAAGACCACTGGGTTTCAAGATTTAGTGTCGTGTTAGGATTGAGATGAGACTGGCCCATCTCCTGCAGGCATCTTTCACCTGGATTCTTCTGGGAGGTGGGGGGAAAGGTTGTGTTTCTCACTGTCTTCAGCCATTTCCTGCTCAGGCTGTGCTGGCTGGCTGGGTGGAGGTGCTGAGGATGAAGGGAGAAACAAAGCCACCAACAGACTCAGTGACAAAGGCACAGTAACCGAAGTGGGTAAATAGATTCCCAGAAAGAGAGCCGACCGGCACATGCGCCGGTGTCTGCTTTCAGAATCTACAGCCTGAGACAGCTTCCTCCTAAGAGTTTGTCTTTCCGCTCTCTTCCTTTTGATGTTTCTTTTTCGTTCTTTCTCCCTCGGATGCAGAAAGGTGGTTTGGAAATCTTGCAGTATCATCAGAATAAAAAAAAATTCTGTTTCTGGTGATATTTTTAACCAAGCACGGAAACCAATGTGTCTAGAACCTGACTAGAGAAAGAAAGACCCTGCTCTCTTTCCCGAGGATCCTCGAACGTCGCGGGCAGAGAGCGCGGCACCAGAGCCTGGAGTCAAAATGGCAGATGTTGGAGATTTGGGGTTGGGGGTGGGGGAGGCAGATAATCTGAGCCTCTCCTGCGATTTCTTCCGGGGTTCCCATTCACTCTGCAGCTCAGTCCCCAAAACGAAACAGTTGCTGTCCACTTGCTTAAGACTACACAGCCAAGTGCCAGCAAAACAATAAACAAATAAACTAGTGGTGGCAGGACCAGCCTCCCTGGCCTGCCTTGGCACCCTGCTGGCCGACCGCGGATAGAGCAGGAACCTCACGGTGGCCCTTTTTAAAAATCAACACTACCCACAGCTATTGAACAGGCAGATACTACATGCTAGCCGTCATTTGTGTGCGATTCCAGCTCCGAGTCTTCTCCCTCGATCTCCCAGATGAAAATACAGTAATTAACTCCATGCAGAAGGGAGGGGAGCTGTCTCCCCCCCCCCTTCCTCCTTAGGCTTGAAAAGAGATTCTAGCAGATAATTTGGCTGAACATGAAAAGGCAGAAGCTGGTTAGAGACGCCCAAATGAAGTGCTAGGTTGGTGAGACTCCGAGGCCGAGCTGGTTATTCCACGACATGAAAAGCAGACATTTATCTGTTCCTATGGAGATGCAGTTTCTACTAGTCAGTCAGGCATGGGGGCGCGGGGGGGGGGGGGGTTGTCAGACAATAGCCAGTAGGTCCTTCTTCCATCTTGAGAGACACTCGATTCTGATTGTATTCGGGCATTTTACCTAAATGTAAAGGCATCAAAATGATTCCTGAGAAATAAATACCCGTGAGACTAAGCGCTGACAATTTCAAGTGACCGAATTGAACTGGGAATCTCAGCTTCTCCAAGGAAGAAGTTGGGGTGTGATCGCCTCCCCCTTCTAGTTCCAAACCTGAATAAAACAGTCCATGAGGCGATAAGTTAAGAGTCGAACTTCCCCCAAGCACAACTGGGGGGCGAGAAGGGGAGTGCCAACATGAAAACACTCTGGAAACAGGAGGAAGACACGCTTGGAGAGAGCACAGCCCCGGAACTGCTGTCCTTGTCTGAAAACCACACAGGGATCAGGGGTGCTCTGACATTCTGTATTTGTTACCAATCCCAGGCACACACCTCGTGCTCATCTGCAGCCTGTGTTTATTGCAATAAATGCTTGGCGAGGTGAGTTCCTGCAACACATGGACGCCGGCACCCTAATCTCACAAGTGTCTTTCTTCCCACCCCCCTTTCACCGTTTTTTACGCATGCCTGAGGCAAAAGAAAATGGAACAGAGGGCTTCCAAGAGCTAATTGGGGAGGGAGAAGGCACTTCCAGAGGTCCCGTTTCTAAACGCTGTTTGCTGGTCCAGCCCCCAGCGGAGAGGCACACGACCTGATGCGACCCAAAGCACGATGGTGACGCAACAGAATGGCCCAGGCAAGATGGGATTTATCTTTAAGCAATTTCACTCTCGTTAATGGAGCCATTCAAGTGCCGCTCAAACGCACAAGTCAGGGAAGCAAACAGGAGGCTCTGTCCTGGGTTACAATCCGGAAGCTTCTCCGGCTCCCTCCTCTCCGGGAGCCAGCAGGGAACAAAGACACCGACGGGGAGAGGGAGGGAGGGAGGGAGAGAGAGAGAGAGAGAGAGAGAGAGAGAGAGAGAGAGAGAGAGAGAGAGAGAGAGAAAGAACACCATTTGGAGCAATCCCAGCCAAAGCCCCCAAAGGTGCCATCCCAATGTGGGTGATAATGAATGACATCCCAGGTTTAGGAGGCAACAGAAACTCACCTGTGATTACCAGAAGTGGACAGGGGCGCCGTTAATGTGGGGTATTTCCTCATGTTTGCCTGTATCTTTCATTTGATAATTTTAGATTAAACAATTATTTTTAAAAAAGGAAGTATATGGTCAACCTCCTCCTTAGGTTCACACAGGGTAAATTAAGCTCACCTCTTAGGTGTGGATCTCACTGGAGATGGCCAGTAGCCACTTAACCAACGGTGACACTTTCAGATATCTCCCCAACCCGCACTGTCTTAAACAGGTACATACACGCGTACTTAAATTCACACTGTATCATTTAAATGCACTGTCGTGAACCTTGTTTACCTTAAAAAAGTCTACCATAAGTAATTTTCAGTACACATGTTTTAAAGAATAAGCTTCTAGTTTGGGGGGATGGAACATTTGTTACTGGGGAACAGCAACTGTTCCTCCCCTCCCCCACAGGCAGTGACTGCCGTTTTCTGTGCTCCTTTTCAGGGTCACAAAGATCGCACTAGTGTGTATCAGACACCTTGGTTTTACACAAATAACTTTTGTCCTCATGGTAGAGAAACTTGGCCGTTTTAAATGATGAAAGCCTATCTCTTTGAACGCTATTCCTTAGAGTATTTCCTGTGTCCCTCTGATGGGTTTTGAGGTGGCTCTCAGCCTTTTGATTCCGTAAACATCGCTGTGGTAAATTCTCTATTCTCTTGTGCACCCTGAGATTTTTCTGATCAAACCTAGTCCCCCTTTTCTGAGCCCCCCCCCCCCCCAGTTCCCTGCACTTGGCCCCGAGATGTCCAAATCCAATGGAAAACTGTTCAAATGAACTTTTCGTTAAGTGACGGTATGAGCGTCCCATTGGGCGGCAGCACAAACGTGTGTCTCGTGGTGGTGGGTTTTTGTCTTTTTTTAAATCATTTTATAATTTTTTTTTGCATTGTTCAGAGTAAAACCCAGCCCTCCCCCACCTTTAACACCCACTCCCCACCCCCGCAGCGGCCACCTCTTCCGGCACTTTTAAATGTCTCCCCCAGCTTGGGCAAGAGAGACTCTAAAAAAACAAAGAAAGTGACTGTCCTCCAGGGGTCAGCCATCCCAATATCTCCCTTCGGTAGCCTCTGCCGGCTTCGACTAGAATAATTCTTCCTGCCTTTCATCCCAGGCTCAGAGAGAGATCGAAGCCCCCACTAACAGCTTAGGTGTAGCTTCCCTCACTCTCTGCGCGCAAGAGTGAAGCCATTAGGATTTAGAACAAAAGTGCGTCCTTGGGAAGAAGTGGGTGGAATTTTATGCTGAGGAGGGAAGACATCTTCTCCGGGGGAGGAGTCTTCTTTCATCAAACTACTGAAAAACCTTAAAAAGAAAAAAAAAAAATCTCAAGTGCCCACACCTCATCCCTGGGTCAGCTAGTGAAGTGGTCCTTTGTCTTCCCGTGTGTACGGCAGATCTCGGTATCGTTCTGAGAAGGAGGAAATTTGAATTAAGGAAGAGGACCACTCCGTTCGCCTAGAAACAAATGAGCTAATTGAAAAATTCAATTCAGGAAGCAGGGAGTGAAAAGTGAAAGAGGAATTCGGGAGCCGCTGTGTCGGGCGAGAGCCCCAAGCAGCTGCCCCCGCCCCCTCCTCCCCGCGCCCCCCTCCCCGCCCAGATAACGCTAGGGCTGGAAGAGGAGGATGGGAAATAAACTTCTCAAGCTTGCTTGCTGTTTATTGTCAGGATTCCTGGAGCTCTCTGGGCGGTTAAGAGATGGGGGGGGGGGGGGGGGGGCGGGAGAAAGGAAAGTCTAGGAAGCCAGTCCTAAGAAAGGGAGCTGTTTAGAGAGAGACCCCAGAGAGAACAGGGCGTGGGGGGGGGATGTTTGAGTATTTGACGCAAAGAAACAGGAGACACAGGGAAGCGCTTGATATCAGAAATCTTAAAAAACAAAAACCAAAAACTTGAGTGAGAAAACTAGCCAAGGGCCAAAGAAGAGAAGGGTGAAAATTCCAGGAGTTTGCCTCTGCTCTGTGATGTTGCTTACTGGAGCAGATAGATGTGCGTGCGTGCGTGCGCGTGTGTGAGTGTGTGTCTGTGTGATACCAGCACCTAGGGCTTTACATATTCTGCCACCAAAATTTGTTTTGTTGTGTTGCTCAAGTAAACACTGAATTAGAGACCATGTTTCACGTCTTGCTTCATGGCATAACCTTTCAAAGGCTCCCTCTAGGCCAACATGAACCTTAGGATAAGATGGGGCTCACCTGGGGGCCCTTCCGCCCTACTGTTTGGATTTTGAGATTGGAACCGGAGGGGCACACACTTGTCAGGAGCATAACGCGCTCTCTCTGCTGGGAAGAAATGCCCTTCTCCCCAGGCGCTCAGTGTATTTGGGGCATTTAGATCTTTCTGCACCGCACCTGCCCTTTTCCTCCCACAGTCCGGAACCCACAGCTGCTTAGGACAGTGGGACCAGGCTCTGGAAGCCCGCAGGGAAGCTAAAACCAAGTTAAAGGCACTGGTTAATGGAAACCACTTCCTTTGAGTCGATCGCTTCATTTCCCTACTATGAAGAGGGCAACAATAATAATGAGGGACAGTTTATAGTGTGTTTTATGCACAGGCCTGTAAAAGTAATTTTAGAATATATTTATTTTGTTTTATGTGTACGTATGTGTGTGTGTTTGTTGTGCCTGAGTGTCTGCATGTGTACTATATGCAACCAGGATCCTGGGAAGGTCAGAAGAGGTCCTTGAGTTCCCTGGACCTGGAGTTGCAAACAGTTGTGAGCTGCTTGGTATGGGTGCTGGGAACTGAACTCGGATCTTCTGAAAGAGCAGTATGTTTTTTTTAGCCTCTGAGACCAATCTCCAGTCCCCCAGTTTTTTTTTTTTAAATCTTAATAAAGAATGATATTGGGACTGACTAGATGGGTCAGCCATGAGGAGAACTGGTTATTTGGCTGTTCTTCCAGCACCCGCATGGCAGCTCACCACTGTCGGTATAACTCTAGTTTTAGGGATCTGACACCCTCACACAGACATGCATGTAGACAAATTATTAATGCACATAAAATAAAAGTAAATAAATCATTACTAAAAATATGAAGAAAAGATGCCTTTTGCATTCTAGGTCCTGAGCTGAGCATTCTGAACACTTTATGTCAACAGGTGTCACTAAAATAAATTTTGTGTGTGTGTGTGTGTGTGTGTGCGTGTGTGTGTCAGGCTCGGCAACAAGAACCCTTACCGGATGAGTCACCTCACCATCACCTCTCACCACCTCTCATCTTTCTTTCTCTGTTTTTGTTTTGGGAAGCAGGGTCTCTGTGACCCAGACTTTGAGCTCATTGTGTAACTCAGGATGACCCTGAACTCCTGAACCTGCTGCCTCCTCTTTCCAGACAGCGGGATGACAGGCAAGCGCCCTCATGCCTCCTGACACTTCTGCTTTCTAATGCTGACTGAGAGATGTTGAAATTTTCATATATGTCAGCAGTTAAGAGCACTTGCTGTCCTTGCAGGAGACCCGAATTCTGTCTCCACCATCCACACCAGGTGGCTTCCAGCCATCTGTAACTCCAGCTCCCAGGCCTCGGAGGGCAACCACTCTCACATTGGCATACCCTCATACAAACACACACATGAACACATGATATGTGCTGTATTCCTATCTCCCCCAGTTCCTCCTGTGTCCCCCCACATACAACTGCTCCAATTCATGGCCTTTTTCTTTAATTAATATATCTTTAAACATACAAACACAACCTATTGGGTTTGTTTAGTGTTGCTCATATGTATATGTCTTTAGGACTGACTGCTTGGTGTTGGGTATACAGTTAGGAGGTTCATCCCTGAGGGAGACTGACCGATTGCATCTCTCAGTCATTAATTGCCTGTAGCAATTCATTTTGCTTTTTTTAAAAAATATTTATTTATTTATTATGTATACAATAGTCTGTCTGTGTGTATGTCTGCAGCCCAGAAGAGGACACCAGACCTCATTACAGATGGTTGTGAGCCACCATGTGGTTGCCGGGAATTGAACTCAGGACCTTTGGAATTTGGAAGAGCAGGCAATGCTCTTAACCTCTGAGCCATCTCTCCAGCCCTCATCTTGCTTTTTAAATAAATGGTCTTGCTATGTAACTCTGGCTGGCCCTAAAACTCCAGACACACATGAACACGCATAATTAAAAAAATAAACAGAATAAAATCTTAGTCTCTGTCTCCATTGTGCTACCTTTATAGGCAAATACTCATGGTAAAACAGGCGTGAGAATTCCCATAACCAGTCTGGAAGCTCCTTAATGTCCCTTTGCTCCACTCTGTCAGAGCGTGGGTCACACCCCGAGAGAAAGGTGTGCCAGCGGCAGGCAGGACAACATTCCCAAGCTGGACCCAGTGCTTTCTGTTGAGCAGCCGACCATCGGCTGCTCACAGACTCAGGGAAAGAGGCAGGAAGACGACAGGTGAAGGGTGGATTTCCGAATTCCCTCTTGCATCTGAGCGAAGCCAAACGCCTCAAGAGTTTCCACAAAGTCAATAAAAAGCCCTTTCTTTTTTATTTTTTTTGTGTGTGATATTCATGTGGTGTGCCTGCACGTGTGTGGGTGCTTGTGTGTAAGGGTTATGGGTGCATATGTGTATATGTGCGTGTGGAGGTCAGAGGTTGACATCAGGGTCGCCTTCCACTGCTCTCTCCCTTATTCGTCGAGTCAGGGTCTCTCACTTGAACCTAGATCAGGTTAGTTTACCTAGAGCCAGCTTGTTCCATGGGTCCCCTGTCCCTGGCTCCCAGCACTGGGTCTCTCACTTGAACTTAGATCAGGTTAGTTTACCTAGAGCCAGCTTGTTCCATGGGTCTCTTGTCCCTGGCTCCCAGCACTGGGGCTACAGGTGGGCCACCATTCCCAGCCAGCATTTCTGTAGGTGCTGATGATCTGAACTCTAATCTTCCTGCTAGCGTGTCAAACCTTTACCCACTGAGCCTCTCTCCAGTCCTGGAGGCACATTTCTTATCTCACCAGACTCATCAGCTTGTCACTAGCTTCTCCAATCAAAGTGATTCCTGAACGGAGGAAGAAGCTTGTGAACGGAGGGGAGGCGCATGTCCTATCATCCAGTTTGGAAACTATGAATAAAATCCCTAGCCTGGAACTTGTGAATGGAGCTGGGATCCCCAGCCTGGAACTTATGAATGGAGCCTTATATGGAAAGGGGTCTTGACAGTTGTGGCCTGGTTAGGATAAGGTGCTTACAATGTCGGCTCAACAGTGGTGTCATATGGTAGAATATGCTTTTCATTCCCATCCTTTCAGAATTGCAGTGCGTTTCCAGAGTCTTCATGAAGTGTGACATAACTGGCCAGCTGAACGGCAGACAGGCAACTACATCTGTGACGCTTGCTGTGAAGATACTTAGAAAAATGTGCAAGAGAAGTCACTTTGCTGGGGGCTGGAGAGATGGCTCAGAGGTGAAGAGCATTGCCTGTTCTTCC